>NC_141903.1:22692500-23008750 GCF_057802395.1 Ceratotherium simum simum
GTTGCCAATGGAGCCAACTATGTGATTAGAGGTTTGCAACTTTCGCAGTCCTACCTCCTTGACTTCCAGCGAGGGGAGAGGGGGTGGAGGTTGAATCAAGCACCAATGGCCAATGATTTAATCAATTGTGCCTATGTAATGAAGCCTCCATAAAAACCCAAAAGGAGGGGTTTTGGAGAGCTTCTGGTGGGGTGAACACGTGGAGATTTGGGGATCGTGGCACACTTGGAGAGAGCATAGAAGCTCCGCACCTTTTCCCACATACCTTGCCCTATGCATCTCTTCCATCTGGCTGTTCTGAAATATATTCTTTCCTAATAAACCAGTATTCTAGTAAATAACATGTTCCTCTGAGTTCTGTGAACCACCCTAGCAAATTAATCAAACCCAAGGAGGAGGAACCAATCTATAGGCAGTGGGTCAGAAGCACAGGTGATAACCTGAACTTGCAACTAGTATCTGAAGTGGAGGGGGAGGTAGTCTTGTGGGACTGAGCCCTTATCTGTGGGATCTGATTGCTACCTCCTGGTAGATAGACAGTGTCAGAATTGAGTTGAATATTAGGACACCCAGCTGGTGTCCAAGAATTGCTTGGTAATGTGGGGAACCTCCACTCACATGGGAATTGAGTGCAGAATCTGAATTGGGTACAGAATTGTGTACATATATATCCTATTGATCAAAATAACCAATAACCATTCTATAGATGAGAGAGTTACGGTGAGTTTTACTTGAGCCAAACTGAGGATTATAACCCAGAAAGGCCTTTACCAGAAGGGCAGAAAGCATTCCAGAGAAACATGGTTTTCAATACAGTCCTATATCTTTTTAGAACAAAGAATCATACATTAAACACGCACAGGATACATATTCATCAAAGTTTCAAAGAGGTCTTCAGTTGCAGATTAGCAGGTCAACATGACCCTGGTGTAGGGAAAAGGACTAATATGGGCATTACCAGTAAGGCATTACTAATAGGGCATAGGAGGGGAAGTACGCTTTCTTAACTTAAGAGAATGCATTCTTTACTTTAATGGTTAAAGCAAACAATATATGTTTGATAGGCAATATATCAGGCTTTTTAGTTCAAGTCCAACCAGTTTTGAACCTGAATAGTTACCCCATATACCTCAATTTGTGAAAATCTCTCGTCAATACATATACATACACCACACACATTTTAAAAGTCTGTGAAGTCCCAAAAATGTAAGGAAAATGGTCCCCAAAGAGATAGAGACTATTTCAGGAAGGGCGATCAGTGCCAACTGCCATTCCTAATAACCAAGTAGAAAGAGATTCATGCTCTTCATTAGCACCAGTGATCATGCACAATAACTAATTAAAAAGAAAGTCCAGCAGAGTGCTCTAAGATGATAAATTAGGTACATTCCAAACAGTAAGGGGAACTAGATGGACTTGACTTCTTATCTCTTAGCAGATTAAACCTCAAGCTGACTCTATTAATTATAATGAGGTCCTGATAAGGCATGCATATATCTCCAATAATTTTAACCTACCAGGACAACATGTCCTGATGGCAAGACAATGGCATAGATCATGGCGGCCAGGCAAAATTTAAAGAGTACACCACTTCTAGGAAAG
The DNA here is from genome assembly GCF_057802395.1 of Ceratotherium simum simum. Classification (NCBI taxonomy): domain Eukaryota; kingdom Metazoa; phylum Chordata; class Mammalia; order Perissodactyla; family Rhinocerotidae; genus Ceratotherium; species Ceratotherium simum. The sequence goes on from NC_141903.1 coordinate 22,694,103, forward strand.
ACGTCAGATTCAAAAAATTTTTAAATCCATATGAAAGGCAGAAATCATGACATAAAAAATAAATCCTGATCATAAAGAGAGATTTGGCCTAATGATGAGTGGCTTGGGTTTGAATCACCTTGGACCTCATAACCAAGGCCCATATCCTAACCAACTGGATACCAACCCAGATTCTAAAACTTCTACTGATTTTAAATGTTATGTTTTTCTCCACTCGAGGCTGGTTAATATGAATATAACCCTAGGAAGGTGGGAAAAAAATCTAGCAAAACTACTGTAACCTTAAGAAGGTAAGCTTTGGAAGGAATAAGAAGAAGAATAGAGATAATGAAAAACCAAATTTAAATCCACAATATTCACACTTTAGATTGGATTTTTAATAATAGTATAACAATCAGTTTAGTAATCATTAAAAATTTTTTGTATATATTATATTCTACATCTTAGGTACTTAGCATTTAGGAAATTCTGATATGTCAAAATTGTAATTGTAATAAACTCCTAAAAAGCTTATTAAATAAGTTTGCAACCAATGTTTAAATATTTGGAGAAACAATTTATTAAATTCATAAGTATTGATTTATCAATTGTGTAAGTAGTATACAAATAATTAGGAGAGTATTTAGAGGAATATTTATTAAGTTAATAAGATTTTTAAGTCATATTTTACACCCCATACAAGTTGCAGTGAATCTTTTTTCCCACGCCCGGAAGTCTCTCGGGCGTTAACAAATCTGTTAGTAGTTATCCCTTTCCCATCCTGAGACAACATTAAAAGGGTAGTAGTTTTTTTTTTTTTAAGTTACAACCTACAAAAGTGAGAGAAAGAGAAGAAACAGTAAAAGAATAATATGTTTACAAATTTCTTGAACACAGACAGAGATGGACAAGTGCTGGACGATGAGCAGAGAGGAGGAAGCTGCAGCCCAGAAAAAGTTCAGAGAGAGCTGAAGCTGAGAGGAACTAGGCACAGCAGAGGATGGGGGGAGGAGAGTAGAGCAAAAACAGGGGGATTGACAGCTAGTCCCCCACCCACCCACTGCCAGGAATTTAACCACCCACCTCCAGCTCCAAAACCTCAAAAAGCACCCCAGAGAAACTGAAGAAAACATCTGAGGACAACAAGGCTAGTTAGCAAGAATATCCAGGTTTTAAAAGAGGGAGTGAAGGGGATCATTATATGTCACTTTGACATAAGGATTATTTTGAGCTAAAGGCAATTGAGAAACAGCAGGTACAGGAAAAGCTCTCTACCCTCTCTCTGTCTAAAAGCAGGGCATAAATTTCCATTTGTGTAGGTAACATAAATTTCCCTTTGCAAAAGTGTTCCCCACCCCCTCTCCCATACTAGGAAGAGGAGACAGCTCTTATCACTGGAGATGCACTGACCTGAATCTATGTAAACAAACCTTCATGTTATAACCTTTATCTTCCATTAGTTTCTACCTTATATTTACCTTCCCACAATTTCCCCCCTCTAGAAGCCCAAATCCCTTTTCCAGTTGTCTTGTTACACCTCCATAGTTTTTCACTCTTTGTTAAAATGGTATATAAGCACTCTATCCATTTCTTTGGAGTTTTCACTTTTTTCCAATGGAGCCCCACCCCCATGCCATGTAAAAAATATTAACATCAAATAAAATTTGTATGCCCTTTTTCCTGTGTATCTGTCTTTTGTTAGTTTAATTTGCAGGGCTCAATGCACTGAACCTAAGAGGGTAGAGGAAAAAGTTTTTATCCCTCCTCTACAGAAGCAAGTAAAGCTCATGACATAGTTCAAAGGAATGAAGTACCAGGAGTGGGATTTTTAAGCATAAGGTGAAGAGCTGCCTCAGAGAAGGAACATTCCCACCACGTTTCATATTTCCCCTAAATAGGCAACTATGACCTACTCATCAAGTTCCTCTTCCTCTTTTTTTTTTTTTTTTTTTTTACCATTATCTTCAAGAAGTATCAGTGAACATTAACAAATTTAGAGTCAGAAGAGTTCTCAGACCTGCTCTGGTCTACCCTCCTTGAGGCTGAGAAGATGAAGTGACATAGAAAAACCACATACCTGGACAGTGGCAGAGCTGGGTTTCCTGACCCCCAGTTCAGCACTCTCGTAAGCAGGGCAGTTAGGTGAGGGTTTCACGTAGAAATCCAGAAGCACAGCTAAAATCTTGCCCCCTCGCAAAATTCTCCCATATATACAATTCCAAACATGCATAAATCAAAGTTGAAGGAAAGATCTGATGCTGAATTTACCGTCCCTCCCACAAACTTCCATCAAATCCATCGAACCAAAGAAATGTTTTCTTCACTTGAAAAAGGAAAAAGTATAAGAGCTCTTAGCATGTTGTTCACGGCCATGAAGCCACCGTTGCTTGAATAGATGAGATTCACACTTTCATATATTTGAGTAGAGATGAGTACAATTTGTCATTAAAAAAAAAAGGGTACAGAAAAGAGAAAGGCTGGAAGTACTTTCTCTGTTTCTTTTTCTTCCTGACTTGCAATGAATCAAAGACATGAATTACAAATGATTCTCAATCACAATCCGCAAAGCATCAACCTGGTGTGTCAGAAGGAACCTTGATTATTAAGACTGGCCTAGTACGAACGGCAGGCGGTTCTTCCACAGACTTCAGACAACTCTATTTTCTTCTCTTGTCCTTGGTTTTCACATGTGAAAATTGAGGGGATTGGATAAATCAGATTATCCTAAGAGTTTCTTTCCTGGTTCTTCCCATTTCTAATATTCTGCATCACTATATCATTAGTCCTCATTTTTTAAGTTTATCCTCTTATTCCTGTAAGGAGGACCACCAGCTTTTGCAAATAGGCACACATGTCCAAAATGGAGAACAGCTGGAACTGAGATATCTTGGCCAGTAAAGCTCAAACTATGAGCATTTGCCCTTCCTCGTGGAAAAAGAAACTAAGTTGGGCCAGCCAGAAACTGTGAAAATGTCATAATCCAAAACAATGTGAAAGTTGGCACCTAGAAGAGACATTTAGAAGCTTATGGAGAATCAGCCTCAAAACAATATTTCTAGATATATAATCAAGTTTATGAATGGAGAGCTATGCCCCAAATTTTGAATAGGACCTGGGCTGGGAATCAACTTTATTCAGCAAATGTTATTGAGTTTCCAGATCGTGCAAAACCCTGTGCTCAAAGCCGTGGAGGACACTAAGAGGGTACAACATGGTCCCCAACCCTCGGTTCATAGTATAGCAGAGCTTAGTCATTAAGAGCACGGGTTTTGCATTCCTTCCTCACTCCACCTCCTACCAGTTTTTTGAGTTTAGCCAAGTTACTTAATCTCCGAGCCTCCATTTCCTCATCTGTAAAATGGGGGTGATAATAATAGAGAATAATGCATCTAAAGCACTTAGCACAGGGTCTCAGGCACAATGAATTCTCAGTAAATATGAATCTATATGTTATATTTGTTATAAATGTTATAAATAGTGGGCAAGGCAAAAAAAAATCAACAATTAATATAATCAAAGACAAGATGGAGTAAATGTTAGAGTAAAAATACAAGCAAACTGTCAGGAGAGGACAGAGGGAGGGGAAATAAAACCAACAATTTCAGGTAAGGATGCACAAGACACTCTGCAACAGGTGAAGAAAGTAGGAAAGGATCAAGGTCTGACTTGTTTCTTTTCCTGGGACCCAAAATCAAACTTCAAGTTACATCAACATTTGCAGAATAAAACCTCTCTAGCATCAGAAACATTTTTTTTTTCCCTGAGAAAGATTCACCTTGAGCTGACATCTGCTGCCAACCTTCTCTGTTTTGTGTATGGGTCACTCCCACAGCATGGCCACCAACAAGTTGTGTAGGTCCGCACCCAGGAACCAAGCCCAGGCGGCCGAAGTGGAGCATGCTGAACTTAACCACTAGGCAATGGGGCCGGCCACAGAAACATTTTAAAAGTCATGATTGACAAAGGAGTTTGGGTGATGTGATGACCAGAGGACACTGGGGCAGACCCTAGTGCTCGTCAGGATCAGGAAGCTAAATATGCCAAGTAATTAATTATGTTAGGTTGTAGTCAGAGAATAAATTGGTCCATGGAAGTCTAAGAGTTAGGATGAAAAATATCTTCCAGCCCCATACTCTAGTTGGTATGTTTGTTCTTATATGTAACTTAATTCAGCCAGAGTGATATAAGATCTGTTCTTATCCAATTTTCCAAGTAATAGGTAACTACTAAAATAGCTATCATCTTATAAAGTCGCTAATAAGAATAGTCCCATTTTACAGATGTGGTAAGTAAAGCATAGAGATGGCAAATAACAAAGGTCATATAACCAAGAGGACCTCATCTGATGGTTCATCATTCTAGCACCCAGAGGAGTGATGAGCACACAGTGGGTACTGTATAGATGTATGTTGATTGAATCAGCTGAAAAACCTGGCATTGGCGCTCAGCACTGCTTGGCTCTCCCAGTACACTCACTGCCTCTCTTGTTAATAATGGATAGTCACGTGTCTCAGCAATTGCTTCCAAGCCTCAATTGGGAATCTATAGACCCTAAGGCTTGGTCATAGGTCAACATTCATTATTAATTTTTTAAAAAGCAAACACTTAGTGAGCGCTTACCAAGCCCCAGGCACTGTGCTGAGTATTCTGTATATTAATTCCTTTAATCCTCATGTCAACCCCTTGATTTGTTTACTATTATTATTTCCATTTTCAAGACAGAAAACTGAGGCACAGAGGGATTAAGAAAAGTGGCAGAGCCAGGATTCAAACCCAGGCAGTGTGACACCAGAGTCCACGCTGATAACCGCCTCAGCACGCTTTATACTCCTTTCCCAATTTCATCGTAGGCATCAATCAAGTTGACTTTCAGTCCTTGACTGGAGAGGTAACAAACAGTGTGTCTTCTCTCCTCTTAGAATAAATCTTGATGGTGAGTCCCCAGGCAGTGACTTCTTGAGGGAAGCTTTGCTGACCCCAACCATAAAACTAGATTCCAGTAGAAGGAAGGAAGTGGAGCCAATGGTGAGTGATGAATGGGTGGGATATTGAAAGTGAGAGGAGCAGTGCATGAGTGACAGCAGCTGCCTTGGTAATCTTTTACCTGCCTCTTCTCCTTGTAAAGTACTCACCCTACTACATTTTAATGAAAAGGCTGATTTGGACCATGATTTAGTGGGTTTCTTAAACATGTGTCTTTCAGACTTGCCTGCAAGACATCACTTCTCCTGACCTTGGAAGTTCAAAGGCAGAGTCAGGATCATCCCTGCAGCACTGTAGGCAGTTACCTAGGAGATGGGGTTTCAGTGGGTGGGAAAGGCTCTTCCTCAGGAAAAAGAGGAGGGGGAAGCCAACCTTTCCACTCTGTGAAGCCTGAAACTCCTCGAAAAGGGGAAAAATAACTTTTATTCCACAATGACAGATGAGGCTTATATGCAAAAACTCATGAGAGAGGAAATATAGTGATTTCAATTCACGTTAAAGAGGAAAGAGCTAGTATCAAAGCATTTCCTGAGAGTCCATGTGAATAGAAGAGAATAAACAGGGAGGAATGGGGCTCCTGCAGAAGAGAAGGTGGGGAGGGCGAGGAGGATGCCACCCATTGCACAGCTGAGGCCTCAAGCACCCTCCCCGCCTCATGGTCAAGACTTCACACCTTGCCTCTAATATAACAGTTCCTTCCCTGGGACTGTCTCCTGACTTTATCATGCAGATTCCTCCTGCTCATCCTCCAAGACCTTGCTCAAACATCTCTTTATGTCTCTTCCCTCACTCTTCCACACGGCTCCTGCATTCTTGCTCCCAGAGCACTTTATACTTCCTTTTGTCATCATATTAATTAAAAAGAGGAGAAGGAGAGAGAGGAGAAGAAAGGCACCACAAGCTTTGTGTCACATCCTACTATTGTGAGGCAGGTACTGCTATTTCCAAATTACCTGTAAATGGCCTTAGAGATGTTAAATAACTTGCCAAAGTCACACATATTTAGCACAGCCGAGACTCCACCGGTGCCATTGGCCATCAAATCCAACCTGGCTCTAAGAGCTCTTCCTAATCAAAATTTATCATGCATTGTTTTCATGGTCCTCGTCCCTGGTACTCTATGAACTAACTCTTTGGAGCAGGAATTCTGACAAATTTATTATTTCATTTCCCACTGTACCCAGCTCAGTGTGTGACACAGACTAAGTAAAGGTTTGCCGAAGGGAGGAGGGAGGAGAGAAAGGAGGAAAAGAGGAAGGAAGCAAGGAATAAAAGAATGATTTGATGAACAAGGAGGCAGCAAGAGTGGAGGGTGAATATCTTAGTGCTACAATCCAGTGTGTGCAAGCAAATTTATTCCAATGAATCCACGCATAGGTCCTGGGGCTGTGTCATCAGCTCTGCAAAGACTGACACAGGCAGACACAGGCTCTAAACTGCAAACACGGTGGCAGGATCACATTAACCTTAAACAGCGTCTGGTACAGATTATACCTTCTATCTGCTCTGAACACAACTCTTTTAAGGATATTATCTAGTAGTTGGGACAATCTTGCTCTAAGAGGGATGCTATTTTTTAACAGTCACTGAGCCAGACGCATTCAGTGTGCTTAGGGCAATGATTTCCAATTGCTTTGCAATTCTGACAGCCTATCAGTACTTGGCCTCAGGATAGTGGACCCCCCCCTTTAACGGCACTATATGGCAAGCATTTTATCGTTATTGCTTTTGCCGATTGCCAATGTAAAGTCAGCTCGTTGCAAGATTTCAAATGATGCTGAAATGTGTAACTTATAAAATAGAAGTTCGTCTGCCTCTCTCACTCTCCCAGTTTCCATTTTACCCTTCTCTTGGAGATAACCACAAAGAACCATTGGTGTACACACTAATAAATGTATACTCTTTACACAGATGGGATACCACGCAAAGATTGTCCTACAGCCAGCTTTTCTCACTTAACCAATTTTGGACACCTTCCCATGGCAGTACAGAAATCTTTTTCATTCTTTTAAGTATCTGCATCAAACTCTACTGTGGGAATGTTCCATTACTTATTTAACCAATCTCCTACCGATAGGTATTAGAGCTGGTTTCATTTTCTTTTCTATTAAAAATAAAGATCTCTACAGAGATGTAGATGGTGATGAAGACGACTCGGATGTAAATATAGATGGGAGTATACATATCTATACTACATATATAGATAACATAGATATATATCTTTGAATCTTACGCAAATATTCTGTAGTATATATTTCTGGGTCAATAGGCATGCATATCTAATTTTAATACATATGACAAACTGCCCGTGAAAAAGTTGTCCTAATATATTCTCCCATAGTGTACTACAAATGATGAAAAGAAGACTTTTGGGAGTGTGATTCAGGCAAAAAATGTCTTTCCTAAGAGCTTTGGTTTCCCCTCATTATAAAATTAGAACATCTCTAAGATTCCAAATTTATGGAGAGAGAGTGGGAAGCGTCAGAAAACCAACTTGGAAATCACCCCTTTGAGATCATAACTAGATCCCTAGTGTTCTGGTGAATCCCAAAGGCACCCACATGGTCCCCCATTTTTAAAAGACGTAGAAAACATTCCCTATTCCCACTTCTCCCATTTCCGAATCCCACACACAGCCTTGCGAACATGGGCTTATCAAACCCTGCGGCTCCAACCTCAGATGCTTCCAGGAGCCAGAAGTTGAGGTCAGGAACAGAGCAGGCCGGGATACCCCGAGCTTGATGATGTTCATATCACAATCATCCAAAATCTCTAGTGTTAAATTGCATCATAGACTTTAGCATTCGGCTATCATATTTTTATGTCAACTAGCCAAGGAGAAACTAACTTACTAGAGAGAAAGAATGAGGTAGAAGTTGCACATCATTTTGGGCTATAGGCAAAACACAGAAGTCGGGATTTAACTTGCTAGGCATTAGCATAAATTGCCTGGTTCCTCTGCTCCTTCCACGGAAACCTGAAATCATTCCACTTGTCGCATCTCTTACTCCTTCTCAGCAACTCCATCATTTGCCCAAGCTCATTTTTCACTCTGATGCCGAGGATGAGGAAAAGATTCGTTCATGTAAGTAAGAAATGAACCCCTGACTTTGGAAGAGGGGTAATTAGTACACATTATCGCTTGGGCTAATGAGATCAGAGTGGTGCTGTCCGCACCCAACAGGCCTAACTAGGAATTTAAATTAAGTCCCCTCTCTGTGATTAAGTGGATAGTCACTGAAACACTGCATTCCTAATTCCTCTGTATTTCCATTCACCAACTCAGTATCAAATGTTTTATGACACTGAAAATATGCTTAGTTTCAAAGGAACAGATGCCCAAATCTCCTTGTGCTCATTTAGAGAGACAACCTGACTTTTCTTTATCTGGGGTGTTATCAGTCAGGATTACACAGGCACAGAGACACACAAGTGATTCTAACTGGATTTAGTTGAAATTGTTTCTTTATGAGCTATATAAACAGAGCTTTAACAAAAAATCCCACTGCCATGGGGAAAAAGAAGAGGTTAGACTTGGGAGGAGGTGAAAAGAGAAGTGTCTAAATGCTACTATCATAAAAACTTCTTATTTTATTTGGATAATCATTCTGGCAGGGAATAGTGTACCCTTGAATAATCTAATGAAACTTTCATGAATTCCTATACTATGTCTGACCCTCTCCAGACAGTGTTGCATGGAGATGGTCCAATCTGACAGAAAGAGATTAATTTTTGTATTCAGATCTGGATTTAAATCTGTTTCAGCCACTACCTGCAAAAAGATCTTACACAAGACACTTCAAGACCCTAAGCCTCAATTTCATGTCTTATAAACTAGATTGCACTAAAATTAAGAAACTTCTCTTCATTAACAGGCACCATCAAGAGAATGAAAAGACAATCCACCAAAGCGGAGAAGCTATTTGCAGTGAATATAACAACTAAAAAATCTAGTATACGGAATATATAAAGATCTCCTGAAAACAAATAAGATAAACCACCCAACAGAAAAACGAGCAAAAAGAGTGAACTCTTTACAAAGAGAGAATCCAAATGGCTAATAAATATACGAAAAGATGCTCAATCTCATTAGAAATCAGAAATGCAAACCAAATAAAACCTGAGATGCTATTTCATACACACGCCAGAACGAGAGGGAAAAAAAGTCTAGTAATATCAAGTGGTAACAAGAATGTGGAGCAATGGAGTATTTATACACTGCTAGTAGAAGTAGATTTTGTTATAATCACGTTGAGAAACTATTTGGCAATATGCAAAAAATTTGAAGATGGGCATATCCCATGACTCAGCAATTTTCAAGTTTCTACTTCAGGTACCTGCTCTTAAGAAGCTCTTGCCAAGGTACACCTGTGTTCAATATGTATTTATAGCAGTATTATTTATAGTAATAAAAAATCTGGAAACAACCTAAATATCTATGAACTATAGAGTTGATAATTTCTGACATATTCATACTGTGGAGTACTCGATAGTGAGAAAAATGAATTAAGGTTACAAGATACAACATGAATGAGACTCAGGAGCATAATGTTAAATAAAAAAAACAAATTGTAAAATAATTCTATAGCATGATTAGATTTGTATAAAGTTTTAATATATGCAAAATTAAATCCTATGTCAAACCCAACAGTCTAACTTCAGAGCCCATCACTTATAAACACAAGGCTATAATCTTCAGTGGAGAGTTGGGGTGAGTGGGAGAAGAACTACAGGATACAGAAGTGGCTATAGGTGAGGATTCTTCCATGAAACACCTGAACCTCATGACAGGACACTACAGAGGTGTCTGTGAAGTACAGTAGGTAGGCAGTCTGAGGGAAGAGACAGCAGTGACCCACATCTCTACAAATTATGCCTCGTAGGTTAGCTTCAAGGGGTTTTGCTGATCCTACTATGAGAAGTAATCTTAATGCTTGGAGCCCATTAACCAGATCTGAAGCCAGCAGGCTCTTCTGGGCCAGCCTAATGAGAGAAGCGTGCCTTCAAAGGGCAGGCATCCAGAAGGTGTTAGTTTGTGTCCGCTCCTCAAGGCCCATGTTAACACTGGGTTGCAGTCAAGATTCCCACTCACGTCTGAGCGTGCGTGTCCCCCCTTCCCTTTTCCAAAGGCAAAAAAATGGAGAAGAAACAAGCTGACAGGAAGCAATTGCTATGGTATAGACACAACATACAGGACGACATCTCATCTACCCTGCAGCCCTGTGCAGCAGTTAAGATTATCCCAATATACCAATGAAGACATTGATGCTCAGAAAAGTTAAGTAACTTGCTCATGGCCACACAGCTGGAAAATGACTAGACTGGCATTCAGACCTAAGTCTGCCAACACTGAAGCCCCCTAATCCTCCTGTTAGGTATCCACACCATCTCCTGGCAGCCTAAAGCTGGAGGCCATGTTGAACAACAAGGATGGGTGGGAGAGTAGGTATGGAAGAGAATAATGAATAATGAATAGTGTCAGGCACATGACACTTTATGTATAAAGTGTCAGAAATCAAATCTACTACTGGAAAAAAATGGCTCCTGACTACTGGAAAACCAGTGTCCCCAAAACACACCAATTGGAAGAGAACACACACACATACACTCAGGAGATTTTCTTATGGGAGAGGATTTGTCAGAGGAGATGAGGGAAAACCCAGAGCTGAAAAAGAATAAAAATGTCATAATAGTCACGGGTCTCAGAAAACTCGCACCCTAACCCTTGTTGAGACCAGAAGTTGTTAATCTCTCTATTTAGATCGGGGTCATGGTACCATCCACCGCTGGGCTTTCTGCCTCAAATCCCTCAAAGTAAATCCAAGCACCGCAGTCTACTCCCACCCTTTCATCCTGCAGAAGTTAATAAATTAGCTATCAGAGCTGTTTCTGTCTCCCTGCTCACCCGATTAAGGATAATCTACTGGAGATGAACAATGTTCAGGCTGATGCCAGTGGAATGCTAAGGGAATTCCAATTAATTCCTCAGAAACCAACTCTCCTTTGACGGGTTCCTCTACAGAAATCCCCTGCATTTATCTCAGCCAAACAAAGCTGTAATGCGATTCAGAACCTTTAGAGAAGGCAGCCTTTGATTCTGACTGGGCACTGCGGGTGTGAACCAGTCACAGCAATTAGGACACTGCCTGGAGTAGGAAGGCGGATGGGGGTCTCCCCGCCTGCCTTATACCCCAATACCAAAACCCACCCACCACCTCACTCATTTCCATGACCAACCAGTCTCTCCACAGCCCTTATTCCAACTACTGCTCATTGCTATCATTCATCAAGTGTGCTGCAGGGTACTGAGCAGTGATTAGGAGCACTACTTTGGGGTGAGACTGCCCTGAACAGAAAGCTGGCTCTGCCTTTTACCAGCTGTGTGATCTTGAACAAGTTGCTTAATTCTTCTGAATCTCAGTGTCCTTATCTACAAAATAGTTACAACAATAACAACTCCATGCACAGAAGGATTACAGGATGAAAGCCCATAGGATAACATATGGTGCAAAACAGGTCGATAGATGTTAACAAGCTCAATAGGTACCAACAAATTTGATTATCATTCAAATTACTCCATTTGAACTAGTAAACTGGGTATTATTAATCCCACTTGACACCTGAAGAAACCAAGACTCAAAGAGGTAAAGCCATTCTCATTACTGGCAGAGCCAGATTTCACATCTACTTCAAGATGGTGTCAAGACTAAGATGTCTCTTCTCTGGTCTTGTCTCTGGCATTTCTTTCAGATTTATTTGCAAGTCATCTTTCTGCAACAGAGGAAGTGACCTTTGTTTCAAGACTCTTCTGACACCTCCCAAAGGGAAGGAACCTCACTCCAAGAGGTTCAGCATTAATTCGGAATCCAACAGAATAGGAGTTCTCCCACAAGACTGGAGGAGCAAGCGTGGAGTGCTGCAGCATCACCCAAGAGCTGGATCCCTGTCTGGCAACAGGCAGCTCTCATTCACCCCAGCCGCCGGCATCCACCCCTAGCAATGGCTCAGACAATCAGACGCACCACTCTGGAACAGCTCTAGGAAGCAGGCTTTCTCAGCACAGCCTGGACCCCAATTTGAGAGGGATGTGGAAAAATCCAAAGATTATAAAAACCTGATTTGGAGGATGTAGGATCTTTGAGAAAAACTAAAAGTCTGAAAGACAGCTATTATCCTTAAGATGATTTCTATCCAAACATAGTTTTTTCCATTGGGTTGTTTACCCTCAGGACCACTTGGGGTAATAGGGAGGCATCCTGGTGCTTCATAAATGGGCAGCTGCAATGTTCACATATTGGTTCTCGTTCTTCTACGAAGTAGCTATGGCAACTCTGATTCCACAAGTTTGGAAGGAAATCATCTTGCTAATATCAATCTGAAAGGCCAGGGATGGCTCCCAAAAGATCCCAGTTTCTTTTAGTAATCTTTATGTTTGGAGATCATACATTTATGCTATGTGTTCCAAATACCCCTCTAGTCTCCAACATTTGTAAACTCCTTTCCCACATGCAGAAGAGGCTCAGCTCTTTCACATCTCTCCAGTGACCTTTCTTAGTAGTAAGAGACAGTAGCATCATGTCATAAAGCTTATACAGGAGGAAGCTAAGCAAATCATGGCCGGTACAAGGGAAGAATTCTATCCTCTGCACATTATCTCTTCAGTTCATCTTTAAGACAGACCTTAAGTTCCATCTTTTCCAGAAAGCCTTCCTTAACAACTACAGGCATAACTCTAGCCAAAAAAGGCCAAGAAAACTCTTATAAACAGTCTCAGTTGGTCCCTTATTCTTTACTGTTCTATGCTATAATGATAATAATTCAGTGCACTGTTTTATCATCATTAAATACTCACAAATATATTTGTCATGTTCTAGAGTTCATTATTTGGTTTTCATATCTTTTCTCTTTAAATTGATTGCACTCTGAGGAAAAGGGATCAAGCTTCTTATTTGTACTCCTTACCTACTTGACTCAAGATACAAAACTGCAGTTTAGGGAGTATGGGTTACTTGAAGGTTACACCATTTCTGTTTGTGTCTTGCCAAATTTGTGATAGCTATGTTTTTGTTTTTTCGTTTGTTTTTTGTTTTTGTTTTTTTTTGGTGAGGAATATTGGCCCTGAGCTAACACCTGTGCCAATCTTCCTCTATTTTGTATGTGGCACACCTCCACAGCGTGGCTTGACGAATGGTGTGTAGGTCCGCACCTGGGATCCAAACCCATTAACCCCAGGCCACTGAAGTGGAGCGTGCAAACCCAACCACTATGCCACCGGGCAGGCGTACTTGTGGTAGTTTTACTAGCTTTTATTAGTCCTGTTATAAGTCAAGAAAACATAATGGAGCCATCGTGTCAAGGCTGGGACTTCTGGTGAGAAGAGTGGAAAGGTCCTAATTTTCTTCACCTGATAAGCCAGGAGGTCCTTCTCCCAGGAAGTCACTTTTGATTGAATGGGACCAAGACAAGAGGAAATAGGGGGGGCTATGTCTGGCAGGTGCTCATTTAGGCCTTACGAGAATAGGGTTTAAAGGATTCTTGAGGTTTCTGCATTGCCTAGTTTAGCTGACCAGGGCGTAAAGTTTATCGTTGTTCGTTACTCAATACATTTCTCTCTCCAGCTTTTGCATCTTGCACAGACCCAGCTGTTCCTGCCACCCATCATCTGCCATCCCAAGTACTAGGCCTGGCCAATCATAGCCTGCTTTGATTGGTTCAGGGATGGGCCTGCGGTTTGAGCAGAGCCGATCGGAGTCCTTCTCTAAGTTTAATGCATAGGAATTAAAAGGGTAAGTTCTCCTTCTACTGTGGGGGTTCTCAACTGGGACCATTCAAGCCTGCATCTGTTAGCAACCATCTTCCACGGCTATGTGGAAGAATCCTGTCTGTGGTATGACAGGATGAACTCACAAACCCAGGAAAGCAAACACAAGAGGTAGAGGAGAAAGACAGCCTTCCTAACATCATTGGAGCCACTGAATCTAGTCTCGCTTGAATCCACTTCCACCCCTGGACTTCCCAGATTCTAGACCAAATTCATGCTCTTTTTGGTTATGCCAACATAATGTGGGTTCCTGTCACTTACAAAGACAGAATCCTGACAAATACAAGACAGAAAGACTAGTAGGAACAGAAAATATACTCCGTGAGGGTATGGACCATATCTGTCTTGTTATTGCCGTATCCCTAGTGTGAGGCTTGATAATTTGCTAAATGAACGAATAAATCTCTTAGGAATCATAAATATCTCAGCAGGAACTGGCCCAGCAGAGAAGAGGCAAGAAGTCCAGTAGGCATCTGAGTCATCACCGTTTACTCTTTGAGGAAGAGTACTGTTCCTTCTCTTTATTCTTTTCTACGCTATAACATTGTCATGAAGGCACCTGACAATTTATTGGTTATATACTCCAACTTCTTAACTTGACTCTTTTCCTTGGTCATGTACGCCAGTTTTTAAGCACGTATAGTGATTAGAATGCTTTTTATGTTTCTGTGGAGTTTTTCTCTCAGACCTTTCGGGTTCTGTCTTCATCCATCCACATTTTTCAGCCCACCACAGACCCTTACCAAACTGCAAAGAAGGTCTCTGGTAGGATGTTCCTTAGATGTTTTAAAATAACTTCCATTCCCCAAAGTAGAATCCTTCAGCAGTGGTAACTTAGCAACATAGCAAAACACCTCCACAAGCAAAAAGAAGCAGGAAAGAATTGGTCTTTTGTCATACTGATTTTCTTGCTGCAAGTGTGTCACTTACTGATAAGCAAAATAAACAGAATTGCCACCACACGTATGTTTCCTCTGTTAATGTTGACAGAGATGTTTGTGTACAAACATGAAGCCAACAGAGCCCATGTACACAAATGGAGTCTAGCAAATCGGCAATGTTTCTAAATCCCTCAGTTAATTTTTCAGCCCCACTACACCCATATAAAATATTGGAGACTTCAAGAGAGAAAATATTTGGAATAAATTTAAAGTACAGTCTTTTTCCTGTGCCTTGGCAGGGAGCTACGGAACACCAAAGCAAAAATGTTCACATGTGTTCTGGCACCAGTGCATCTGGTGGATACCAGTGAAGTGCTTGGAAGTAGGAAAAACGTGCTGAGGATATCACCCCCGTTCCCTGTTTCTTAGATCTGCATCTAAGGTTACTAAATGGCCTCCCTTGATGAGACACTGGATCATCAGTGGTAGAGATGGGAAAGCATGGCAGAAAGTCAGGGCGAACATTGTAAAGCAGGTACTCCTGTGAAGGAGAGTCTGGGAAACAACAGTAATTGTGCCTTCTGAGTTTCACAGGCCTTTTGTGACATTGCTCCATGGTGTCCGTGTTTATCAGCCAATGAGATCACAAATGCCATCCCAACATCTGCTCAACATCAAGTAACACGGATAAGACAACCCCAAAATTTCACCAGAGCGATCTTACTTATAAGGAGCTAAGTTCCTATCACTCCCTGCTTTAAAATTTTCAAGCAACTCCCATCTCCTATAGGATAGAGGCCACATTTCTTAGCATGAAATACAGAGCCAATGGTGATCTGGGATCTCTACACCCAGCCTCATATCACACCTGTTAGCCTCATGCTTTTCTCTCCAAAAGCACCGACTTCCCCAGCATTTCTACTCACCTTTCAATGATCCTTGCTCAGTGCCTTTGCTCATTTTCTCTCTCCTGCTTGGCTTTCCCCAGACCACCTCTGTGGGCAAAATACTACCCATCTGCTTCAAGAATCTTCCCTAGGCTCTTTTTCTCCACCCTTCTCGGTGCTCGCAAACGCCCTGTACCTGCTACTCACATTGCATTTACCACAGATCATTATAATTTTCTGTTTATTAGTCTGTCTTCTCCGCTAAACTAAGACCTTCTTCTGACTGAGAATTGTGTCTTAAGCAATTCAGGATCACCAATGCCTGGCAAAGAAATTGGCGGATAGGAGACACTCAAAAAATATTTATTAAATAACGAATAAATTAACTTCTAATTTTTCCCAAAGTAAATCATAATTCCCCTTAAAGTACACCCACAACCATGCACATATCCTTGCATATGTAATACACACACGCACACACGCTCCCCTTATTACAACTTCTAAAAAGAGAGGAAAGGAGTTATAGAACAATAAGATGTCAGCATTAGCAAGAAATTGTTAAAGGCTAACCCTCTTCTATACATGAATACTACCTGTATCCAGCCTAGTAAGTCATATCCAACTTGCTTATCTCCAATGACTGACAGGGAACTTGTCACCTCCAGAAGTAACCTTTTCTATTCTCGGGCTACTCTGAGTGTTAGCACGTTCCTGCCTATGATGAGCTGAAATTTGCTTGAGTATACTTCCACCAACTCAGTGGTCCTAGCCCTGTTCTCTAGAGCTACACAGAACAGTCTAATCCTTCCCACATGGCAGCCCTCCAAATATTTAAAGAAGTCAAGTCTTCTCTTCTCCAGGGTACTCACCACAAATTCCTTAAACTGATGCCCAAACACTTGAGTCATGAGTCCCCCTCACTGCCCTGGTCATTCTTCCTGGACATGCTCCAGAATCAGCCCTCAGGATCATCTTTTAAAGACTTTGGAAGTACGTATTGGTATAAATTCTAAAATGAAATTCTTAAACTTTGTTGAACATTAAATTCACCGGGGGAATTTGTTAAAAATGCACCTTGGGGGGACCCCACCCACAGAAAGTCCAATTCCATGGGTGTGCAGTGGGGCCCAGAAATCTTTATTTTAGTACGCTGTTCAATCAGCTCAGCTGTGGGAAGTCCACGGACCACTCTTCAAGAAACACTCATCGGGGCCGGCCCAGTGGTATAGTGGTTAAGTTCGCATGCTCTGCTGCAGGTGCCCAGGGTTCACGGGTTCTGATCCCAGGTGCGAACCTACACACCATTTATCAAGCCATGCTGTGGCAGGTGTCCCACATAAAATAGAGGAAGTTGGGCACAGATGTTATCCCAGGGCCAATCTCCCTCTCCAAAAAAAAACCAGAAACACTCATCTAAGATGCCACCAATCTCAGTATTCTCTTCTGCAAGTGGGGGTTAAATGTGTCTTCCTCTCAGATCACAAGGTGAGTTGAGACCTAACTCCTAAATTGGTTACAAAATACTGCCTAAATATTGAAAGCATATTAATAATGATGGAATGGGAATCAGGCATTCACTAAGCCTTCACATTTGAGCAAAAGAGCTGGCAGATGGTGTCCCTTCATCAGAGACTGAGTTAGAAAGGTTGGTCGAGGGGCTGAGAGAGATTTCATGCTCTTCGTCCTTCCGAGTGGCAGTCTTTTAAGCAGCATGAAGATAAGTGATCTGCTCTCTGTATTTTCTGAATGTGTCATGGGAAGCCTTTTCCATTCCACAAATACTTATATTAGTGAATCAAATCAGCTGGAGAAGCACTTAGGCATGATGTCCAGAGAAAAATCACGTCAGCGTTGTTTCACTTCATTAATGTCATTAGTAAATCATTAATTGCCACTGTTATGAATCCTACTTAAAGAGAATCTTTCTATTTACGCTATAGAGAATGAGCTACAGAGAGTTAGGCAGCATAGAGACATTTCTAGGGGTGATGCGAGACTTGAAGGATGCTAAGAGCTCAGACTCCAGAATCAGGCAGTACTGAGTTTGAATCCCGGCCCTTCCATTTACCTATTTATTACTTTGAACAAGTTACTTAACTGCTCAGAGCTACCATTTTCTCATCTGTAAAATGGAACTTCTAATGGTTCCAGTATCATGGAGTTGTTGTAAAAATTAAATAACACAATGCAAGGTCTCCAACTCATTAAGTATTATTTATTTCCATATCTGTGCATGTATCTATTTATTATTATTTCTTGCATATCCATGCTGCATGAATTCAGAAGTCAAACTACTACCTCCATTTCACCATTTCACAGATGAAGACACTAAGGTGAAGGTTTGGTAAATCACCATGGAAATAAAATTCAAGTCATTCAGCCACAAGTCCAAAGCTCCATTTCCCATCAGTCTCCCTCTCAGAATGTTGCCCTGGTATCAATAGAGCCAGAGGAGCTTCTCAGAGCAAACTGGCCTGATGCCCACCCTGGGGAAGCTAGAACACCACAGGAAGAAAAGCTACACATCTAAATTAGATTGTAGCATTGAGATTCCCTTCTCTACCATGCATTCAATTATTCCTTCACTTGTTCATTTCACAAATATTTATTGAGCCCCTTTTCTGTGCCAGGCCCTGGCTAGGACCTGGGGATACCAGTAAGTAAAGTAAATCCGGTGGTCTTTGCTCTCCTTTGTTTAGGTCTTTGCTGAAATGTCACCTCTCCAAACAAACTTCCCGGACCGACTCCCTATCCAACAGAGCAGCCTCCATCCCTGTCACGCTCTGTCCCCTTACCTGTCTTATTTTTCTCCATTCCCTCAGATACCACGTTTGTATTTCTTTTCTTCCCCCACCCCCCACTATAAAGCAAGCTCAGTGGAGGCAGGACCTTCTCTAGTTTGTTTGTTTTTACATCCCCAGCTCCAAGAATGGTATCTGGGCCACAGGACACGCTCAACAAATATTTGTTGACTGAATAAATAGAGGGAGAAGTCTTGGGGGAGGGGAATAGGCAAGAAGAGGAAGTAAAGAAGAGACTATGAATTGTGAAGTACTAGGTGGGAAATCCACTGGGGTTGGCTAGGGAATGCTGGGTAGGGATCCTCTTGGTGGATAGACAGACAGACAGTGATAGAGCTTCTTCCGGAGGAAGTGATGATTAATCCGGGGCCAATGAGCCGCCCAGGCAGGGACAGGGAAGGAACTCTGCCATTTGCCCCCATGTGACCTTAGGCCTGCCACTGCCCTGTCCAAACTGCAGCTGAATCAGGATTCAACAATCAGAAGCAAGTCTCTCCTGTCAGACCCCTCCCTCCTAGGATTTAGCATGCTGAAGATGCTGAAGGCTGGAATAGCATTAGGGGCCTGCCTGGGACGTGATACTTAACCAAAACACCTTCATAAAATCCACTGCACGCACCGCTGAAATTACAACAGAAAGAGGATTTAAGTCTGGGCTTTCAGCTCGGGGAGCCACATAGCTCTGGAATATTTTGGTTATGCTCTAATTAGTTGTTAGCATACAGTGCAGGTATTAGGTAATCTGTACTTACTAGAAAGAAATCTGCAAATGGCAGCCAGCACAGAGGAACACTGGGAAGCCCGGGCACCCTACCCTTGGAAGAAATCCACCATCCCCCGTGCCAAATGCAGGTGGTACATGGAGTAGAACTCCAAGATCTGTGGCATGTTAGGGACTCAGATGGGAGACAGGGATTTGACCGTGAGCTGCATAAGTGAGGTTAGTTTCCAAACCAGTAAGGGCAGTGGAGCATCTCTGGGAAAGTCTGTCTTTACACTCACCATGGGGTAGGCTGGGAGGGGAAGTACATCCCCATGTCTCCCACTGTATTGAAAAACTAGACTGCGTAAAAGCATCACCACATCCACGTGCTAGAAAAGGAAAGCAGGCAGAGGGGGACAAGCAGCTCAGATGGGACAGAGTTAACCCGCAGGTGCTACGACGCCCTCCACCACCTCTCCTCCCCACCCACCTGAAAACACCGCTGATATAGTCTGAACCACAATCTCCCAGACTCTGACAGTACTCACATCTGTAGGTTAAAACCACCATATTCTAAGTCAGACAACAGAATTATGTCCCCATTCTGGTACATGGTGGCCGAGTGGCCCAGGTCCATCACTTCAACTCTGGACCTTAAAAGCCAAAGTACAGAGCCTTCAGGAGAGATAATAATTTTACACAGGATAATTCATATTAAGCCATCAGCACTCTACGTGGAATTCTTTATTACATCAGCTCTGAAAAAGACATGATGCTGAATGAATGGAACCACGAATAGGCAAGTTTTAATGAAAATAGAAGTAAGTCCGAGAAGGACTAAAACATGGCCCACTGATGGGAAGAGCTGTCCTAAGGACACGGGGGTCTTACTGGCCTGCCCTGAGCAGTCATAGGAGGCACCGGGCACCTGGAGATGATGGGCCCAAAGAGGGAGGCACCAATCAGAAAAATACCACCTTCCTCATAGTTCTGCCAAGAGCATGTCCTGCTCTCCACATCCTCTTTGGGCCTCAGTCTTTCTACCTGCAAAATGGCATAACACCACCTACCTCTTAAGGTTGGGTGAAGAAGTGAAGTGGCATTTGCCAAGCACCTGGCAGAGAGCTTGGTACCTAGTGGGCATTCAGTAAAGAAATAAATCTTTCCTTCTCACAGGAGTGACTAATTAAAAAACAATACTAATGGTACTAAGACTGTGGCAGAGTAAGCATGCAGAAAGAAACCTGAATGCTGACCAACGAAGACCAACATTTTATATTCAGCCCAAGAGTTGCAGGACAACTGCTTTAAAATCATTTCTCTGGAGAGGAGCAGCAGCTTAGAGATGGATAGGTGAGGCCTCCTCCACACTGAGTCGAGGCATCCGTGGGTCTGAGCATCTCAGGTTTGCCTGAGGTAGACAAATGTTCCCACCTTATCAGTGGATTTCTTTCCTAATTAAAATGCATGAGCTCCTGAAAGCTCCAGGTGCCCAGAGGAAGGGGGTGGGATGGGAGGAGAGCAGCGAGCTACAAACAATCTTCTCCCCTGCTTGAAATCCAACAAAAGAAGTTATTGCCTAAAAATGTAAGCCAAGATCGTGATTGACCTGGCAGGAGGGGTCTCTATAGAGACACAGAGACATCAAAACAGGAGGGAAGAAGAAAGACAAGAATGGATGGCCCAGAGGTCCTTCCCCCAAGAAGGCTGGTGGCGCCCAATTTCTTTCTGTCTCAGCTGCCACTTTCCAAGTGATAGCAGGTTAGGGAGCCGAGGAGAAGCCTCCACAACAGGACTGTAACAGTAATAGTTGACCTTTACTGTATACTTCCTCCGTGCCAGCCCTCTGCATTCATCAACTCATTTCCTCCTTACAACTTCTCCTTTAATTTGATACTATCATTATCCCCATTTCGTGGATGACTAACCTGAGGCACCAAAAAGGTATCTTTCTCAGGTCTCATAGCTAATAGTTGATGAAGATGAGATTCAAACCCCAGAAGCTCATTAATAATCACTGATGTTTATTGGGCACTTACTAAATGCCAGACACTGTCCTAAACCCTTTACTATGTCATTTCGTTTAATCTTCATGACAATCCTAGGAGGTGGCTATTATCCTGATACCCATTTTACAGATGAGTAAACTGAGGTTCAGAAAGTTAGGTGTCTCGATCAAAGTTATACAGCTAGTAAGTAATGGAAACAGGATCTAAACCCAGAATCCAAACGCATCTTGTCAAAGGCTGTGATCTACACACCACACTAACTAAAGAGCTGAGTACAAAGAGGATACAGGGTCTTATAACTGGAATATCATGTGCTGCAGAAGCCCGGAGGTCCAGGGGAGATGAATTTAACTGGGGTTGCAATGAGAGATGGCCTTTGATCTGGGCCTTGAATTATGCCAAAGGTAGCGAGTCTGTTGGCAGCAAACATTCAAGCAGAGAAGGGTGTGCAGCAGGTGGAGAGGGTCAAGTTTGCTAATGGAGCAGGGAGTCATCCAGGGTGGTGGTTTTCAGGCTTTAGCTGCATCACAACCTCCTGGAAGACTAGCTAAAATTCAGATTGCCAGGCCCATCCCCAGAGGTTCTGAATCCAACAGCTGTGAAATGGGGCCCTAGAACTTGCATTTCTGACAAGTTTCCAGGGGATGCAGACGTTTCTGGTCTGGGATCACACTATGAGACCAGCCAACCCAGGGAGTGTGGCCTGAAGGATGAAGTGGGGTGGGTGGAAGATGGAAGGCGTTGGAGAGAAAGGGATGGGAGGGGATGGGATACTTAGGGAGAAGCGCTGTGTGGCACACATTCTCTAAGACAGTTTGTGAGGCAGACTGAGTCTGTGACCATCGCCCTTCACACAGGTGAAGCACTTTGTGACCTGGCCCCTGTCCTCTGACTGACCTTCTGTCCTGAGGGATCCCAGCTTGGAAGTCATGAGTTCTCATAATCTCCTCCCCAGACTCCTCTTGGACTTTGAGTTAGATGTACCCTGAAAGATATGTGTCCCCTGCAGGACCAGCATCATACTGCATTATAAAGGCATGTTTCATGTGTGTCTCCCCAACTATGAGATGTAAGGCCTAAAATTAAGGTCCAATATTATGTGCCTCCTTGACATCTGAAACAGGGAGGGCTTTGGATGGCCTAACCACAAGTTCCCTCCCAACTCTGCTCCCACAGGTAAGGTCCTCCTTATCAAGGGGGACCAGACACTGTTCCTGCTTATCCCTGAGTAGCAGGTTTCAGTTCCTTGCCAGCCCACAGAATTATTCAAACAGGTCAATCACACCTTCCCATGGGAACCAAGGTCACCTCACCCTCTTGATACTACAGAGTCTGCCTCCCACAGCCATTGGTTGTTCACTCTGTTCCCAGCTGCAACTCCCATGTGGCCCTGCATGGTATGCAGTGTCCTCCTCCCCTATTCTGCGAGTATACATGACTGCTGTTGATCGCATTTGTGCATCGTCAGGTGTCATGTTCAGCTGTCCCCATGACCCCAGAGTGGGAATCCTTCCCTTACCAACAAGGCAAAGAAGAGGGAATGAAAACACCCTAGATGATGAGCTCCACGACAGGAGACCTTCTGTCCATCTTGTCATCGTCCTCTCCACAGCCTGGCACAGACCCAGAGCATGGTAAGAGCAATTAAACACATGTGGATTGAATTGCTTCAAAACCTCACAACAACCCTCTGAAGCTCTTTTTGACAAATGGAGAAACTGAGGCTTGAGAATTGACATGATGTGCCAGGCCTGCTCGCTGCCAGCCCACAGCAGAGGGATAATGTCCATGGAGAACACGGATCTGTCCCTGTTGGGTGAGCAGATTCCTGGGGATGTGGCCCACCCTGCTGGATCAACTCCGCCACCGCTCTGGGGCTCAGCGGCTGCAGGAAGCAGCCCCAGATGGTTTCACATCACCTTCCCTTTCTGCCTGGGCAAAGGTGAGAAGTTGGGCCTGAGGCAACGGAAAGATCCACTCTCAGAAGCCCTGTTCAGGGCACACGGCCTTTGTGTGTGTTCCAGTCGCACCAGCAGTAGTACAGCGTGTCCTAAGAGGGCCAGCCAATGTGCAAAGTCATCAGGATGGGAATGCTTTGAATCAGAGATGCCCTGATCATGTACCAGGGGTGATGTGGAGAATTAGAGGCCCGCTCAGCACTTAGCAAGTTCATGTCATAAAAGTAATTTAGCAACAACCACGACCTCCACGTCCTGTGCCCAGCTCTGTGGCAGGCTCATTATGTACCCCATGCCATTTAATCCTCATGGGAGAGCTGAGAGCAGACTTTTATTCCTATGTCACAGATGAGGACAAGGAGGCCAAAAGGTCACAGAGCACTCTGTGTGGCAGAGCCAGGGTCTGAACCCCAGACTATGTGGCTCCAAAGTCTGCTGGAAATGTCCCCTCCACATCCTGGGTATGACAGAGGAGGGACAAAGATGACAGATGGCAGAGTACCTGTCCCCTGAGAACTTACAGCCTACTTGGGGAAGAGAGAATACGCACAGGGAAAAATGAGAGTTCTTATAAAGCAACATACATGGAGGACCAGCCTGATAGCATCAAGGGTGGGCTGGAAGTCACCTTTCCCATGAAGGAAATGCTGTACATCCTCACTCAAGATGACTTCTCCTTGGAGAAGAAGAATTTATACAAAACTTAAAGGCCCATTTTAAATAACATCAATAAGAGAGGCTAACATGTAGAGTTTTGCTATATACCAGATACTGCTAAGTGTTTATATGGAAAATTAAAGACCCATTTGGAATTATAATATTTTCTTCCATTTATCAAGCACTCCATTATGTACCAGGCATTGTACCAAGGGCTTTACACACACTATTTTATGTACATTCTCAAGATGACTTTAAGAGATCATGGTAGTATTTGTTCCGTTTTACAGATGAGAGAGCTGAGGCACAGAGAGGTTTAGCCTGGATTTTCAAACTGAAGTTTGTAACCCATTAGTGGGTTGTGAAATTAATTTAGTAGGGCATGACAAGCAGTGTTTTAAATGACTAGACAGGAGTGGGGGTAAGGGGAATGAAACAAAGCACATCAGACAGCAAACCATGTGGTAAGCCTTATTTCACCAATTTTATTTCAGTATGTGTATGTGCTTGTGAGTGTATAATGAGTACTATTGCAAAACAAGATGATTGCCACTGGTCTCCATAGAAGGTTTGAAAGCCGCTGGGTTAAGTCCCCTGCCTGAAGTCACACAGCTAGTGACTTGTGGAGCCAAGGTTCAGATCCACATAATCTGTCTCCAGAGCCCACACTCTTGATCTCTAAGCCAGCGCTGTCCACGAGAAATACAAAGTAAACCACGTATGTCATTTAAAATTTTCTAGTAGCCACATTTAAAAAGTGAAAAGCCACACTTAAAAATTCTAAAATTAATTTTAATACGTTTTAGGCAACCCAATATATCAAAAAATAATTTCAACCAGTAAAAATTAATTTTAAAATTAAATCAATACAAATTGTATTTTCTGGGTTTTTTTTGTTTCGTTTTTACTTTTTTTGTACTAAGTCCAGGAAATCTGGTATATATTTTACGCTTGCAGCACATCTCAATTCAGACTAGCCCCCTCCAGTGCTCAGGAGCCGCATGTGGCTGGTGGTTACCGAATTGGACAGCATAGCCCTAAACTATACCCTTTGGACACCGGGCCTTCACCCTCAGATTTTTCTAGAAAAGAAAATTTCGTGTCGTCTTCCATCCACCCCTTTTACCTTCCAGTGGCCTCCTTCACGCAGTTTCCAGAACATCTAAACCCAAACCCAGTACTAGCTATTTGTTTCTGCTCACCTTGGCTTCTTTTAGATTTCACCTCCTTGCTGGGCCTTGTAGGGGAAGAACTGGTAGGAAAGGACCATGCAGCCCAGACATGCTGGAGCAGAGTGGAGCGAAAGGCCCCGAACAACAGGACCTGGTGCAGGACAATGGCCCGAGCATGCTGTCTGCAAAGCCGCAGCATCGTTGGCAGCTGAACACCAGCTGTTAGAAACACACCCTCCTGTTCAGTTTTGCAGAGATACACTTGATCCTTCACACTCAGCCCCAACAGAAGTCAGCTGACTCCATTTCCATTTCTTTGCCAAAAATAAGCAGACTGTGGAATTGCAAAAAGACTGGTGCCTGGAGAGTTGTTATAAGAGGTGACGGCTATCCAGTGACTTCAGAGCTGCCCATTAGATAATCTGATAGATATCACACTTAAATATGCTATAACCATGGTTGGTAGGCTTGAAGCCCCAGGTACCCATCACCTAGGCATGCTCGAGGCTCCTGTGAGGTGACAGAGGTTTCCACCCCGACACCAGGGAAGGCTAGGCTCATTGCCCAGCAGCAGCTGGGAAGCCAGAGCCGACAGCCTCCTGCTTCCCGCTCTTCACATTATCTCCTGGAGCCCACTGCGTGTCTACCGAGGAAAGTGCTTTTCAGTCCATCCATTTGGTTTCTAAAGAGCTGGCAAATTCTTGCACTGAGAGCGTACTGAACAGGGAGGGAAGACTCGCCAAGGGGGAAACAAGAAAATGAAGTTGGAGCTGGCAGAAAACCATGGGGCACTTCTGCCTGGATGGTGTGACATCACTCCTCAGATTGAGAAATGAAATTCTAAGTCCGTGGAGTGTTTGGTCATGGCAGTGGAAGGGATCAAGAGCTCTTCCATCGTTCAGTGGCATCTTATTAATTGAGCAACTACTGTGTGCCAGGCACCCCAGCCGGGTCTTGGGCACTCAGAGATGTGCTACCTGCCCTCTTTACATCTGGAGTTTGCACACCAGCCAACAAAAAAGACAACCGAGAATACAGCGTTGCAGGAGCTGTAACAGAGGTGTAAACAGAGTGTGGTGGGGGCCTGGAGAAGGGGTAATTTATGTGTGTGGGGAGAGTCAGGGATGGCCGACTGGTGCACACAGGATGCCTACAGCTCTTTACAACTTACAAGAGCTTCTCATGAACATTCTACTCAAGTCTTGCAATATTATGTCCAGTAGGATACACCATTCATCACTAGGGAAACTGAGGCCCAGGCATCAAGGTACTTGTTTATACAATGGGGATAAAGCTACTATCTCCTCATGAGGCACAGAGAAGGCATTAGATAAGTGACAGCCAAGTGTAACTTTTGTAATAGAGATGCCTGGCATGCTTGCTCCACCCTCCTGCCCTTTGCTGGAGAAGCTGCCCCACCCCCACATCACAGGGCTGTCTCACTGCCTCTTCCCAAGAGGACAGCTGCCACATGACCACACCTATCAGAGTCCCTTCCCTAGGAACTTAGAACCAAGACCAGATACTTTTTTTACTCTCCATGGGCTACCTGGACTGAGAGGTTATGTAGAGCCCTCTACACAGATATTTTCTCCTACATTCATGAAGAAGCAAAATTCAATAGTCTATTCATAAGAGCCAAAACATGGAAACAAGCCAAATGTCCATCAGCTGATGACTGGATAAACAAAATGTGGTATATTCATATAATGGAATACTAGTCAGCAATGAAAAAGGAATGAAGTACTGATACCTGGTAAAACATGGATGAACCTCAAAAATATTATGTCACGTGAAATAAGCCAGACCCAATAGCCACATACTATATTATTCCATTTACACAAAATGTCCAGAATAGGCAAATCTATAGAGACAGAAAGCAGATTAGTGGTTGCCAGGGGCTGGGAAGAGGCAGAAATGGGGAAGTGACTGCTTAATAGGCATGGGGCTTCTTTTAGGGGCAATAAAAAAAAGTTCTAAAACTAGAAAGTGATGATGGTTGCATAACTCTGTGAATGTACTAGAAACTACTGAATTGTATACTTTAAAATGGTTAAAATGGTCAATTTTGTTATGTGAATTTCACCTTGGAAAGAAATTCAATGATCTATGCTGCTCTTTTGAAAAAAGCTGGTTTCAATAGGTTTGTGTCCATCACAATTAAAAATTTCTGACTAAAACATAAGTGATGATGTTAAATGTCTTATCCAGGGCACACAACTCTTAGAAGCCAGTGCCTGGACTCAATCTGTGTCCTGTCAACTGGCAATCTAGCTCCTTCTCCTCCACACCACGCCCTCACTTAACACAGAGGAGGAAAGCCTGTTGCATCCCTTAACAGACAGCTGGCTGCTTCCCAAAACTTGCCAATAGCTGGTGAGCATCCATCGAAATATGTTTATTTTGGGTACTGTCAGCAGAAACCAGACTTTATTAAGAGGGTGTTAGCAAGCCTCTTTGCTTGCCTGCTTTTGTGAGAATTCTTAATGGCTCCAATGTGCATGTCATTTTTCAGCAAAATCTAATATTTATGTGATTTCCAGGCAAAGAACATTGGAGGCTCTTATAATGTATCACTCTTTGTCTTGCTTCACTGCACAGGCTGGACAAATTGCTCAGCCATTTGTCACCACATCTCCCCTCACCCACCTCCCAGGTGCAGAGTCAGCTACACCATTCACGGAAGCAGGAGAGGGAGTGAGATGACAGGACAAAACCTGAGCCAACGTGGCAGAAACTTCCCTATCTGGTGTTTCATAGAATCCTGGATCTAGATGAGACCTTGAAACCTTCAAAAGTCACAGAACTTTTCTATTAAAAAGGAAAAACTCAAACCTCTGTTCTAGCTATAAAGTTTGAATGCTATATTTATTTACCGCCAGTGATTCTTATTGTCACAGCTTAAATAATATAAATAGCTCAAGTTTAGGGAAGTATAGATGGTGGGTGGGTGGGTATATATTCCCTATTTTCAAGTTGCTTACACGAAGATGAGGTGTGCGTGCGATGCATACTAGGTTCGCACTTTACATGCATTATCTCGTCTAGTTGATAGTATTATCCTCCCTTTACAGATGAAGAAACTGAGGCTCAAAGGTTCCATGATCTGCGTCCAGTTCCACCATTAAGTTAATGAAGAAGGCAGGCCTGATCTCAAAGCCCCATATTCTAAACCACCATGATGTAATAGAATGATTACATAATAATGAATATTTTAGAGTCTCATGTTGAGTGAAAGACATAGTGCTTTACAGAACTTTATAATTTTCAAAGAGATTTCACACTCAGAACGCCTTACAGTACAGACATTGAGATCTGTAGCACTTCTGAAATGAGGGAGATGATAAAGGGCTGAAGAAGATGGGAACAATTGGGGGGGGGTGCTTTGAAGGATAGGTTGTATTTTAATAATTAACAAGAAAGTGAGGAGGGCAACATGAGATTAGGTAAACAGCAAAGGCAAAAGTAAGAAGAGGTAATAAATAGCTGGTTGGGGTGAGATATGAGTCTCTGAATTCCCAATATGGAATGTAATCACTAAGTATCACCAAGATGCTTGGCTGTGGGGTCCCTTCCTCATGGATAGCCAATAATAACAATAATGGCAACAGCTACCGTTCATTAGGCAATTTACAGATGAGCCCATCATGTGCTAAGCACTGCTGGTGACTGTCTGCTTTGGTTACCTCCTCTGGTAACCAACCACAACTCCCCTCTGGATAGTTACATGCACAGTTTCAGGCCATATGGTTCTCTCAAAGCTGAATCCAATCCCAGCTCCTCAGGTGAGCCACACGACCCTGGCCTACACCAACTGGAGGATCATGTATGAACCGATCCTGGCCTCAATACTGGTTCAGAGACAGACATGATGGCCAGGCAGAGCCAATGCTATGACTTCTTCCCTGAAAGGATACAGGGGTTGGAGCTACTGTTGTCATCTTGCTGAAGAGACGCAAATTGCTGATAACATTGTTGGAGCCCTGAATCCAGCCCCACTCCTGGACTTCCCTTTTGGTGAGCAATAAGTTGCCTTTTGGCTTATGTTAGTTTGAGTCAGTCTTTGGTCACTTTCAACTGAAGAAGTCCTGATCAATATACATGTAAATGTACCTCATTTAACCTTCACAATAATACCGTGAGGTGGCATTTTTAGCAGGTGTGGTTCCCCAGATATGGAATTGAGGCACAGGGAGGTCAAGTCGCCTGCTAACAGGTAGAGGCAGGATTTGAACCCAGACAGTGTGGTTCTAGAGCCAGCACTCCTAACCACCACACCAGCTGGCTGGAGTCTAGCTCCACTCTCAGGAAACAGGACTCTCCACAAGCCTAAAATAAGTCTTTTCACTCAAAATAGTTCCGAAGGCTTAAAATACCGAAGAGCGTGTAAATTTTCTCAAGCTCTTTTAGGTTTGCAATGATCCCTTTTTGGCTTCATTTGCCTCCCTGAAAAGAATCATTTAAGCAATAAGAATGTCTCTTTCCAAATCATCCTTCGACTGCTGAGACTTCACTTTCCCAAAAATTACAGATAAAAATAACAATGCACAGAAGCAGACACTACACGGCTGCCAAAATGGATAGGAGGGAAGGAAAGAGGAGATCCTGACCAAATGTTTTGTGTGTTGGCGTACAAGAAGTTTTGATCAACACTAGATGGTAATTTTAGAAGTCTGTTTCTTAATTAAAGCGTGCTTTTGTCCATCACACAAAATCTTGGACTGGTGGCATGGGGAGCCACAGCTGCTGCTTCCTGAGGGATTTGGGAATTATAAAATAAAATTAAATTAATACAGGCTAGAGGGGCAGTTTGATGTGCATACCTCATCTAGACAATTTTCTCTCTTTGTTCATTTTCTTAGCAATTTGCCAGAGGCTTGGGAACTCCTTGATCAAGGAATAAGAAATAGCAATCTTGAAATGGAATGAAAGCAAAGAGACTGTGCCAGGCTGTAACTATGGCCTCAAAGAACTAAAAGATCTATCAGTATTCTCCAGGAGCATCGAAGGCACACTCCAGCTGTGAGTTTGCTCGACTTAGTTTAATGGAGGCAAAGGGCTCAGAGCTGGGAGCAGGAGAGCAGAGTTCTAGTTCAGACAACCACTGACTAACTTTGAGACTCTGTTTGTCAATTATAAATTGACTATATGTTTTTGTTGGATTCCGTTAAATAGTAAAGAGGTCATTTAGCAGAGGGAATGAAAGCATGGGCTTTGGATTCAGCAAGAGTGGGATTCACAACTAAACTCTACGATTCTGTCTATACGAACTTGAGCGAGTTACTTCACCTTGCAAACCTCGGTTCTTCGTCTGAAAAATGAAAGAAACATTGCCTACTTCTTAGGGCTATTGCAAGGGTTAAATGAGAAAATATACTTCACAGAGTTCCTCGCCCAGCACTACAAAGAAAAAAAAAGAGGTTATTATTATTAATAATAAAGTTTAAAATTCTGTATAACTGCAAGAATAATGCCCTTCCCACCAAAAGCTATATCTGAATGCTTCCTGGCAAATGTTGGCTATATAAAGATTTGGCTGTGAATAGCATTTCTTGTTTTGGGGGAGTTTTTTGGGGTATCATCACTATTCTTACCAAAATGCAGAGATGTGAGTATATCTAAATAATCCCAAGAATATGTTGACAACACGAAGACTTGGCTTCAGTTTGACTAGTGTGAAACTTTGGGTGCCAACAAATGGGCAGGTTAGACTGAAACTCCAGCAATGCTGCCAAGCCCAGACACTTTCCAGCATAACCCCTTGTCACTGCATTTACACTGATCTTGCGTGAAATTTATACTTTAGTCACATATTAAGTCATGGCCATTCTCTTTCAAAGACCATCCACTATCATTTGGATTCTGTCCAAATGATTAGAAGAAAACATGTTTTGTCATCCATAGGTCTGCAGCCTAAGAGTAATTCCGGCAAACTCAGGACTTAACGGCACCTGCTTGGCCAGAAATCTTTGTCTTTGACCAGATAGTATGAAACTCCCAAGGTACAGATGTGGCACTCTCAGAGAAGTCAGGCAAATTGAATAATTGTAGCTGTGAGTACAGTGGCTCCTTTCTTACTTGGGTTGTTGGT
Organism: Ceratotherium simum simum; assembly: GCF_057802395.1. NCBI lineage: Eukaryota > Metazoa > Chordata > Mammalia > Perissodactyla > Rhinocerotidae > Ceratotherium > Ceratotherium simum. The sequence continues at coordinate 22,725,045 of NC_141903.1, forward strand.
CTCAAGGTAGCATCCTCCAACGGAGCCTGTACCTGGTTATAATAATCCACATAGATCTCTCAAATCTCGGCAACAGCAGCTCTGTGTCTACACCATGCAGTTGAATGCACAATTATATACCATCTGGTGGTAGTCTGATTGTCTCATCAGTTTCAAGGCAGAGAGACTACAACTCTAGACCAGGAATCAGGACACCAGGTTTCACCCTCAGTTCTGTCTTTGATGCTCACTTGGCCATGAGCATGTACAACAGCCAAGGAGGCGTGTGCCACACGGATTTCTCTTCAAGAAGGGACTTGCCACTCGGCTGCAAGGAGTGGAGTTGTCTGACAGCGAAGAGCTGCAGCCCCTTCAGGATCAACTTTGGAGCTACACCCTGCTTTTCCCAAGCGGTCCCCAGCCAGTGACTGAACATGGCGAAGGTATGTGAATCTAGCCGTTTCTGCTCAATATGGGACTCCTCTACTGGACAATCTGTGCTCTGGAGCTCCCCACCTCTGCCAGATATATGCTGTGGTCTGAGGCTTTCACTCCCCAAAATCCTGCTTCCTCCCCTTCTCCTCTCATCGGTGTCAGATGAACACCACTATCTGAAGCTTTCCCTGATCAACCCGCTTCCTCCCCTTGTATCTTTCCTGGGAGTTACCGGCTGCCTGTGCTCTGAACTCAGTCTCAGCATCTCTGTCCTGGAACACCCAACTGACCAGGATTAACTTTTCTAAACCTCTGTTGACTTTTCTTTTCAAGCAGGCATAATAATAATAATGAAGAGGAGGGGAGGAAGAGGAAGGAGCAGGAGACAATAGTTTTGCAGGACAGTATCTTGAGGTATAAACAGAGAGAGCACCCCCCAATGTCTCCACACCCTCTGAGCACCCCCCACACCAGCATTTACTCCGAGGAATTCTTTGCATCAGGGGATGGTTGATGGGGCAGAAAATCAGAGAACTTGTTTCTGAGTTTCTAAGGCGTACCTTTTGAGTTGTAAGAGCCAGGCATTTTGATGTTCACACATCTAAACCCTGAAGCCGTTTGTGCCCTAAAAAAAGTTTGTGCCCTAAAAAAAAATAGATTCAAAAGAGAAATTGCTGTACGTAGTGATCTTCTAAATAAGGAGTGAGCAGACTGAGAAAAGAAGCAAGAGGAGGAGGGCGTGGTGAGGGGGAGGTCAGCAGAACTTGGCATTGAAGGACTTGAACCTGGAAGAGCCACCTGAGGATGATCATTGTCATCAAGACGGATCTCGCACCTTCCCTTCAAGAAAGCGTCCGCCTTCTCCCATGCCTTGGGGCCCTCACCCATTGACTACTCAGTCTCATCTGCGTGAGCCCCTAAGTGACCGATGCTGCGGGACTTCCATAAGTTGTCCTTGCTCTGGGGGACCTCCCACTGATCCCAGCCAGCAGGAGTGTCACCTCTCCGGGCCTTGAGACTCTGCTCAATCTCCATCCAACGTCCCCAACATGGTCAACCTCTTTCTCAACAGTTTGGGATAGGGTGATCATCACAAACCCACAGCTTCCTGAGAGACAGCAGGAGACCTTGAGGAATGGTGCTGGATGGTGGTGTGAGAAGAAAAGCAACGCCCACCCCAACTTAAGACAGTGGCAAAATAGAAATAGCAGTAATAATTAGTTATTTTACATAATCCCTTATATATATACCTGAATAGATGCCAGGTTCTGTGAGCTGTTCTTTCCAGACTCAAGCCTATGACTCCTCACAACAACCCCACAAGGTAGATAACAAGGCCTTCCCCATTTTACAGACAAAGTAACTGAGGCTCGGCAACTTGCCCAAACTCACTTAGCTGTAAGTGGAATAGCAGGATTGCACTTAATTTAGGTCCCTTCCAACCTATGACATTATTCTCCTTGAGGACAAGAAACGTCTTAGACTGTTCTGCCTCCTCCCTCTCTCACATAACACAGCCTAGAGCTAGACAGCTAGAAGATTCTCAGTAAATAAATACTTTGTGCTTTGACCAACCAATTTAGATATTTTCTCCTCAGAGAGGGAGAAAAACTGCTTGAAATGTGTATCTCCCTTTTCTCCACACCAACAGAACTCCTGGTGCAGCTGCCTGGAAGGAGGTGGGAGGCAGCGAGTGTACATGCACGGAAGAGATCATATTTCAGTCTTTTCATTTCATTTGACAGGAGAAATACTGATTAAAATCAGCCCCACATGTCACAAAAGGGTAACTGGTTCTTCATTTTTTTCTGTGCAGAGGCAGCCCCAACTGTACTTCAGGAGATAACTCCTCATGCATAAAATTACTAATAGACACCATCTATCTGATGAATGTCTTCTCCTTAATAATTTATATCACTTGATCTATTTTCAAAGGTTAGTCTTACATTAAAATTATAATCCTGAATAGGTCAGCCTGTTATTGAAGGATAAATTATTTCACCCCTTCCTGTTAGTGTTGTGTTTGGATAATGATGAGGTTTTCATTTCTAACCCCCAGTGAAACCATGAAAGAAATTGCTTGCTTGACCTAGCCTCTCTCACCCTGAGTCTTATTTCTTGATTCATGCTGACTCACTGTCAGTAACCAGCCTGCCTGTTTCATGACTCTGCGTTCTCATTCTTGTCCTCTTGTCACTTTTCTACATTTCTCTCCTCTCTTTGCCTGGCCATCTCCCCCCACTTCCCCGCCTCACCCCATTACCTCACCTTTCCAACCAAAGAACAACCCACTCTTGGGCCCTCTCACGCGCAGCCCCACACTCGTCTCATCACTAGTCCATTCTGTTCCATTCTGAAGAGGTAGTATCTATAAAAAAGGTCCACATAGCTTTTCTCAGGCTCTGACTCATTACTCATTTAGCAAACAATAATGGAGAGGCACTCTAATTAGTGGAAAGAAGACTGGAGAGAAGCGAGGGCAAGTCCTGTAAGATTCAGTCCAGTCAGTGAACCACTCCTGGTGCCAGTTTTCTCAGTGTGATGACAAGAACACAGGCTTTGAAGTCAGATAGTCCTGGATTCAAATCCAACATTCCTTGTTACTTAGCAATTAGGGGCAAGAAAATCTCAGAGTCAGTTTCTTTATTTATGCATTGAGGATGGTAATACCTTACTCAGGATTATTATAAGAGTTAAGTTAAAACAGGAAAAATCTCTCATATAATACAAACACAATAGGAAGTTAATAAAAGTTTGTTAAATGAATCACAGATGAGTGGATAGTCAATAAATGACTTACGATCAGCAAAATCATTTTTAATGAAAAATTTGCTTGGCCAAGATGACTAGCAATGGCAGTTTGAAAAAAATAAGAAGTTGCTCCATTGAGCAGGGTTCCTTCAGATCCATCTTCAAAACCTGACCCCACCACTAACCAGCTATGCTACATTTGACATGTTGCTTAACCCCTAGTTTCCTAGTCCGTAAACAAATAATCCTCACTTCCTCAGGCTTGTGGAGGCTTAAATGTGAAAATGACTGGAAAAGACTTGGCACAGTGCCTGACACAGAATAAGCCCTTTATAAGTGGAAGGTGTCATTGCTAAGAGGAGTAAACGTGAAAGAGAGGGAATGGGCCCAGTTGCATTTACCTCATGCACTATTGGAAAGTCTGATTGAGAAAATGCTTTATACCAGAAGCATATAAACACATAAGGCATTTTTTTTTTTTTGTGAGGAAGATCGGCCCTGAGCTAACATCTGCCAATCCTCCTCTTTTTGCTGAGGAAGACTGGCCCTGGGCTAACATCCATGCCCATCTTCCTCAACTTTATATGGGACGCCGCCACAGCATGGCTTGCCAAGGAGTGCATCCGTGTGCGCCCGAGATCCGAACCAGCAAACCCCGGGCCACTGCAGCGGAGCGCGCGCACTTAACCGCTTGCGCCACCAGGCCCGCCTCCACATAAGGGATTCTTTATTACTATTATTATTGGGAATAATCATGATGGACTGAATAAATGACTTTTATTGGAACAAGCACAAACTCCACGAAGCCTTTCTCCAATTGGCATGTGTATATGCGCACAAATGCTCAGGAAAGGTATAGGGTTGGCTTAATTAAAGGATAACTTCTGTTGTTGCTCTGAGTGTACAAAGTCATAAAGTGCGGATGTTTAAAAGAGAGAGGCTGAAGTAATGTGCGGAGAACTTAATTGATACTCTAAAGCTGTTGATTGTAAATATGCTCAGGAGGTAAATAAGTTGGCACTGTTTTATGGGAGGAAGGTTTTTTATTGGTAATTTCATGTAATTGTGAAATTGGCAGAATCACTGGGCCAGAGGTTTTCTATGTATCTGGCAGGGAACATTTTCTGCTTCCCAAACTTGAGGAGGCTCCCTGGGAGTGGTTGGCCATGACCTTCCATTTTCTGGGTGAAGTGTTTTCTCTAAAGAGGCCAAGAGAAGGAAACACAGTTCTTCAGAAGGAAACAGAGTCCATTGGTTGTTTTTCCAGGCTTGTTCCCACATTCCCAGGGATATTTGTTACCCATAAGCCTATATTTCTTAGGGTTCCTTCAGCTCCTGGCATCAGAAAACCCCTTTACCCAGCCACTGGCTCCTGGCTCCTTCTGCTGGCTCCTCTGCTCCTTCACGAATGTGGGGAGGGATGATTGCACTCTGGCTCCCAAGTTGGACTTAAGTTCAAACAACTAGCAGAGAATTGGCCTCCCAGGTAAGAGACTGTTTGGTCAGGCATCCATCATCTTTGTCTATTGGCGCACGTAGTAACATGGCTTCCAGGGCCTTCTGAGGCAGTTTTCAGAGAAAAGTCATAGGCTGAGCAGATATTCTAATAAGTATCTACCGCATTGACGAATGGAAGATATCAAGTATTTAACTCCTAGAGATGACAACCAACCATTGACTAAAAATGTTAAGAAGTGCAGAGAACACTTACCCATGGCTCCATCCCTCCTCAAGCTGAATGGAGCTAAGGAGTATATGTTGCTCCCAATCGGAAGACCATCTACCCGTGTGTGCTCACAGGAGTCAAGGAGGCGTGAGTGGAGCTGACCCTTACATTCTCCTCTGAAAAAGATAAGTACCCTGCAGAGTGCATATTAGAGCAGAGGTAGAAACAATCATTTGAGGTCAGTGTAGGCTTGTTATTTCTGCTTTGTTCCAAAGCTAAAGATAGAATCTAGAGGATCTTACCGTGATTTAAGTTATATCCACACGATTCAAAATAAATTGGATTTAATGCCAACTGTGTTGCTGATGGATTTTCAAAACTTCAAGATTTTTTTCTTTCCTTCAAAGAGCATTGTCCTAAAAGTATTATCTCATAACTCATTTGGCCTCATAAGCCAAGGGCCATTTCTCCCCATGCTACCGCTGGCAAAACTGAGGCTCAGAGGATGAAGTGGCTCCCAAAGTCAACTGACAAGTAAATGGCAGAGCTGATAACAGAATGCACATCTTCTCATTTATAACCAAATTGCCTTTTTGGTATCTTGCTTTGCTTCCCTATAGGCAAACTACTTGTTATTTTCCCCTTTGTCCCTCCAGAGCTAGGCTCCACCCTTCCCCATTCTGCTCCGTGCCATGGGAGGATGACTTTATCAATTGAATTAACAGAATCTCTTGGCCTCCAACTTCTAGCGAGTTGAGTCAATCTGAGCAAAAAATCAGAAAGTGAGGTCAGAGTGTGTATTTTCTGGATTCCTTCCTGTATAATCTGTATCAAAGACCACAGTATCTTTTGAGAAAGCCCCTACTTTCTCCAGATTCCAGTAATTTCTTCTTCCCATAGACCTTTCAGAGCTAAGGGCGGTAATATCTCCCAACTCTTGCTAACCCTAAGTGCTGCACCATTCCTTGTTGGTTTCCCATAGCCCTTCCCTCTTTTTAAACTCACCTGAATTACCCTGTTTGAGTGTCGCATCTTTTTCCTGACAGAATCATGACTGATCAACAAACCAACAGTATGCTTTAAACCCCTGATTATTGTGTAATTGAGGTTTATTTGGATATTTTTAATAGTCTAAATAATATACTTTGAGAAAGACTTCACTATCTCCTACTTGCAACTCACCACCCACAAATACTCTTTTGATCTACTCAAAGGGTACAAGTGTTCTTCCATACTGTGTTCTAGCTCTCTCCATCCATACCAAAGGAAACGTCCTTTGCTGGTCTGAGTCTTAAGTAGGCAGTCTGGATGGCTGAAACGCATTGCCACGGTTCTTGTCTTTCACACTTGGGATTATCTCTATTCCTTCACACAGGAAGCTCAAAAGAAGAGAAAATATTAAATATTAAAAGGACTTGCCTATCTTGGGGGACATGTAGGGAAATGACAGGGATTGAGATATAGAAACATAATGAAGAAATAGAGACAGAAGGGAAGAGAGGTTGATAAGTTGTACATAGAACTACAAAACCGCACTACCACAAGAGACAGCCCAGTCCATACTGCCTGTGGATAGGCAGGAATTGTATCTGAACTTCAGTCAACTGTTCATTTTCTCATATATTTTATTCCACAGAAGGCTAAATACAGAGAGTGGTTTATTTAAAAGTTGAATATTTTAAAACACCAACGTAGAGAACAACTTTTAAGTGGGTCACCATATTCCTCTCTCTTCACTCAGATATACATACACAATAAGTCAACATTCTCCATGCAAATTACTCTGTATTGCTATTTTGGTGTTTACTGATCCCTGTCAGCCAACTGTGCTCAAAATGCTAGCAATGATCGTGCCCCAAATTTACTCAATCAGAGCAGCTTTTCTATGTCTCCTGACTGCCCCAGGATCTAGCACAGTGCCTGACACAACAAAAACATTCAGGAAATGTTTTCAGATAAAATCAAATGACTGCAGTATTTGGAAATTGCTAGAAAAATGGTATCATGTCAGAGAGAGAAAAGAAAAAGGTGGAGGAGGCTCTGAGAGAAAGAGAGAACGCGGTATCATGCCATCAGACTGTTTCCCATATCTCATCCTCCTTTCCTGCTCTGCAGACACTCTGGGAAGAGCTGCTTTCTCAGAAGTGGCTACTTTCTTCCAGAACTGGCCAAACGTGGCCACTCTCCTAATTCTAGCTGTAAATAAGCATTAACACAGGCATTTCAACTCAAGTTCTGTCTGTCCTTACCAAGAAATGCTTAACAATGGAAGAAAATTCCAAATTATTCTCGGAGGAGGGCACAGCATGGAACAAGCCGAGAGGGCGGCTCTGGCTGCCTTCTGTTCTTTCACACCAAGTCACAAACCTGAAGGGCTGTAATAAAAGACACCTGCAGCCCTTCTTGTCAGTCAGCACCTTAGTTTTTCCTGGGTGACAAAAAGACTCAAAAATAGTTTCCAGTCTGTTTCGAATCTCCACGAGGAATTCAGAGTGTGGCTGAAGGTAAAATATTCAGCTCTCCAGAAAGCAAGGCGGCAAAGTGAATTCTTTTCTCCTCCAGCAAAATGTCTTATTTTATTCTCTATAGTATAGCAAAGGGCAAGCACCACCCTCATCACACCCTGCCAGCCCCCCATAGAAATTTCAGGCATAGTCACGCCACAGAACACTTTCTTAAGCCTGACACTTCTTAATCCTCCCAAAATCTGGATATTTCACCTCAAGTAAATTCAAGTTATATTTTCCGAGTTCTAGAGGTAGGTCCTGCAGAAAATGTTAAGATAAACAAAGCTGGACCTTACTCTTAAAGAACTTACAAACTACCATTTTATTTTCATTTATCCATTTATTTATTTGCAACCTAGAAAAGATTGAGATGGCTTACAAAAATGCAAATGCTTCAACGAGGTAAAATAAGACTTAGAATAAGTTGGTGAAGAAATCAGGCAAGAAATAAAATGAGGACAAGAAGCATAAGGTGAAGCTAGGAATGAAGTTAGCACCCAAATTGCAGGCTGTAAGATCCTGTACACTTGCTAGGTGTGAGCCCCAATTTGACTGTAGGATTTCTAGCAGACAGGATACTGTCTAGTACAGAAGACAAGCCAGGTCTCCAAATAACTGGGAAGATGAATGGTGTGAGCTCTGGGGCCAGATGACCTGGGTTCCAAATGCCAGCTCCCAGTTATGTGATTTAAGGTAAATCATTCCATTTTCCTAAATTGTAGTTTCTTTATGTATGAAATGGGAATAACAATACCTACTCCATTGGGTTATTTGAGGAATTAAAAGAATTTATGTCTGTAGGAATGTAAAGCACCCAGAACACAGTAAGTGCTCCATAAGCACTGGCTACTACAAGACAGAACGTAACCAATATTATAACAAAAGCTCAAGTTCATCACTACAAGAACACAGAAGGAAAAGATTGATTTTGGCTGAGGATAAGGAAGGGACACAGATTAGGGACCACTTAGTAGGGGCAGCAGTAACCAAATGAAGTAGAAGATACATTTTGGCTACTAAATGGAAGGAGAAAGGAAGATATTTTGAGCAGAAGGAACAGTACAAGTGTTAAAATAGAAAAGTACAGTGGGTGCTCAAGGAACAGTAAGTATTCGAGAATCCAGAAACGAAATTTTTATCATCACTGTATTAGTGAGGAAACTTGTGATTGCAAGTGACAGAAACCCAGTGCAAACTGGCTCAAGAAAATAAAAAAGGTGGGTTGTCTTATTTCACGTAACTCAGAAGCTCAGGGGTGACTACAGACACCACCGGATCCAGGACCGCCGACATGATCAGAATTCAGTTACTCTCCTCTCAGCTTTACTATCCTCCATGTTGAATTCCTTCTCAGGCAGGAAAACCGCCCAGCAACTCCAGGTTTTGATCTACCCCATCTCAGAAATGCCCATATAACAATCTCTTAAGAGGTTAAGTGAGGAAATTTTGGAATACTTGGGGGAATATTTCTGTTCTCCTTCTGGCAGAAGGTAGCATTGTACTTCTCTAGCCCCCGCTTGAAGTAAAAGGCAGCCATGTGACTGGCATTAGCCAAAAAAGTGTGAGTAGAAGTGACCTTTTCCACATCCTGGTGGGAACTTGCAGCGACAGTCGTATTCCCTTCTCTTGCCGTGATCATTAAGGTCCTCTCATGTCAAGATAGGACTCTGTCAACCTGGGTTACTGATGAGCAGAACTCCCAAGCTGACTTTCTTTGAACATGCAGAAGTGAGAAGCATTTTTTTGTTGTATTAAGTCATCGAATTTTGGAAGTTTGTTACCACAACATAACCTAGCCTATCCTACCAGATACAGAGAGAATCTCTAGTAAGATCTGTATTAGCGTTCTCAAGAGAAACAGAACCAATTGGATGTGTGTACATATATAGAGAGGGGGAAATTTATTTTAAGGAATCAGTTCACACAATTCTGGAGATTGGCAAGTTGAACATCTCCAGGGTGGGCCAGCAGGCTGGAGACGCAGGATTGCTGATAGACTTTCAAGTCCAAAGGCCATCTGCTGGTAGAATTCCTTCTGGCTCAGCAGAGGTCCGTGTTGTTCTATTAAGGCCGTCAAACGATTGGATGAGGCCCACTAACATAAGGGAAGGCAATTTGCTTTACTCAAAAGTCCGCTGATTTGAATGTTAATCTTATCCAAAAAACAGCTTCACAGAAACATCTAGAATAATGTTTGACCAAATAGTTTGGCACCATGGCTCAGCCAAGTTGACACATAAAATTAACCATCACAGGATCCAACCCACCATGTTTGAGTGAGCAGGCACTGATAAGGCCCTTCACAAGTACTTGGTCAGAATTTCACTTCTGAGGGACATTATAATTGAACTCATGATATGAACCTTAAAAAAACAAAAGCTTCTCTCCTCTCTCAGGTCATCCTCATAATTTTCTCTAGTCTAGAGAAAGTGATTATCAATCTCACTTTCAGTATTGGTCCACTTGGCAACTGAAGCATCAGTTTCTATTTGTCCCATCCTGGTTAAAGTCTCTGTGCCTCTCTCAAGCCACGTCTTCTAGAAAAACCCCTGGTCTTCTTCAACACCTTCTACTCTTCCACAGATGCAGATGCTTGTATTTCCCACTGACCAGATTCTGGTACTATATGACCTATCACAAAAGGCAGGGCAAGAAAGGGTGACTTAAACCATGTAGCCAGATGGATTTGTGCCAATCCCCAGGAGATGGTTACTCTGATCCTACTTAACTATGAGTCATTGGCAGGTTTGGTTCTTCAGAGCTCCTCACAAGCAAGTGAATCACCTTTGGCTATCCCTTTTCATTATCTAACAGGCAAATTTTCAGCACTTCCGTGGCTTTACCCAGGGAACAGCTTCAAGTTGTTTGTAAAAATGAACTGGTATGACGCTTGGGTCAGGTAGGCTGGTGGCGCAGTTGTCAGCACTTCCTACCCAGCAGGGAGAACTTTTAACAAATTATAAAGTAGGCAACATCACCTTTGCTCGAACAATGCCTAAACTTCCTGAACTCCCCTTCTTCACAGACACAATCTCCCTCACTTCTGCTACTCTCTGTAGACAATTCAAAACTTCCACATATGTAATCCATTTGTCTTCCAGTCCACTCATTCATCATCTCGGTGCCCTGCTCCCAGGTGGCTAGCAAAGACAATTGTAGTTTGACCAATTCATTCAGTTAATTCATGGTATTACTTACTGAAAAGAGCTTGATTGTAAACGTTCTCAAAGGCATTTGAAAGTTAGAAGAGAGTTCTTTTAGATATCGGTCCTCATCAAACTAAGCTCATGAGACTGTGACGTGCTTTTCATTTACCTCTGAGCAGCTCCTCTGTTGCTATTAACAAAGCCCTGGATAGGCCATGGTTTACCAGGCCAAAACTTATCCTTCCAACACAGGTATATGGATACAGCTTTGTGTTTTTAGACAATTACCACTTGAAAGAACCTGACCTTTTCCCCAACTCTTCCATTCAACTTGTGTCCTCCTGCTAAAAAACAATGGGACATCCTCCTACATCGTCATCAGCTCTGCCCTACCCTTGAGGAGTGGAGTGGGCCTGTTAACAGAGTAATTGCAGGACCACGTGGTGAGGACAATAAAAGTGATGGGCATGAAGCACTGGGGAGCAGACCCATGAGCACTAACTCTGTCCTAATGGCATTGTCCTCTCAGAACTCTTGCATTTACTTTAAATGCAAAAAAGTCCAAAGCAAATTATTATCATTCAAAATAGAGATAGTTCAACAGGAATCCAGGCTGCCATATTGCACAAATCCAAGGGATAACATTCACAATTACTCACGTGAATGGTGCCCCCTGGAGTTGTGGAACAGAGCAATGCTGTCAGGAGGATATAGTGCAGTTAACAATAGGCTCTTTCATAGCTTAGCAACCAGTTCTATTGGATGGGTCAACCTTTTCTGGGAAGTCAATGGAGATCCTTTTGAACTTCAGAAGCTTTTATAGATTTCTCTGAGTGAAAAACTAACAAAGAGAGTACCAAGTGGTCATGAAGCTTCCGTGTATGACCTAGTCAAGAAGGAAGGGAATACTCCCTGACGTATCCCAACTTCTAATACCCTTAGTACCTAGGGAGAGCCACATCCATCTTAGTAAAGGTACTGTTTGGCTCTATGACATCTGTCTCTTAAGGTTACCCAATATGCTGTGATGTTTTTTTTTGGAAAATTTGAAACTCTTTCCCTGCAATTCACCACAGATTGCCTAAAAGTTTCTGAAATTATTTTCTAAATTCCAAATTTCCCAGCAATTGTTCTTTAAAAGAATTGATTGTTTTCTCTAGCAAAAAAGCTTTTCCTCCTCACTTGCCAGTTTATACTCATGGCACCATTTTCCTAAGTCCCCAGCCATCCTAGCCAAGCCTTCTGCTTCCTCTTTCCCACTGTTTAACATCCACTCAACTTGCCAAGTCTGTTGATTCTATCTCTGTAAGTTTATTATCGCCTGTCTGCTCATTTCCACTCCCCAGGGCAGCACTTCTCTCTTACCACTTCTCTCTCTAGACCCCAACATTTCCCGTCTCCAATCCTTCCAAAACACCGTTTTCTCCTTAAATTGAAACCTCAAAAAATTCTACTGCTCTGTTCAAATACTTTCATTGGAAATGAAGTATAAATTAAGTACAACTCTTCATCCTGGCATGAAAGAGTTTCTACAACATGGCCTCAGTTACTTTATCTTCCCTCATCCCTTTCAGCCGCTGTTTCGCAAAGTATGGTCCATGGTCTATTGATGAGTTTCAAGGATCCCCCAGAGGACCATGAACTGATCCAAAAATGCAAATCCTTTCCTCAAATCTCAAGAGCTAATTATGATCAATTCCATAGATGACTGTTTATACTTATGAATGAACATTTTTACTGGAATCCACTAAGTAGGTAAGGGGATCAAATTAGGTAGTAGTAAGCTGTAATTAACTCTATTGCAGAGCTTCACAAGGACTCTAACTCAGTATTCCACTAAACTATTTGGCTGCCATACAACATTGAAAAGCTACCACAGATGTGTACATGTGGATAAATGGAATTCCCATGAATAGGGATGGGTGGACTCTGAGGTATGTTGCCTAGATGATCCCTAATAAAAAAAAAAAAGTGTAAGAAACACTGCTCTAGGAATAGTCTAAATTTCAATCAAACTAATATACTATTCTCTGAATAAGTCTGTTTGCTTTCCTGCTCTCTGCCATTGTTAATTCAGTTCTCTCTGCTTAGGATATCCTTCCCATATCTGACTGTGTAAATATACCTCCTTCTGGGCCCATTTCAAAAACTCTCCACTCCTTCAGGTATGATGCTAATCTCTCTCTTGAATCCCAGGTCTTCCTTGCAAATCTCCTATGAAACAACTCACCCTATCATGCATTACCATTATTTAGCTCCTTATATTAATGCCTCTACTGGAATGCAATCTCTTTGAAGGTAGGTTCCTAACCTATATTTGCATCTACAAGCACCTAGCACAATGCCCTACACATAATGATCACTCCACATTTTCACACACACATACACACAAAGCACTAGGCACAAATATATAATCTACAATGAGTTTTCCTTGGGGATAATGGAATAGTTTCATAGAATTGAGGTACCTCGACTAATATGAATGGAACTGGAGAACAGTTCAATCCCCAAAGGTAGTTATCACATATATAATTCTATTATAAAATTAGCAGTAGACAGGATGAAATATTTTAGGAAGAAAACGGTCAAGATGTACAAGCCTGAGGCCTATTGAGAATTACAGTACCAAGAACACTTTTACTCCGTTTCCGTGAGTCTGAAACCTTTCCACAATTGACCCTCCACACCTACCCAGAAGCAATTCCTTTGCCATACTTCCCTCCACCACACACACTCACATGCACGCTCACATACACGCACAGGGACACACAAGTTGCTGCAGGGTCCATTTAGAGAGCTCCCTAAGTGTTGCATTTCTGGTTATTTGCTTGTGCCTTTAAAATGTCTTATAAAATTAAACTACAAAAATTACACTTTCTTAATGGGCTAACATCTATAACCGTATATTCCAATTTGAGTTCTAGAAGGCAACTGGGGTGTAAGAAAAAGAATAGTGGCCATGGAATCTTGTTACCAGGGTTTCAGTTCCAGCCCTGCCTCTTTCTAGCTGCCTGTCATTGGAAAAATCCTCCTCTCTGTGCTCTCTGAATCTCAGTGTCCTCATCCTTAAGGTGGAGATAAAAAGAAAACAAATCACTGTATGCGTCACAGGGTTTTTTAAGAATTCAATGCAATAATGAGTATGCAATAGCTATGTGAGTTATAAGGTACTCTGGAATTATTTCTGCTCTATAAACTTACTTAAGAGAAGTTAACCTAAACCCAGGGATTTCATCTGATTTTCACACCAGTGCAGAATATGTCAAGTTTTAGTTTTTAATGCAACTTCAGACCTTCTGTAAGGCAGCATGGCTGAGCGTCTGGACTATGAACATGATCAGTGAGCAAAGGAAAAAGAAGGGGAAAGAAAAAAACTGAAATTTCTTGATGTTTCTCAAACACGGACAAATGACAGCCTTCGAGTCTGCGAGGACACATTTCTGGTTCCGACGGTCCGTGTACCGCTGCCCCAGTCACTAGTTTTCCTGTCACATGCACAGGGATGCTGAGGCTCCACCTGGGGGCAGAGTCACTCCTGAATTCACAGCCACCTTACATAAGCTTCTGCTCTCAGGGAATTCAGCCCGTCTCCTGGAAAGCAGTCCAAGAACTCCCGAGGCACTTCTGTCAACATCTGTGCTCCTCCCCACAAAGGAGCAGATGAGGAGTGAAATGGCAAACATCTCCAAACTCAAGAGTCAGTGTGGCTAAGGCGGCTACAAAAGAGGTATGGCCAGTTCCCCAGGCCATTAACATGTCAGGCTTAGGGGCTTGGCTCTGCGGTGCAGAACACAACGCCAATGTAGATGCCGTCCTGAATGAGCCCGTTATTTTCTCCCAAAGAGGGATGAGATTGGTCTAAGATGACAGACGCTGCATGCCCAGTACCCTCCAGTCATCTAGCAAACATAAATGGGGGAGGGCATTCATTCGTTCACTCAACAAATACTTATTAAGCCCTTACTACGTGCTAGGTATTGTTTCAGGAGGTGGAAACAAAACTGACAAGAAATCTGCAGCTTCCTTTCTAGCGTGTGGTATGGAGTGAGAGGTGTGCTGAGAGGGAGAAGGAAGATGAATCAACGAATGAGTAAAACGAGGCAATTTCAGACAATGATAAGGGTCATTAAAAATGATACAGAGTAAAATGATCGAGATTGCAGAGTGGATGAGGGAATGGTTTTAGTTGGAGGGTAAAGGAAAGCCTTTCTAAGAGGTGACATCTGAGCTAAGAACTAATTAGAAGGATCCAGCTGTGCAAAGTTCTGGGGAAGAGCATTCCGGACATAAAGGGGGACACGCCTCTGTGAGAAAGCCCACCACCTCTATATGAAGTGTGTGTTTTACTTATAGTGCTTCCATGGTGGAGTCTCCATGCACAGCCCATTAATACTTCAGGAACCATGGTGCCAAAGGGGCTTGCTCCTCTAACCCTCGGGAGCCCAGGAGCACTTCTAAGGTAGAGCAACAAATGATCTGGAGCCTCATTTTGCCTCTTCAACATGCGATGTCCCTTAACCTTTCAGAGTCTCTTCTCACAGAATGTCCCCCGAAAACATCTTTAAAGAGTGACAGAGAGAGTATGGTATATAAACATGTGTATACACGTGTGCATATGTAGGTGTATGTGTTTTATACATGCACACGTGTGTATATACATATATATAAACACATAATAATTTAGACCCAACTTCTAGGCATGTCTGTAAGAGTTTGGGATGGCCTTTAAAAATTATGTGTGATGGGCCGGCCCTGTGGCTTGGTGGTTAAGTGCGCGCGCTGCGATGCTGGCGGCCCGGGTTCGGATCCCGGGTGCGCATCGAGGCACCGCTTCTCTGTCCAGCCTGAGGCCGAGTCCCACATACAGCAGCTGGAAGGGTGTGCAGCTGTGACATACAACTATCTACTGGGGCTTTGGGGGCAAAAAATAAATAAAATCTTAAAAAATTATGTGTGAGGGGGCCTGGCCCGGTGGCATAGTAGTTAAGTTCGCGTGCTCTGCTTCAGCGGCCTGGGGTTTGCAGGTTCGGATCCTAGGCATGGACCTATGCACCGCTCATCGAGCCATGCTGTGGTGGTGTCCCATACACAAAAGAGAGGAAGAAGGGCACAGATGTTAGCTCAGGGCCAATCTTCCTCACACACAAAAAAAAATTATATGTGAGGGAACCTAGAGGAAAACCCTCTGGCAAATAGGGGAGTTTGGTGCCCTTGACGCCCACCCACCTCACACCTAGCCCAGGCTTGGCCGTGGATTTGGGTCTGAGCAACCCAAAGCTCAGGCAGGCAGAAGCTGGAAGAATGGTTTTAGGAGGTACGTGGAGTTGATTTAGTGATGAGGCAACACTATGCAGCCTAGCAAGGCCGCAGGAACTTTTGGGCAGGGAACACAGTCCTGCTTACGTATAGTGAGATTTGCACCTTTCAGCTTCTCAGTAGAAAGCCTCTTCTTCAGGGATATGTCTGTTTAATGTGTGCCCTCCCCTCAGTGGAATGTCCATAAGGCTAGGGACTCGATGTTAGTCCATTGTCACAAACGTAATAGATTCATGACGAACTTGTTTGAATTTCTTTAATTCTCACCAAGGTCACTGGCAATAACAGTGCAAGATGGACATCACTGAGGAGTGTGAAAACAAGAGCATGAGGGAATTATTTACAAGCACTTCGGGCACTTCTTCGTACACCCATAAATACATAGGGGCAAATTATGCAAGTTAGGAGGGTGACAAGAGGCAACAAAAGGTAGATAATTACCATTAACTGGCTTCTCTTGTACCACAGATGAAGAAGCCTGTAGAGGCAAACAATTCAAGTTAATGTGACATTTTAGGTGCTTGGGAAGGCCATCTAAATTTCCATGGTCAAATGATGAGACCATTTGAAACTATAAGGAAATTGTTCTGATAAAGTATATACTCTGAACACAGTCCCGAGTAGGGGCTGTATTCGAAACCAAACCAGGGCTAAGAACCTGGCTCCCCATGTCCACCCTAATTTCCTAAGTAGTTCCTGCTGGGCTCACCATCTTACTAGGAAATTCGGGTAATATTAACATCCATGTTTTCTCAACAACCCCTATGCCCTGACCTGTAGCTCTGCAGTCCCTACTGAGAATACCATGTTTTTTCTTTTTCTGGGGGGGGACAAAGCAAATTCACTATTGCATATGCTTTTGCATAGGCAGCCTGGTAGGATATAGTTAGAAGATCTTCCAGAGGGAATTTTGACCTTGCTCACTGCGAGGAACGAACAATTTTCCTTCCATCTGCAGTAGAATTTTCTTCTTAATTGACTTTCAACCTTCTGAGTGCTTAACCAAAGATAAGCCATCCTGAGGTCAGTGTACCAACTCACACTTGCTGGAAGCCCAAGTGGGTACAAACTTCAACTGGCAGTGCTCACCCAGGACTTCAAAGGTATTAACTTTTAGAAGCCACTGTTATATTAATAACGCAAGCTTTAGGCACAGAGAAGAGGATAGAGGCCCTCACTGAGAAAGGAAGAATCAAACATTCAATACTTCCATTGATGATAAGATACCTTAATTAATCAACGAAGCCAGTGCACGTTTGTGCTCTGTCACATGTACGTATATGCAATTCATTATAACAAAATGGTGCTGAGAATATGATCTTCTATCCATGTTCAAATTCTGGCTCCACCACCTACTACCTAATTGGCCAATTTTCTTAACTCTGCCAAGCCTCAGTTTTTTCACCAGCAAAATAGGCATAACAATGCCTGCCTACCAAAGTGGGTGAAAGGATGATAAAATGAAATCATGTATGTAAAACCCTTAGCAGAGTGCCTGGCACTCAGCAAGCACTCCATAAATGTTAGCAAATAAACAGGAACCTAATAGAACCCCATAAATTCCTCCCTGTCCCCTGAGTAGAGACGACTTGATATGCCAGTATAAACACCTGGAAACTCCAAGAACTAGTTGAGTGGGTTTTGTGGATGAGAGCAGGAGACAGGATACTCTGGTTTTCATTATGGAGATGACCTCATGAGAGCCATAGGCTGAGTCTGGAGACACAAGCCCAGCATCGGACTTGATGGTACCTGAGCCCAGTGACTGAGACCACAAATCCTTGTGCTAGTCCTGCGGCAGTCTCCTCTGGGGCTCAGAGGAAACACATCCCCACTTCTCCAGTTACCAAAAAGGGACTAAGGACTTGCCCTGTCCCCAAGTCCACCTCCATGAAGACTTCTGATCCCCTTTCCTCTAAGACTGCCACCTCCTCCAGGTCACACTGGTTCCTGGTATCTTTAGTTCACACTCAACATAGTGGAGTGTGGTGGTTACGACCACCAGCTCCGGAGATAGCGCACCCAGCTCTGAGTCCCAGATGTGCTGCCTTCTAGCTGAGGGGCCCTGGGCAAGTCACCTAACTTGTCTGTACCTTGGCTCCTCATCTATCTGTAACAAGAAGAGAACGGCTAGTATGTACTTTCTAAGGTGCTGCAAGGATTCACAGATGAAGAATAAAAGCCCTTAGCATGGTACCTGGCCTACAGCAAGGGCTCAGTGAGCAACCATAACCCTGGTTACCATTTGCTGAATCAGGGCAGGGTCAGAGTGCAGGGGAAGGGTCCAGGGTTCACCAACCCTCAGTGGCCAAATTGGTCAGCGTAAGTGCAACCTTCAAAAGCGCTCCTCTTGCCGTCTTCGGGCAAGACAAACAGGGAAAGGCTCCTGTGCCTGCCAAAACTTTGCCTGGTAAATAATTGATGTGTTCTTTTATTCAGAAACGCCTTTGAAGTTTCCCCTCGCCCTTGCCGCAGGGATTTTGGGGGAGGCGGGCAGGGAGGATGTAAGGGAAGGAGCCACAGAAGAGGAATGGGCAGTGTGTGATCAGGAAGATGGAAAAACTAAAGCCATTTTTGGTATCTGTTCGGGTCTGGAGTCAATAATTGTAACTTTTAATCAGGCAAGGATTCCTAGCAGCCAAGCACCAAAAACGGAAGACGGGGAAGAATACAAAAGCAATTCTTAGTAACAGCTGTGGGTGCTAGACCAACAGCTCCCTCCTGGGGAGGTGACAGTTGGTGAAAACATTCAGCAGCAGGCAGGAGTTTACCTGGGCAAGAGCAGCCAGCCGGGCCTCGCAGGGACTAATTATGAAAATATGATTACAGTGGATTAGTAATCGTGTCAATCAAAGCCACATGCCAGGTAGCACCTGGCAGTGGTGGAAAGTGCCACAGGACAGAAGAATGTGATACTCTGTTTTTTTCTGTACAAAATGTTCCTTCCCGGTGGGAGGGTCTTACTGGGTCCAGGGGACGAGAAGGTGCAGAGGAGGCAGTAACAGGCCCTCTGGGGAGGAGCGGGCAGGATACGTGACAGAACAGCCCTAGCATGTCTGAATTGGAAACTCTAGTTGGTGTCCTCTTATAGCCACCCATAAGAATTGGCCCAAAGCTTGCTCCCTATTTTACATAAGCCTGAAAGGAAATTAGTATTGTCTTCCCACAGCAGTCAAGGAAAGGTGAATGAAGGTTAAGAAATGATGAGATTGGCAGAAATGCTAACCACAGCTGCCTTTCCCTCAGCACATAGAATGTGCGTAGGCAGGTGCCCAGCACTCTTTATCTCGTTTAATCCTTACAAAACCCTGTGAGATAAGTACTACGTCCCTACCGAATAAACAGAAGCTCATGGATGTTGTGACTTGGCCAACAACATATTATAAGAAAAACAGATCAGCTGAACTCCAGAGCTCATTCCCACAATTGCCAGGTTCTACTGTCTGATGCAAAATGGTAACCCCAAACCAAAGCTCCTCCGTCTCCCTTTCCTACTGTCATAAAAGCATTCTCCATCTCACATTGACAGCCAGGAACAAAAAAAGGGAGGCAGCAGAGTCTAGAGGATGAGGTGCAGAACTGGGAATCAGAAGA
Organism: Ceratotherium simum simum; assembly: GCF_057802395.1. Classification (NCBI taxonomy): domain Eukaryota; kingdom Metazoa; phylum Chordata; class Mammalia; order Perissodactyla; family Rhinocerotidae; genus Ceratotherium; species Ceratotherium simum. Next base: position 22,744,439 of record NC_141903.1, read on the forward strand.
CCTATGTTTCCCAACAAGACTAAGAACTACTTTTAATTGAGTATTTACTACTATTAATTGAGAAATAGTAATTGTATTAAATGCTTGGCTACTTTTGATATTTAATCCTCGAAGTAGATGTACAAAGGAGGTATCATTATAGATGAGAAAACAGACCTTAGAAAAGTTGAGCAATCGACCATATGCTGTAGAGGTGGTAGGAGTCAGAAGAGAAATTCCAAGCCGGGTTGTTCTCATCTCCAAGCTTGGCTTCTTACGACCACTCTCTCCTGTGAGATGCATATGAGAGTTTTAACAAATCCTCGTCAACCCTTGCCCTGACCCCGTATGCAGAGCACTGGGCTAGAGACTGATCAATCTGTACTTTTCTTTTCCCCTCCATTAACAGGGATATCATTTGTCAAGTTGCCTATACTAAGCCATCATGAGGAAAAGTGACCTGAGGTGGCAGGAGATAAAATTCTGTCCAAATTCAAAAATTATTAGTGAGGAAAATTCTAGAATGACCTAAATTTCATTCATATTTCTCAATGCTAAAGGAACAGAGTGAAGAAAACAGATCTGTTTTCCAACTATGATTGTTAGAATATGATAAATGGAGGCATGCTCAACTAAATTTACAAAGAGGAACGTTTCACAATGTATGTGCTGTATCAAAATAAGTTGTACGCCTTAAGTGTATACAATTTTTATTTGTCAATTATATACCTCAATAAAGTTGGGGGGAAACATTGGCTAAAAAAACAAGAAAAAAAAAAAAAACAGGTAAATTAGCTGACAAGTTATAAAATTTCTAGTTGATACAAAAATATGCTCTAATCATTATGAGTAAAAATGTGTGCTAATGAAAAGAAAAAAGAATGAGAAATGTTTTGTAACACCATAATGGCAAAAAAGAAAAAAATTTAATACATAGATGGTACGGGGATTAGGCTCTCACCTCCTCTATACTCCACTCTGTTAAAGCACTTACCGCACACTGCTGTGATGATTTATTTAGATGGTTTCCAGTTTTCCATCACTTGTCTGTGAGCTAGAGCTCAGTTTGTACGTCACGTCTTGTGCTCCTCCACAACCCCAGCGGGCAGCAGAGAGCCTGGTATGGTGGCGAGTAGATACTCAGCCCAGCATTGTTTCATGGGCTCCCTCTAGCTAATCCTAGTGGAGGCAGAGAGATAAACTAAAGACCCCTTCGCTTCATTTTAAGGCTTACCATTCCATAGTCCTGGGAAAAATGGATGTAAGTGATGTATAGGAGGTGTTCATGCCTCAGACTTGCACTCGCTCTTACTGACCTGAAAGAAACAAACCTCTAAAAAAAAAGGGAAAAAAATCTGTGCTCACAGTGGCCTTTTACAGTGACAGATGACTCTGTCAGAGACTTGATGGGTAGCTGAGCCACCATGAAAAAGGATCCATACATAAATTACACAAATGAATAGGAGAAGTACATTCCAGCATCATTGATAGATGCCCCCACTTCAATGATCCCACCCCTCAGTGTACTGCAAGTAGCCAAGACTGAAGGAGAATTTCTGTACAGGGGGTTAATGAATGCACAGACAATGCTTTGAGTGAGAAGTATGTGAATCCCAGGAACTGGAAGTTGTGTCTACTGGCAAACTCAGGAGAAGAAGGAATATGCCCAGAGCTCAAAAACAGCCTGAAGCATCAGAGTGTCTTTGCAGCAAATAGCAGCTGGTTGGCCTTGAATATATGATTCACATGATGAGCCTAACTATTTCTGTACCTACTTCTAAGCCTGCAAAGTGAAACCACTATGTTTCAGGGGAGGGAAAACACAAAATCCTTAAGACAGCTGAATCATCCCTCTGAAATATGTTGGTCGCTCCTTATCCAGACAGTAACTTCAAAAACAAGGGCGTTTTAAGAGAAAATCCTCTTCCAGTTCTGAAGAGATGAAAATCACACTGTACTTTTAGGTCAAAGAAAATGACTTGTGAGTTTTTCTAGTGGTGCTCAAAGCAGCTCACTAGCTTCTCATTTCCTCCAGGAGCAGGTCTCAGACTTCCACCCAATGAATGGCCTTTGAGTCTCTGCCTAACAGTGTTCCAAATCCACTCGCCTGGCATGTGCCCCTCACTGTCCTAAATCCTGGGCAAGCCATCCTCTTGCATGTGTCCCAAACATGCCAGGTACAAGCTTGCCATCGTGCCTCTATTCATACCATTAGCATCCCCTGGACTCCTTTCCAGTCCAGGAAAATCTCAGCTGTCCTCAAAACCCATCAAGTGCTTCCTCCTCCAATAAGCCTTTCCCAAATGTCTCAGCCTGTGTAATCGCTTTCCTCTTTGAGTTATTCTTTAGGCTCTGAATCTTATGGTGGGCTCCCCTGTGATTTAACGGTTCCCTATGTCCATGTATTTGATCAATCCAATGAGATAATAAAATCAATAACATATTTACTGAGCACTTAATACATCTTGAGGCATTAAACTAAACTCTTTATAAACACTATCATATTTAATCCTTAAAACCAATCCATGTGATAGCACCTACAATTATCCCCATGTTCCAGATGAGGAAAACTGAGTCCCAGAAAAGTGTCTTGCTCAAGGTCACACCACAAGGCATGAGTCCACGCCCGCCTGACTCCAGATCCTGTGACCTTAACCATTGGAATAATCATAGCCTAACAATCTCCTGGATCTCTCACAGAACTTTATACTGTTGGGCATTTCATTCATTTTTAGTGAGACAAATTGTAGAATGACCTTTCACAGTCATTCACAGACATGCTCAGAGCAGCAAAAAAATTGAGCGGCCCCAGGCAGGTGTCTGACATGAGGTTAAACAAGGAAACACTCGGCTTTCTTGATTCACCTTTCATTCTGGAGATGAGTGTTCTTTTCACAGTCTAGTTAGTGCCACCTTTTTCCCATTTTTCTGCCTTTTCTTGGTGATTTCATTGTTTACAACAGCCCCCAAGCCTAGTGCTGAAGTGCTGTTTAGTGTTCCTAAGCACAAGAAGACCGTTTTGTGCCTTACAGAAAAAATGTGTTAGGTAAGCTTTGTTGAAACAGGAGTTACAGTACTCTTGGCCATGAGAAACATTAACAAATCAACAATATTATTAAATAAGGCATCTTTAAACAAGAACATGCATAAAATAAGATTATGTATGGATGAACTGATGAAAGCGTCATGTCTAGAATCTCACAGGAACCTAGCCCTGTATTTCCCCTAGGAGCAATGGCTCAGGATTCACTAATTCAGTGTTCATGACAACTTTATAGAAAGTAATTATCACAATAATGAAAATCGACAGTATTTCTTGTGACCATGCAAGAAAAGAGGTTTTTGTAGAGGTCTCCAAGGCCATTCTCAACGAGTTAGCTGTGACAATGCAGGCGTAATCACCAAATGTGAGAGGAAGGAGAGGGACAGTATTGATAATGCTTTGAATGTCTTTGAGAAGTATGACAGTGGGACAAAGTCACCTCTAAAGACAGAGACTAAGGGTGGAATGGGAAATTACTGCTTTTCACTATAGGTCATTATGCACTATTGGATTTTTTTAAAGTATACTTTTGTTAAGCCATCACTATTTAATTTATAGTGATAAAAGTAGAGGAAAAAGTAATTCATTAATTATTTCTATTCCGTCTTGCCCTTCCAAGCTCCAAGAAACACAGCCATAAATCATTTTCTTCCTGACAAACAGACGTTGTTCACTTGATCTCAGTTTCTTGATCTGTAAAATGGGAAAGATAATTGTACTTCTTATGATTCTTATATGGACTAAATGAAGTAATGTATATGAAGGACTTAGCACCATGCCACTAGAATGTAAGCCATAGCTGTCAGGAAGGCACAATGTAAGCTGGTACAGGGCGAGGTAGGAGGACTATTGTTTCTGGAGGCTTAATTCTGGACAGAATCTCTCAAGTCATCGAAGAATATTCCCAGATGACCCCGTTTGGCTTCTCCCCATTGCGACCCTTTGGTTTGGGCGATCACCTTTGGTTTTCCTAGGCTCATGTTGGCACCAATCAAACGTTATCAAAATAGTGTTTAAGAGCATGAGCTTTGGAGTCACACAGATCTGGATTTGAGTTCTGACTCAAACATTTACTAGTTATATGGTTTGGTGCAAGTTAGTTAACATCTGAGCCTCATTTTCCTCACCTGGAATAAGAGGATAATATCTGCTTAGAAAAATTGTCATGAAGATTAAATAAGATTATTAGTCAAGGTACTCTTATAAGTAAATACCAACTCAGAATTAAAGGTGTAAGAAATTTATTCAGATGAGGAATATTGCTTAATGTGAAAAGAGTTTCTGTTTGGAGTAATGAAAAAAAACTGGAAATAGATAGTGATACACAACATTGTGAATATAATGCCATGAAATTGTGCACTTAAAAATGTTTAAATGGCAAATTTTATGTTATATATATTTTACCACAATTTGTAAGAAATGAATTTATTAGGGGAAACATCTGTGAAACAAAATGGGGAAGTACCTAGAAGAATCTGAGAGAGCCATCAGACCATGATGTAGGTATGACCTCAAGTGAAGAAGAGAGGAAAGGAAGAAAGGTTGAGTGGTAGAGTCTTAGACTGAAGATCTAAGGAAAGTTCAGCAAGGTCATCAAAGGTTCACTGTCTCCTAGGAACGGGCCTCCTTAGTACCCCTGCCACTCTCCGTCACTGGCTGCAAGCAGCCCATGGGAAGCAGTTTTTGGCAAGAAGGCATTGACGGATTTTAGAGCACAGCAGCTGGGGCCATTTGTCAATCACATTTTCTGCAACTAGAGATCCAAGAGGCACATTCTCATGGCTGCCACAGGGATCATACATGTTAGGGTACTTATCACTCTGAAAAGATGGTACAGAGTAAAAGTAATGATAATTTCCATAGTAACTATCAAAATCATCATTGTCATCAATCATCACCATGATCTTTATCTCAGTAAAGGTTCCTTCAAAGCAACATAGAACCAGCTCTAATTAAATCATTTCCAACATTTTGTGCTAGTTGTAATATCTTACTGATTGTGATACTCATCTAGACATCTTAAATTGCATCATAAACATTAGAATTGTTAAACCTCTGGATTTCTTACAGGTGCAGGAGGACAATAGTATGTGACTCAAAAATAACATGAGTCAAGAGTTCCAAATGAATTTAGGCAGTGCCTTCAAATCCTGCAGCCTTCAATGACTTTATAAGGATAGCATGGGCCACCACTGGCTTGGGGACTGTGACATTACTCATCTATCATCTCCCTAATCCACTTCACCACCTACAGTCCAAATAACCAGGAGAGAGAAGTCAGTGTGGACTTTCCCTCATCAAAGGTGCACCAGGAAGAAGTTTCAAAGCAGGTAATCCCATCTTGCTATTCATGGCAGCAAGATTACAACCCTGCAACTTCCCATTTAGACACCTGGGGTGATTCCTTTGCCCTGAAGACAATACATGTTTCATTGCAGTATTCCCTTAAGACAGAAGAGTATGACACTCAATCAAATACAATGGGAAAAAATCATTTCTCTGTCTTCCCATAAGGAGAAGTTGTTCAATTTTGTTTAAAAGTCAGTGTGGATGACTGAAGAGAAAGGTAGAAAGAGAAAGGTAAGGTTAGACAGCATTTCCACTTTTGAAACTGTTATCGTTCCCCAGTCATTTAATTAGGCAGAATCCTGCATATTTTATCTATTCCTTAGGAGAACAATGATATTTACAGTAAACTCTTAAACAACAAAGGTAGATGTTCCGTATTGTTGTGCTTTCCACCAAGTAAAGGCTGCTGCTTGTCTTCCCATTATGATTCTCCTTACTCTCTCCCTTGATGAAACACCTGTCTCTCTGGCCAAAGGGGTGAGGCACATGGTCCTTGATTGGTCCCAGACACAGTCATATGACTCATGCAGGCCAATGAGAGTCCTTCCCTGATATGTTTATATACTAAAGGAGAGAGGGTGGGACCAAGGGCAGGGACCAAGGGCTTCACTCTTTCCTCCAAGGTAACCAACCTTGAATTATTCAAATCTGAACTTTCATTTACCACATAAAGAAAAACCATATGTAGGAAAGAATCGAATGAACAGAGGGAAGCTGAGATGACAGGGAAAAAATAGAGGAAAAAAAGAAAGGATCAGTCAGTCCTAATAACACTTCATACTCTTGGTCCAGTCCATTCTGAAGCCAGCTCTACCCTCTTTTTTTATTTTTTAGTGTGGTGACATTGGTTTATAATGTATAAATTTCAGGCATACATCATTATACTTCTATTTCTGCATGGATTACATCATGTTCTCATGTTCACCACCCAAATACTAATTACAATCCATCACCACACACATGTGCCTAATTATCCCCTACACCCTCCTCCCTCCCCCTCTTCCTCTCTGGTAACCACCAATCCAATTTCTGTCTCTGTGTGTTTGTTTGTTGTTATTATCTATTACTTAATGAGTGAGATCATATGGTATTTGACCTTCTCCCTCTTATTTCACTTTGCATAATACCCTCAATGTCCATCCATGTTGTCACAAATGGCTGGATTTCATTGTTTCTTATGGCTGAGTAGTATTCCATTGTGTATATATACCACATCTTCTTTATCCATTCGTCCCTTGATGGGCACTTAGGTTGCTTCCAAGTCTTGGCTATTGTGAATAATGCTGCAATGAACACGGGTGCATGTATCTTTACACGTTGGTGTTTTCACATTCCTTGGATAGACACTCAGCAGTGCAATAGCTGGATCATATGGTAGTTCTATCCTTGATTTTTTGAGGAATATCCATACTGTTTTCCTTAGTGGCTGCACCAGTTTGCACTCCCACCAGCAGTGAAGGAGAGCTCCCTTCTCTCCACATCCTCTCCAACACTTGTTGTTTCCTGTCTTATTAATTATAGCCATTCTGACAGGCGTGAGGTGATATCTCATTGTAGTTTTGATTTGCATTTCCCTGATAGTTAGTGATTTTGAATGTCTTTTCATGTGTCTGTTGGCCATCTGTATATCTTCTTTGGAGGAATGTCTGTTCAGGTCTTTAGCCCATTTTTCAGTTGGGTTGTTAGTTTTCTTGTTGTTGAGATGCATGAGTTCTTTATATATTTTGGAGATTAACCCCTTATCAGATGTATGGTTTGCAAATATCTTCTCTCAATTGTTAGGTTGTCTTTTCGTTGTGTTGATGGTTTCCTTTGCTGTGCAGAAGCTTTTTACTTTGATGTAGTCCCATTTGTTTATTTTTTCTATTGTTCCTCTTGCCCGGTCAGACATGGTGCTGGAAAATATGTTGCTAAGACCGATGTCAAAGAGCGTGCTGCCTATGTTTTCTTCCAGCAGTTTCATAGTTTCAGGTCTTATGTTCTAGTCTTTAATCCATTTTGAGTTAACTTTTGTGTATGGTGTAAGGTAATGGTCTTTCATTTTTTTTGCATCTGGCTGTCCAGTTTTCCCAACACCATTTGTTGAAGAGACTTTCCTTTCTCCAGTGTACGCTCTTGGCTCCTTTGTCAAAGATTAGCTGTCCATAGATTTGTGGTCTACCCTCTTTTCTAACACTAATGGATGGGCAACACCACATAAAATCAGTAACCCACAAGAAACAGTGTCCCTAGGGACAAATGCCCTTGAATTAAGGCAAAGGGTTACATTTATAGAATATGTTTCCTGTATCTCCTGATAATTGCCCCTCTGCTTACAGTAGGATGTGTGTTGAAGTGGTGAAGAGAGGGCACCTCAGGACTGTGAAAAACATAGCAATCTGGAGAATGACATAAACTATCTAAAACTCGGTCAGTACTTATTCCTTTGAGACGAGCTGGAGATCTAACATCACCCAGTCCCTTGGTACCAGTGGGCATAATGCAGACAATTAAGTTTCTTAAAGATTTTGTAAACCAGACTGGTCCTGAGGGAGATCACAGTTAGTAACAAAGCCTATGATCAACACTTGTGATCCCAAAAATCATTAGAACCAAAATTGAAGATAACAAGCCATGATAGGACGCTGAAATAAAGGTTCAATGTCAAAACTATTGCTCAACTCTTCTTCAATTTGAAGACAGCAATTGACAACCACTTGTCCTTTTGGAGTATTTGATCTATAACACAGGTGCAGAATGATTAAGAAGGTTTTAAGCCCTCTAGGTGAGGAGGGAAATAGAGCCTTAGCAGTTGGATATCTTTCTTCTCACCCCTAAGCAGGATATGGTACACAAGACCAATCCAACATCTAGGAGAATGGGTACAAAGACGAGCAGGATTGCACCACCCTGAGCCTCAGATGTAGATAACCTGGCGGCTCTGGGTACAGGTACAGCTACGAGACACGCTCTGCAGGCCTCTCAGGGAAGATAGTCATACCCGCTTTCCATCCCACCACTTCCACAGTGCTCGCCTGCCCAGAGCTGGCAGGATCCTCTGGATGAGACAAGGTCACTGTTGGCTGGTTACATTGGATGATGTCATCTGCTACAAAAGGAACTCCAAATATAGAACCCAGATCTCATCTGCAAAATGTGGACTAGATAGGACACTGTCAAATAATGAAATTATAGGAACCAAGAGATTTGGTCCAATTGTTGGACATGAACCCCATGCTGCCCTGAATTCCAACAGTAGCTCTGCTATTTATCATCACAAAGCCATTATCTCGATTACCACACAGGTGCCTTGTTGGTCACAAGAGGAAATGATGAAATGTTCCAATTTTCGTAGTTATCCAAGTACAAAAATATTCTGCTTGAGCAAATCTGAAAAGTATCATTCCTTACGGATTGTCTAAGCATACAAGGCTCATGGAGAAAGGACCTGCTCCCTTTCCTTTGAAGCTCTACTGCTTTCCCTGCTCCCTGAGCAGAACACTGCAGGAGAGAGACAAAACCTGCCTGGCTGGATCTACCACTAGTACAAGCTGGGCCAGCTCAGCTGGGTCCTCACTGCTCTTGGCAATGCATGGATCTCCTTATTCACCAGCAGACCACGTGGACATCTTTACCTTGCCTCCAAACTGTAGTTCCAACTGCAACTCTTCTAAATGATTCACATTTATTTCAGACCTCCAGCACAATTTCCTCACTTTATTCTGAGCCCAAGGCCCTCTTTCTACACTCTTAAAATGTAGGGTATATACTCTGAGCTTCCTTATCTCACATGTGTCCCCACTTTTCTCTTCCCTTTGCCACCACCCCACCCACCTCCTACTCACCTCCATAAGACAGTCAACACAATAACCTCTTACCTATACTCTCTCTCTTTAGACTCTCCCTCCTCCATTCCATCCCGAATACTGCCTTACAGGTTAATATTATTACAGCACTTTTTTGACCATTTCATAAACGTGCTCCATAATTTTCACCAGGTCCTCATTACCTAAAGAGCTTCTGAGCCTGGTTCTCAAAGCCTCAACCAAAACCTGCCTTTCCAGAATCACATCCCATTCTTCTCCTCTAGATAGGCATGCTCCAGTCACACCTTGGATTTCCTCTCCTCGGTACCAGTGCTCAAGCCATTTCTGCCACATCGAATGCTCTTTCCTTATTGCCAGCTATTCCGATACTCTCCACAGCCTCAGGACTGGATGATGTACCACTGACTACACAAAGTCCTGCTTCATTATAGCTCTCAACTCTGAACACCCAGAGCTCTCTGTAGCATTGTTGATTCATATATAGGCAGATAATTACTAAGAGGCGTCCATATGCCAAACACTATTTTAAGCAGTGGGATCACAGAAATAATCAAGATAGAGAATCAGAGTAGGGTGGACAGTAAATAGGTAGTAAAGAATATGACAGTGGTAAGCACAGGGTGTTATGGGATCCACATATGTGATCCCATCAAGTCTTGGTGGAGGCCAAGATTGCCTGGAGGAAATGACATACATATATCTAAGTTGAATCCTTTAGGAGAAGTGAGAGATTTCCAAATGAAGAAGTGGAGAAATAGAGGACCAGTTTTCAGCACAGAGAGTACTATATTCAAGGAACTTCATTTTGTTTAGCATAACTGGAGCATTTATTTATTTTTTATTTATTTTTTTTTAGAAGATCCGCCCTGAGCTAACATCCATGCCAATCCTCCTCCTTTTTTCCCCTTTTTCTCCCCAAAGCCCCAGTAGATAGTTGTATGTCACAGTTGCACATCCCTCTAGTTGCTGTATGTGGGACGCCGCCTCAGCATGGCCAGACAAGCTGTGTGCTGGTGCACGCCCGGGATCCGAATCCGGGCCCCCAGTAGTGGAGCGCACGCACTTAACCACTAAGTCATGGGGCCGGCCCCCTGGAGCAGAGAATTTAAAGAGGTGCTGGAGTGGTGAGAGAAGAAGCTGGAAAGGGAAATAGATCAGCTCATAAAGAGGCTTGTGGACCACATGCAAGAGCTAGGAGTTGATCCTGAGGACACTGGAGAGCTACTGAAGACTTGTAGAGGCATACACAATCCTATACGCATACGGTGAAACCTTTCTGCAAAGAGTGTGAATTAAGAAATCAAGCTGTTTTAGTAAAGTAGACCCAAGATGAAGGTGGCCACCGCTAATACAGTTCCACGATGATAGAAAGAAGTAAACTGATTTGAGAGCTATTAAGGATGAGAGTCAAGGATGATGCTTAGGTTTCTGGCTTGGACAACTGTTTGGATAGGAGCACCACTTACTGAGATGGGAAACACTTGGGTAGAAGCAGCTTGGAATGAGCTGAATATTAAATGCCTGTGAGATTTTCAAGGCATGACGCCCAATTCACCAACAGTTAGATAAATGGTTCTGGAGTTGAACTGGGATCAGATGCCAGTTGCAATGTAATGACGCCTATCATATACACCTTGACATGGGTCAGTCTGTGTGTCTCCTGGCACTCCTTCAAGACCCCAAACTCTGACCGCAGAGCTATAGGACCTCCACCTGTGCACCTTACACAGCACCTCATACACAGGAGACATTCAATAAAAACTCATAGAACATAAATGCACATTGATGTTCCTTCATTTAAAAATTTCATTTGGAAGCACATTAAAGTTACTGGAGAGAAAAGAGAGGAAAAGATGCTCACAGATGCTCACCGACCTCATGTGCCATTGGTCCACCTCTCCCTCATTTTCAGGCATTAAATTAATCATGCCCTTTCTTCCCACCTCTACTCCTGGGTCAATAGACAAGGTCTTTCTGGTCTAATTAGACTCCTAAATGAGCTCTAGAGGCTTAAGGCAGAGCCTGGACCAACCAACTGCACCCTCCCCTCTTCTATCTAGTCATCTTTAGTTGATGTTGCAAAAAAATTAGGCTGGTTTTGCTTCTGATTATTTCTGCATGGGCTCTTTTGTGACCTCTCTGAGAGAGGATGACCATCTATCATTCAGATGACACAGAGGCGAGCCACATCAGCAACAGTCCAAGTAGCCATCATTTACTAAGCACTTACTATGAGCCAGGTACCGTGCTGACCTTCCAACAGAACTTCTTCAGTCCCATCACAATTCCACTCAAAATCCTCCCTGGCTCCACATCCTCCAAAGAATAAATTTAATTTGCCTCTGTCTCTTATTTAATGCCTTTAATTCATTCAAAACAATGCAGAACAAAGACAGAAACAAGAAGAATGCATTAGGTTAAAAGGCTATTACAAAAATACATGTGGGCTAAAACTACCCTATTGTTTGTACCTCAAACAAAGTCCATCCTGAAAGAATCTCCTCTCTAATTAAACAAGACAGCAAAACAATTCTCTCTTTTCCTAGCTTAATCAATTAATTAATTGTGGCACGAACCACATTTTGTTACTATTGGGCCTTATTCTCATGAGGGATTACACAACCAGTCTCCAATACATATTACCTTACAAAGAGAAGATATTAGTTAAAATTGTAAACTTAAACACAAAAAGGAAAAGGCAGTATTTGGTAAGGGATGCTGAGTATTAATCACTATTGTGGATTACTCAGAGATCTCATGCCAGAAGAGCAGAAAACTTGAGCATGATGACAGATACTCAGAATTAAGAGGTGTTTCTTCACCACTTATACCAGTTATCAATTTATTGCCTTTCAGCTCCAAAAGTCACCCTTCATTGCCTGCTCTGTGAAAATCAAGTTGGGTCTTTTTAATAATTTTCCTTTGTGAACTGGCATGATGCTATACTTTGTCAGTAGGGGGTGCTGAAGAGACAGTTGAGCAGGAAGTGGTTTTTCTTCCTGGTTCCCATGCGTTCACTGGGCAGGCTTCTGCAGTTCAGGTGGCTTCCCCATACCCAGCTCCTGCTGTGCAGGCTGCTTCTCTGGCATCTGGCTTTTACGGCATGCACCGATTTCCTAGTGTCCAGCTCCCACAGTGAATCAGCTTCCCCAGTTCCCAGCTCTTGAGGTGCAAGCAGCTTCCTGAGCACTAGCCTTCTGTGGTACACAGCTGTCAGCTGCACTTGGGAGGTTTTACAGCAGAATGCCTCCAAGGAGACACCTCTGTGTGACAGCTTTCCCCAGCACCAGAGAGGGTGCATTGCCTACAAGTTCCAGAGGGTGGATTTCTAGCAAGTTCTGCAAGCACAGTACTTCTCTGCCATTCAGTTAGTCACAGCCGTGTCCTCTCCAACAAGTCTGGGTCTCAGCCTAGAGATAGAGGGGTGCTTTTCCTCAAACACTCTATCTCAGCTCAATGGGTAATGGCTGTTCCTTATATCTAATATTCCTGTCTTCTTTACAGCTCTCTTTACCCTTATTAGCCAATCCCTCATTACTCCAACCCCTGCGATAGTTAATAATTCTTTATATTAAACTTTCTTTACTCAAATTACTAGATGACTGCTGTCTCCTGATTGGCGCCTGACTGATTGCATATGCATGTGCAACACACATGATGGTTCCTAAATTGTAAAATGGGTATAAACTGTTAAGGCTCTCTAGCCAAAAATAACAAAAACAAAAACTTTTGCTAGGCTAGAGATGATTATATTAAAATCTTTTATATTCATAAAAGCCTTGTAAAACGAGCATTTTATCCCCATTTTACAGATGCAGAACTGACAAGTAGAGTGGTGCAATTACTTACCCAAGCTCTCAAAGCCATATGGATGCTCCAGTTAGTAGCAGCAAGACTGACAGCTGTATCTCTCCGAAACTGGAAAAGTTATTTACCTGAGATTAAGAATTACTTGTTTTAGGGGCTGGCCCGGTGGCGCAGGCGGTTAAGTGCGTGCACTCCGCTGCGGCAGCCCGGGGTTCGCCGGTTCAGATCCCGGGTGTGCACTAACACGCTACTTGTTAAGCCATGCTGTGGCAGCGTCCCATATAAAGCAGAGGAAGATGGGCATGGATGTTAGCCCAGGACCAGTCTTCCTCAGCAAAAAAGAGGAGAATTGGCATCGGATGTTAGCTCAGGGCTGGTTTTCCCCACAAAAAAAAAAAAAAAGAATTACCTGTTTTTCTTAGTTTCTCTCATAAAAAGCAGGATTCAAGCCCAGGCTGATTCAGAAACCCAGGCTCTTAATTGCTACAATATATGCACGACCTCCACTCTTCAACATTTCATTTGCTATTTGGTGGAGCATGTGGGGGTAAAAATAACTTCCAATAGAAACTTCAAGCTTGCCCTGGACTTCTGGGAAATAAGCGGTCCATAAAATTCTTCCCATGTCCAACTTCGCAGACTGCTGCAGGGAAAGGGGCACAGCCAGAGACCAGTGACTGAGGAAGGAGATCTGGTGTCGATCAAGCAACTTCGGTGTTTACGTTGACACCCAATGTCCAAATGAGGAGCCAGTATTATCAGTACAGGGGACAATAGTATCAAGACTATGTCTCTCCAAAACTGAGAAGATATTTACCTGAGATTAAGGATCATTCTTACTTTTTTTTCCTAGCTTTCTTAAAAAAAAAAAAAAAAAGCCACCTGCAAAGCATTCATTGGGGGATATTTAATGATTCGTTGAATTCCAAGTCATAATCCAGAAAAGACTTGCATCTGCAAAGACTTAAATATTATGATCCATTTTCCTCTCTCTAGAACTCACGTTAACCTCCAAAAGAGTAGTGTCAACAGAAAAACAGAGGAAACACCAAACAAGAACATTCTGAAGCAAAATCCTTCCTTCCAAAAATAGCTACATATTTTTTCAGTTAAGTCCTGGCTTAGAATTCTGTTTCACTTGAATCAAAGACAAAGGTGGGCTGCCAGCGCTGACTCCCTGGTGCCTGCTAGAAGAAGTCCAGCCCCACCGGCTAGAACTCAAGGCCTTTAGAGACTGGCTTTGCTTTATTGGCATAGCAGCATCTTCTCCATGCCCAGGGCTGAGATTCCGCCAGGACTCACTGGAATAACTCCTCCCACTGTTAAAATACTGCAACAGTTCTGTGCAAGGGACATAGCCCCTTCCCCAAGATCTCACCCTCTACCCTCCCCACAATTCACCAACTAAGGAGTTAAATGCTTGGCACAACCAGGAGACCTCCAGGACCTGTTCCAGACCTCTGCCAGCATAAATTCTGGTTCATCAGTGCTCCTGTCAATCAGCCTCCTAAAACTCCTGCCTCTTGTGTGGCCTTTGCCAGAGCAGTTGAGGATCTCAATAAAAGAAAGGGCATCCCTGGCACTGGCACCTGATACTGACATCCTGGTAAACAAACGTGTGACACCCATGTAGACCCCTGGGGCTATGACCAACCACCACTGGCCTGCTCTCCCTGGGGTCGATGTTATTTAGTTACTAGTGGTAACTGCAGCCTCTGGGGGACTTCAACTGTAAGATAGTCTGGGCTGAACAAGGAAAAACGGAAGAGCAGGCAGGCTGGCAATAGTGGGGTCCACCCCAGATACTGGCCAAGACTGTGGATTCTATCAGTATAGTGGGTCCTATTAGGCACTCCAACAGGAGAGAGGCTACAGAGAACAGACAGGACCCAAGGAAGTGGTTTAGGTCAGGTGGCATGCTGGGTGTAGACCTCCTCTAAACTGTTCCCATTGCACTTCACCTCCCTTTAATGGGATGAGTTGTTAAAACCTTCTGAATTCTCACGCATCGTGAGCATTAACATTAACTTTATTCATAAAAATGAGAACTATGACATTCATAGCATGAACTATGCTAACTGCATATGAACTTACTTAATGCTGTAAACATCACTATCATTATCGCCATTTTACAGAGATATAAACTGAGGCACAGAAAGTTATTTAAGAGACAGAGCCAAGATCTGAACCAGGTGTTTCAGCAACAGAGCTGTATTTCCTGTCTTCTGGCCTGAAGGATTAAGTTTGACCTAATCAAATATGGCATTCCAATAAACTTTTCGTGACATGTTTGATAATAGAGATATTGGATATTTTAAAGCTTCAGACAGTATGATAAGAGCTGGGAAATCTTGAATTCAGCAGAAGTGAGATGATACAACACCATGAACATTAATGGGAAAGCCATTGAAAGGATTTGATGCAGTTCCCCACGTCAAATCATGACTCAGATGGGGGCTTTATGTAGCTAGTGAGAGATCAAAGTAAAGATCCCAACAACTTCTAATATTAAAAAATAGCATGGATATTATCAGAACAATATCATGAATGATTTTTACTACAAATTATTCATTGGCAAGTGGTTTTAAACAAATATAGTTTGGTTATATTAGAGAATAAGGGGAATAGGTTACTAGTTTTTATTTATGTTAATATATTACCACATCAATATATGTTTTCATTTCAACCCAGTCCATGCCTCAACATCACAGTCCCTTCCAATCAAACTAGTCTATGCTTGTTCACTAGCCTTCACTCCTACAATGCGTCCCACCAGTCCCATTGTCATTTATTTTATCCACTCAGATCATTCCTAAAGCTTTGCCCTCGAGTTCCACTTCCCCTGACTCTCTTCATCTTAACTGTCTGTAGTGGGTTGAATAGCATCCTCCCAAATGCATGTCTACCTAGAACCTCAGAATGCAACCTTATCTGGAAATAGGATCTGTGCAGATGTAATTAGTTAAGATAAAGTCATACTGGAGTAGAATGGGCCTTAAATCCAATGACTGGCATCCTTATAAGAGGAAAGGACATATAGACAGACACAGAGAAGCAGCCATGTGCAAACGGCGGCAGAGATGGAGCAATGCAGCTACAAGTCAAGGCATGCCAAGGATTTCCAGGAGCCACCAGAAGCCAGGAAAGAGGTCTGAGACTAATTTCTCCCTCAGAAGCTTCAGAAGGAACCAACTCTGCCAACACCTTCATTTCAGACTTCTGACCTCCTGAACAGTGAGGAAATAAATTTCTGTTGTTTTAATCTACCCAATTTGTGGCCATTTTTATGGCAGCCCTAGGAAACTAATACACTGCCCTTAACACCTATGGTCTACCGGTAGTTCCCACATTTTAGTGTGTATCAGAATCACCTGGAAAGTTTGTTAAACCAGAGTAGTGGGCCCCAGCCTGAGTTTCTGATTCAGTAGGTCTGAGATAGGGTCTGAGAATTTGCATGTCTAACAAGTTCTCAGGTGATGCTGATGTTGCTGGTCTGGGGACATTTCGAGAACCACTGGGTCTATACCATTCATTTTAGCACTTAATTGCATTCAGTTTAGAGCTTCACAACATCTTACCTTATCTCATGTTTATAATCAATTCATAAATACAAGGTCTGCCTTCCCAGTGATCCCATGAGTGCCACAAAATCCATGCTGTAACCTACTTTTGTTTTTCCATGAGACATAATGGTGGCTGGCACATTGCTAAATTGAATAGTCCAGGCATAATGGTTGAGAGCACCAACTTTATACTCTTAAATCTCATTTCCTCATTTGCAAAATGAGGTTAGTGGTATTTAAGAGGAATTTTTGTGAAGATTGAATGAGGTAACTCACGTAAAATGCCTATAATATTGACTGGCTTCCAGAATATGTTCAATAAATGTTAAGTACCGTTATCTTTAAATGTTTTCATTAATGAAAAAAGTTGGCTACATCTGGATGGACTTATCTGAAACAATGGATACACCAAAGCTGAAACCCAGAACTTGTCAGAAGTCTACACTCAAGAGGTTATGGGTTTTGTGCACATCATGCAGCCAGAAAGATTGCTACTAGCAGGTTACCCTACACACAAACCCCATCCACTCCTCCTCTAACTCTAGATTGGCAAAGCCTTGGCAAGGTGTTGATGTAGATTCATCCTTCAAGAAGGTTGCTTATAGCTATATCATACCTCAGTCACTCCATTTAAAATAGTAAGAAGGACCCTGAATTTTGGAGAAAAACAAATATGGCTCAATCAAGAGAAGTCAGGATATACTTGATACCAAGACAACAAACGCTGAACCTCTCCTCCCAGGAGGTCAGCTACTTTGATTAAGGGGTGGAAGGTAATTAACAGAATTCAAGAGTAGAAGGCATAGTGCAAAGTTTAGAGGTCCCAAAGAGATGGGCGGCATAGAGAAAATGTCAGTTCAATTCAGCAGAATTTGTTGAACACCTATGTGCCAGGCAGTGTGCCAAGTTTTGGGAATACAGAAGTTAAGAATATCAACAGGTTCCTACCCTGGTGAGTGGAGCAGGGTTTCAGTAAACATCGGACTCCCTGACCAAGCCTGAAATGGGAAACAGAATTCACATAATGAAAATGCTGGTCTTGCTACTCCTGAGGCCCCTCGGTTGAGAGCCATGCCAGCCTCCAGGAAGAAAGTCCACTCATATATAGGGGTGTGACATACGTTCCCCAGTTAAGTATCCAGTCAGCTGTTGGTCCCGCTCTGACCTTCTTCTTTGCTCCAGTTGTCTAGCTCTTTCCCAGTTCCTTCATGACAAAATCTTTCCTTATATCCCAGTTTCAGAATCTCAGCTCCTGATTATTCTCCTTGCTCTTGCTTTATCTGAATCTCTGCTTTGGTTACCTACCCAAAATCCAGTTCTTCCCAGGTCTGCATTCCCATTAGTTTATTCCATTTCCTGGAATTGGGCCATCACTACCTCCCAGAAGCCAAATGCTCAACTTCCCCAATCTCTGCTTCCTAGCCACAGAGAGATGCCCCCAATGCCAACTACCTATGGCATAGACCTCTCCTGATTCCATGGCCCTTCTCATCCCAGAGTCACAGTCTTCCTCCACTTCATCCCATCTGGCCAACTACGTTCTCTAAGGCTTGTTACGGAAGAGGCCAGTGTTTGAGTCTCAGTCTAACTGGAAAAGAAGAAATAAGAAATAGAGCCCAAAGGAGGCCATAGGCAGGGTCCCAGAGCCCACCAAGAACAAACAGTGTGCTGGCAGCAAGCAAGCAAGAAAAAGAGAAGGGGCAAAAGGAGAATACGAGATAAGAGAGAAGGCCCTCACTCACGATCACGACATTTCACTATAGCGAAGCTAACCAACTGTCCGGGCTTCCAGTGGCAATGGAGTGTGCAAGTCCTTCTCAATCACTCAACAGTGCATCTTATTCTTCCCCCACCCTCCAAAACATAATGATCTCCTGGCTGGCAAATAGCTCAACAGAGCAAACGGAGACCTTTCTGTGGCTTTCTTATCAGGTGCCACTGAAAGCGTAGGAAAAATTCATGTTGCAAGATGCTATGTCACACATCCACCACAGTGCAGGTAGACGATAATGAAAAAAGCAAGTACTGATAAAAGTCTTGAAGGCAACATACAGCACAAATTGAGGATGTGGGTAATCCTCTGAATAAAAGGAGATATTCATTTTCAGAGTCAATTGCTGGCCATTGAACTAGGAAGATGATATTCAAAAAGTCCAACAAGAAAAATTTCATGGCAGGTGTGAAGGGGATGAGACTGGGGGTCTGCTTTATTCAGCTTTTCCTTTAAAGCCAGCAGTAAGAAGGGAAAGCATGTCTTCACAAACTTCAAGACTTGTCCTAGTCCGTTTCCTGTACTCATCCTGACCTGAACTGTCTTGCCCCTTCTTTCATGCTCGCTAAATAGTAACACCAGACAGTGAGTGAGCACCCACTCTGGGCCAGCAGCCTCAGAGTCAAGCGCTGGAGAATCAGCAGTGACTGACACATGTGCCCTATGCCTTCTCGAAAGGCTGGTTGGGAACACAAAAAGTTGTTAAACAGTTATTTAATGACACTGATAACATGCTGAGGAGGAAGACAGGAAGAAGAATATTAGGGAGTGTTTGACACAGCCTGATTCTCCTTAGCCAGAGAGAAAGCCACTAAAAACTCTCCCCCCACGATATCCAAGCCACGCTGCTGATGTATACCCTACATCAACACGAGGTGTTATTTATGTCTCCACAAACTTAATTAACTGGGGATTTCCATTGACTCAGTTTCTTTGTTTTCCAGTTGAGCTACTTTACAAACTGTTATGATCTTCCACTACTTGCAAGGTAAGGGGACTAGCCTTTCCTTTAAATAGAGCCCTGGGGTTTCTCCAGGGCTTAGATATTGTTTTAGGAAGTGCTTAAAGCATGGAACTTAAAACCAGACAGGAAGAAGACTGGAAGAAAGAGAGTCATAGTTCCAACTGTAGCATACTTAATCTAACAGAGAACGTTGTTCAACTAAAAATAAAGAAAGAGAGTGAGCCTTAGATTTAATATAGATTATGTCACCATGTGACCTGGTTTTCACTCTGCCTTGGTTTTCCCAGCAGTAACTTTGGTTTATTAACTTCATTCATATCTGAGTTGAAAATTATTGCCTCCACAATAAAACCAATGAACAGTCTTCTGTAGAAATGTTTCTTTTTACCTTAGAGATCCCAGCTAATCCCTGTGGAATATCTAAAGCCACTTTGTAGACAGGACCACGGACATGTACTCATCATCATTTACAAAAGGACCTATAAAATAGCCAATGCAGTAGAGATGCTAATTCCTGCCCACAAGGTATTCAACCATGTATAGCTCAACTATATTCCTATATCCTCCAGTCAGTCAGTGAATCCATGAAATTTACTGGGCACTCACCAAACACACTGTGAAAAATGTTCCAAATGAATCAAGTTGTGGTTGCTTTATTCATTCATGGCCCCTAGATTCTCAGATACAATTCAATGGTCCCTAATATGTAGAAAACAGTTAAATAGATTCAGGCGGGGTTGCATAGCTGGCACATAAAGGTGCTCAAAAAAAGGACTTATTAAAGGAAAAACATGGATCACTCCAATTGAGCTTTGGTTAGTTTGAACCCCATAGCTTAGCATTCTCCTTTCAGATCAAAGTGCAAAACAGAGAGAATGAAGGTGGAATCGACAACACAATTGCCTCTGACACCCTATGGGCAGTAAAATTTAGGGAAATGCTACTCGAAGAGCCAGTCTCCAAGATGTTTGTCACCAACTGCAAGGACATGAGGAGTTTGGGTCAGGATGCAGATCAAGGCACTGCTTCCTTCATCAAGGGAGTTTAGCTCCCCTCCCCCCAAAAAAACTGTCTAATGACATAGTTTATTTGCATGCTAGCACAAGCTCCTGATGTCGTCAAGGATGGCTAACGGTTTAGAGATCTCAGCCTGTCCTAAGACCACATTTGAGTGGAGCTGGTTTAAGGATTAAGACCTTAGACTCTGGGGGCCGGCCCAGCAGCGCAAGCAGTTAAGTGTGCACGCTCCGCTGCAGCGGCCTGGGGTTCGCCAGTTCGGATCCCGGGCGCGCACCGACGCACCGCTTGGCAAGCCACGCTGTGGCGGCATCCCATATAAAGTGGAGGAAGGGCCGGCTCCATGGCTTAGCGGTTAAGTGCGCGCGCTCTGATGCTGGCGGCCCGGGTTCGGATCCCAGGCACGCCCCAAGGCACCACTTCTCCGTCCAACCGAGGCCGAGTCCCACGTACAGCAACTAGAAGGATGTGAACCTATGACATACAACTATCTACTGGGGCTTTGGGGGGAAAAAAATGAATAAATAAAATCTTTAAAAAAATAAATAAATAAATAAAGTGGAGGAAGATGGGCACAGATGTTAGCCCAGGGCCAGTCTTCCTCAGCAAAAAAAAAAGAAGAGGATTGGCAGATGTTAGCACAAGGCTGATCTCCTCACAGAAAAAAAAAAAAAAAAGACCTTAGACTCTGGAATCAGGGACCCCCAGGTTTGAATCACAACTTCATTACTTCTGAACGTGTAACTTTGGGCAAATAGTTCTCCCTGCCTCAGTCTGCTCGTTTGTAAAATGAAGATAATAATACCCCCCACTTCACTGGGTCATTGTGAGGAGTAAATCAGAAAGTGTGTAAAACATTTAACGTAGAGCCTGGCATATGATCAACAATAGGGGACTGTCACTCAACTTTATGATTTGGGTCCTTAATATTGCCCTTCGTCATATAGTAGAATGTTAGAGCTAGAAAGAAACTCAGAGGTAACAGTATCCCACCCAATGCAAAACGAATTCTTTCTCCTTGTGACTTGCACTCCTTGCTGCAGAGAGCAGCAGATAAATACACAATGAGGTACAGAGAAAATATGACTAAAGGTCAAAATTCCTAGGTTCTAGTTCTGACTGACTACAGAGACCCCTGGGGCAAGTCATCTAATTCCCTGAAGCACGATTTCCTCATCTTTTGAACTAAAAAAGTAAAATGGAGGGATAATGCTTCAATAAGAATAATATTACCTTTGCTGTATACGTCACAGTCACTGCATCAACACAACTGTGTCTGTGAAAGCATTTGTTTTTTGTTTTTTTATTAGCCACAGAACACACATACAAATATCAATGCTGAAGGAGGACGCCCCCACACGAGCTCTTCAGGTAGCTGAAAGAGCGCTCGCGCCCTTTCTGGTCCACAGTCACCCATTCTCAACTTCCTTCAGCTACTTGCCACACAGTGTTCTCCCAGACAGATGCCTTCCACTGCAACCTCCCTCTACATTCCTGAGCCAAACAGGGAAAGAGCCTTGAAAGCAACTTGCAGGCTGTGTCACTGTCGATCAGCTCTCCCAGCTGCCTCCAGGAACCCACTCCCTGAGTTAATTACCCATTGTGAAGAAGCCCTTTATCCTCAAATCCCTGAGCACAAAGCCCTTTCAGGTTGGTGCCCTCTTGTTTTTGAAACTTGTTGCTTTTTTTTTTCTTAGCAGGAGTTCTCCTGCTTTTTTTTTTGTGAGGAAGATCAGCCCTGAGCTAACATCCATGCCAATCCTCCTCTTTTTGCTGAGGAAGACCAGCTCTGAGCTAACATCTATTGACAACCCTCCTCCTTTTTCTCCTCAAAGCCCCAGTAGATAGTTGTATGTCATAGTCGCACATCCTTCTAGTTGCTGTACGTGGGACACGGCCTCAGCATGGCCCGACAAGCAGTGCGTCGGTGCACGCCCAGGATCAGAACCTGGTCCGCCAGTAGCAGAGCATGCGCACTTAACCGCTAAGCCACGGAGCCGCCCCGAAACTTGTTGCTTCTAATTGGTTGTGACGTCTACTTTCTCTGTATGCCATGGAATATTCCCTCTTGCTCCCCTTTTCCCAGATTTCCATACTTGTTCCCATTTTTATTAATTCTGGGACTTGGGGAATCCTTGTGGACTTCAGACACTAAGAGAAACCTTAAAATGTCAGCTGGTGGGAGAGAAAGATGGATCCAGACAAAGAGACTCATCTGCAACGATACTGACCTGAAATTGGAAACACTCACTGAGCAGGGAAAGCACTAAGAAAATATTCAGATAAGGAGGAAGGGCAGGTACTAGGACGGAGTCCTATCCTACAGGTAGAATTTGCTATCAGGAGACATTAGAAGTGATGTACGTCAAACTTAAGTATGTATAAAAATTACTTGGGTAATCTTTCTCCTCATCCCTTTTACTCCCTGCTGCATAGAGCAACAGAGGACAAGTATGTCATGAGCTATAGAGGAATAATAACTAAACCAGTATGTTTTTAAGATGCAAAGTCTAATTCAGTGGGTCTTGGGTCCTAAAACTTCCAGGCCATGTCAGTGCTGCTGAGTTCTAAGCATGCTATAGGCCCGAGTGGCTAAAAAAATGGGAAATCTGTGAACAAGCAACATGAGAAGAGGCAGATATTGTGTTTCAGCTTGATTCAAGGCAGACGATCATGAGGAAGCATCTACTTATATATGTAAGCAACACTTGTAGATTCCTATTTTGTGAAGCGTATATGCTGCAAGCTATATTCTCTAAACATAAAGCAGTGAACAAGACAGAATTGCCTCCGCCCCATAAACCTTGTAATCGAATGCCAGATATAATTTCAATCCATTGGTAGACAACAGGTGAGAAAGGCAAGCTTACAATGACAGGAACTCAGGTACTCCACTCCACATGGAACTCCCACATCAGCAAGCCCCTCAGCAGTGCCTCCACTCCCGTCTACCTAGTCACCTGTACTGCTGCCCATGTCACGTCACCATCAACTCCTTCACCTGGACGACCAGAAACAGCCCCCTAACTTGTCTCCAAGCTTCTTTTCTTCCCTGCTTCCCGTTCACTTTCCCTCAACAGCCAGGAGCAGTCTTTCTTTTAGTGTAAATTAGAATTCTGCTTCTATCCAAGATGGAGTAACAGAGAACAGATTTACCTTCCTGCTTGAAACAAATAAAAGATAAAATATATGAAACAAAGGTTTTGAAGACACCGAACAGCAGGCAATGAAAGACAGTGTTCCCTGAGAGATGGGAAAACAAATGATGCCAGGCCTGTGATTCCCCAGATAACTGTCTTGAGACAGTTTCCAGGCAGTGGCTCAGAGAGGGGGACACGGGCAGAGCCCAGTGGGCTCCCCAAGTTGAGACAGAGCAGAGAGTCTGGGGAGACCAAGGCAGCTGGAGTACAGAGAGGCGAGAGCTGCACAGGCAGAAACAATTTATACACACAGTCCTCTTTAAGCATCAGCAGATACATGTAAGAAAACTACCAGTGGCCAGGGGAAAAAACGCCAAAAGCCTTAAGTAACAGTTCCCTGAGATCATCACCTGGGAACTCAGGCCCACCTCAGGCCTACTGAATCCAAAACGCTGCACAGGAGGCCCAGAGATCTGCGTTTTAACAAGCTCTCCAGGGAATATTCTGATGCACACTCAATTTTAAGAACCATTGTCCTAAGACAGTGATTCTTAACTTTGGCTGAATACTAGAATCATCTTAGAGATCTAAAAAATCCTAATGCATAGGCCCCATCTAGAGAACCAATCAGTCACTGACTCAGTAGGTCTGGGTGTGGCCTGAGAATCTGCATTTCTAACAAGTTTCTGGATGATGCTGAAGCTGCTCGTCTGGAAACCACTCTTTGAGAACCACTGGTCCAGAGTTTGACAAGGGATGAAGCCTACCATTGGGAGCCAAGTACCTCTAACTGGGGGGAGAAGAAAGATGCCACAGCTAGGAAATCAGACAGAATCTGGCAGATTTCCTCAAATCTCTCTAATGATGGGGAGATCACTACATTCCAAAATATCCTATTTGGGGACAACTCTAATTATTAAGAATTTCTTACATAGCCAAAATCTAGCTCCTTTCAGTTGTTAATCCTCATCCAGGCCTTTTGTTTTTTCTAATCTCATTTTTCTCCCCTTTGAAAGGATTGGACCATAACTGTTATCAAGCTGCAATTAATTATTTCAGTAAAATGATGCTGTTTGTTTTGTCAGTTTCTTAATATTCTGGACCTATTAGGACTGTGGTGCTCAAACTTCAGCGTATGTAACACACACACGGGAACCAGCTAAGAATGCAGACATTTGGGCCCTGCCCCCAGAGCCTCTGATTCAACAGTCTGGTGTGGGCCCCAGGTATCTGCAGTTTCATAAATACCAAGAGCACTTCTGATGCTCTAGGCCACATACTGGGACCTACTTCCCTAGGATCTTGCTCTCAAGTTCAGTATCCAATGAAGCATTCTTTTCAGAAGGAATCCTTACAATAATTTTTCACACAAAGATACAGCATCCTAAAGCCTCCCCATTGATCACTGAATACTCTGCTAAAATCTCTAGGTACAATTCTGCCAACAAGGGCCCCTGCTGTTTCCAGGTGGCCAGGGTATCAGGATGACTGCTGAGGTTTATACGCACAGGAGGTCTCCAACCACTGGGGAAGGTCGGCCCCCCTCCCGCTGTGCTGGCTGGCTGAGACTCAACAGGCCCTTGCTGACTGATGGAAATCACATTAATTTTCTCTCACCTTTTTCCTGATGTTTTCACTCTTTTTTTTTTCCTTTCCTCAGTTCCTATCCCTTTTCTCTTTATCCTCTAATAATGACGATAGCTACTGATTGTGGAGCCTCTATTTCAATAGCTGGCTCCATGCTAAGAAAGTTACATACTCCATCTCACTTAGTCTCCACAATCACCCATGAGTTCTCCTTATTTTACAAATAAGAGAAACATCAACCTGCTCGGGGTCACACAGCTAGCGACTGGCGGCGCTCATCCTTGATCCTAAAGTTCCTGACTCCATAGTCTATTCTTTTCTTCCCTCTACTCTTCCCTCAAGTCCTTCTTGGTCCTGTGTTCCACATCACCTTGTTTTGTCTTTCTCCAGCCCCTCTCCACCAGTCTTGGAATGGAATTCACTGCTAGAGCAGTGAGACAGCAAGAGCCCAGAGCTTAGACTTACAGGGTAATTTCAAACACACATGCATGAGACAAAAAGGGTACCCACCACCCTGGGATGTATGTGAGTGCCTGTGTCATGGGCCAGGGAGGGGGTCTACATCCTTTGGACATTTGGGGCCCCACAGCAGGGACAAGTGAAAAGCCGGTGGTTGGAGATCCTTGAGGCTTTGACTGTCTGACACCCTCTTCCTTCCTAAACCACAGCCCCAGCCGGAGCAGCCTGCCCCAGGGATGTGTTGGCTGCTTGCTAACAAGAAGAATCCTTGGCCTTCCAGGAGGGCTCATCCGTAGCTGGTACACTTATTCGGCACCAGAGGGCAGCCTGGGTAACAGGAGTCAGCAACAGGAGTTCAGGGGCTGAATCCTCCCCAACAGCTCACCTGGCGCAAAAGAGGGTGGCGTACAGAGACACTTGGCAGGAGAGCTTCCCGTCAGCTCTGTGCCAAGAACTCAAGGCCATGCTGAGGAGAGCATCCCTCAGCTTCTACCTCTAGCGATTCAGGTTCCTTTTAGCACCAGTTAATGGTTAACGACTTATTCAGCTGACCCACGGTGGTTAGAGCCCAGACTCAGATCAAGTTAGCTACAATTCTAGCAATCACTGACCCTGGAGGAGTTCAAGTCTTGTTGGCTACAAGTGGAGCTCTCAGACCTTCCAAGAATTCCTTTCTTCCAGGAAGCCCTAGGAGCTATGGATCAGAAACATTTTATATAGAAAGCATTCAGAATGTGTGAGAGCATAAAATTTTTTCTTCCAAGTAGCAGATATATTTCATATGGGAGGGAAAATGTCCACTAAATGCAAAGATTTCTCTGTGAACTCAAAGCAGATTTCAAATAGCTCCTGAGCAGCACAGCTAGGGACAAGGGTGAAGTCATGGGCAGTTTAAGATTTAACCCTGGAAAGCAATTTTATAGCATCTCACCTTAATTTAGCTAAGGGCAGGTACTTCCCAGACCATGTTAAAGAATCAATTAGTGTTGGCATACCGCAAAGATGACTTCATATTCAAGACCTACCTATATGTCTTTAGACAAGTCATTAATTTCTCTAATCCACAGCTTCCAAGTTTCTATAGAAGGGATGCTAACCCCTGTCCTATAAATCTCAAAGCTTCTTATACCCCTAGGGAAACATAATGTAAAACACTTGAGTATAAACAGTGAATGCCACTAGATTTTGACACTATGTGTTTCTTAATTAACCCCTAAGGGTGCATAGCCATGTTACCTAGAGAATCAGAACCAATAGGATATATACAGATATATATATATAATAGGAGATTTATTACAGGAATTGGCTCACACAGTTATGGAGGCTGAGAAGTCCCACAATCTGCCACCTGCAACAGAAAACCAGGAAAGCCAGTGGTGTAATTCAGTCTGAGTCTGAAGGCCTGAGAACCACGGGTTGATGGTGTAAGTCCCAGTGTGAGTTTGAAAGCCCAAGAACCAGGAACACCGGATGTCCACGGGCAGGAGAAGATGGATGTCTCGGCTCAGGTAGAGAGAGAACAAAGTTGCCTTTCCTCCTTTTTGTTCTGTTCAGGCCCTCGGCAGATTGGATGACACACACCCACAGGGATGAAGGCATCTGCTTTACTCAATCTACTGATTCAAATACTAATCTCTTCCAGAGACATCCTCACGGACACACCCAGAGATAATGTTTTACCAGATATCTGAGCATCCCTGAGCTACCTGGGCTCAGTCAAGTTGACACATATAATTAACCACCACAGGAGGTGACTTTCCTTATCGGTCAAGGTGTTATCCATGCGCACAACCCCATCTAAAGAAAACTTCCCTGCTCATAGCTTTTAATGATGGGGCAGCCACTTTCCATATCCACTACCACCATCACTGTCTTCCAATGACTCTGGTTGGACCAGAGTGACACATATGTCCCAAGGCAGTCAATTCATGAGCTGGTTGATGGCCCTGAATTGTCATGAGAATAAAACCTTCTGGCCAGTCTCAGGAATTCAAAACAGGGAACAAAGGGAGGATGATCAAGCCATTAGGAGGAAAAGCATCAAGAAGCAGAGACCATGAGCAAAAGAACTGAGGTAGAGAAAAACTGGGGCAGTTTTAGTACACAGATAGTAATGGCAGGAGATACACTCAAAGCAGCAGAGATGGAGAGAAGATCTAATTTGAGTTAATGATGAACCATCCAAGGCAGATCCACTGACGCCTACTGCTGACATCTCTACAAGTATCCTTTAATCTGGTTTTTGTCTCCAAGAAGCCAGATTACACCACGGTTTCTTTTCTTGCATTCCTGTAAATGCCCATTTCCTTTATTGCCATATGTCTCCTTTCCTAAGCCAGGTTTCTATGGGTCTCTGTCTCTTGCATCCAGGAGAACTTAACTCATATGACACTAAACATGAGAGTATGTGAGATTCTAGTCAGATATTAATGTGACAGGTATTAAGAGGGGTCTATCCCCAGTAACAACTTCAAATCCTAGCCTTTTTGCTATGAGTCCTCATAACTTCAGGCAAGATAAAATCTTAGTGATCCTTACCCTTTCAACTTCCTCCCGAGCTGCAGGTGGGACTTGCCTGAGAGCTTGGACATGAACACTTCTAAGAAGGGAGATACTGATTTGCATAATAGTTACACCAAAGCTTCTACTTATTCCCTTTTCTCCAGAAAGCATCATGCCCTTTAAAAAAAAATAGTCAAGGAAAGGGGCCTTTAATGATCTTTATTTTCTCCTCTTAGTTTAACGAAGGCAGCAAGGGAGATGAGAATTCGTGGACTAAGCAATTTGCTGGAGTGGCTGTTAAAGTGATGTGTAGAGGGGACCGCACAAAACCTGCTTAATGCTCAGAAACACCTGCTGGGAAATAGTTTTTCTGCATGGGTTGCAAACAGTATTAAAACAATTTTCTTACCTTTAGCAAAAGAGGAGGAGGTGTAAGAGGGCAGCTGTGTTTCTATGGGCTAGCATCATGGAACAGAACTGGAGAGAATTAAGAGATAAGCCAGGGGCGAGGAGAGCAGGCAGGGGGTCACTTCCGGCTGCGAGCTCTGCTGAGCTAACCCTTGCTCTGCAGTTCTGAAGGGAATTTCTGACTCAGGCCATGAATTCCCACTTAGCCACCCTCATTTCTCAGTCTTAGAGGGTTTCAGACTGCCCTCTCAGTCTCAGTTCCCCATAGCTGGTGTGCCAAAGACATTTTGGTGAGTGCAGACAGTAAGGAAAAGACAAATTCAAAATAAGTCAGAGGGAGAAAGTCAAATACCGTATGATCTCACTCATAAGTAAAAGTTAAAAACAACAAAAGCAATCACATAGAGACAGAGACTGGATTGGTGGTTACCAGAGGGGAAGGGGGGAGGGAGGAGGGTGAAAAGAATGATTAGGAACTGTGTGTGGTGATAGACTATAGTCTTTGGGTGGTGAACATGATGTAATCTATACAGAAATTGAAATATAATGATGTACACCTGAAATTTATGTTATAAACCTAAGTTACTGCAATTAAAAAGAAAAAGACATATTCAGCTCCCCTCTCTGGCGAGGTCATGAGCTGACATTCTCCTTCTATTCATTCCTCCTACCCTAGTTCAGGTTCTGAGCATCTTTCAGCAGAATTACTCGGGTGGCCATCTAACTGGTCTCTCCACCTCCAGTTTCTCCCTCTTCCCATCAGTCCTCCATGCTGGTGTCATAAACATCTAACATCAGATCAATGACCAATGACTTCCATGGCTTCCTGTCAGCCATAGAATTAAGTCCTAACCTCTCAGCCCTGCTTGCCACAATCTGACTCCAAGCCAGTGACCCATCTTTAAATCTTCCATTATGCTCATGCCATCAATCTACACTCTAGAGGTCATGATTCCCTAAGCCCTCCTGGAGGGTCCCTCCCTCTCTGCTTTTGCTATTTGTTCTCCCACGATTGCCTTTTCCTGCCTAAAGGATTCTAAATCTCAAGCTCCAAGAGACTCAAGGAATAATGACATCAGGGACATAAATAGAACGTTTGGAAAGGAAAATAACAAGTTCAGATTCACATAATGTTGAGTTTGAAGTGATACTGGAGCTTCCAAAAAATGTTCAAGGGACCGGGCAAATATTTAACAGATCCAAGAAAGAGAGTCAAAGCCAGTAGTATAGATTTAGGAGCCATTGTCCAGAAGACAATAAAGAGTAAAACCATGAATTTTACTGTGTTTGCTAAGGTAGTAGGTGATTTTGAGACTGTTCGTCTCTCTCCCAGCTCTGAGATTTTTTTTTTTTTTAATAAGCAAAGCTCTTATTTCACTTATTTTTCTTCTCAAAATTTCATTGGGCTAATTTGGACCTCAGGAGAACCTGAACAATTAATCACTTATTGATGAAGAAAGAGTGACAGATGAGCAGCCATCATGGTGAGACATTTCATGAATTATGCTAACACTCATATTCCAAGACAGACCCTTCCTTTTGGGGCATCCATTAGGGTGTCATACACAGCCACACTTGCAGCAGTAAATTGCACTTGCTTTGCATCTGTTCCCCCAGAATACACAGCCCTCTTCCTCACCATGTCCTACTTGCAAATAATCACACCAACATTGTGAATAGTACTCTTAACTTGAACTTTTCCTCCTCCTCAAATTGCTCTCCTTTCAATGGAAATAAGTAAAGTACAAGATGGCTTTCGTGAACCCTTATCCAAGCTAGAAAAGGTTCCTTCAGTTTTTCATCTTTAACATACATAAACCGGTTGCATCAGTCATAAGAGACAAGGTTATTGACAACCCCAAAAAACTCAGTGGCCCTCAAAAAACATCTCTCACTCATGCTATGTGTCTATCAATGGTAAGCATTAGCTCTGTTCTGTGTCATTTTATTTGGAGACTGAGGGTAACAAAGCAACCTCTATCTGAGACATTGATTTCATGGCACAGGGGGAACATGTGTGAATCAAACAAGGACTTTTAAAACTTCTGTGCAGAAATAACACATGTCACTTGTGCCTACGACATAGTTCACTTCTGCTCACATTTCATTGACCAAAAGCAAATCACATATCAATGTGACAGGGATAGATAATCCTTCCACAGGAGGGGCAACAAATATTGTGATCAACAATACCATCTACCCACAAGGGCAAACATCACACAATGTCAGAGTTTGCCCTCTTACCTCTGCATGGTTTAAATGTATCTCTTTAAATCAGTAGCTACACAGCTTAATGCCTGTAGGGGTTGGGCAGGTTACATAAATATGTGAATGGGATGAAGGGGGGTGGGGGCAACAGGGAGTAGTGAGGCCTGAGGCAAATGAGAAAGAGCATCCCCTGACTCAGGAACATTCAAACAATTTCTTTTTAAATAGCCCAAACCATATTATTTGCAGTCCAGTTTATGACTCTTGATTTAAATACAGAATGGTTCTTCTGAGGGAAGAATATGTTTATTTTGAAGACAGACAAGAATACATATTACTTGATGAATAATTCATTGCATGTCTATTATATTTTAGGTACTAGGCTAACCATTTCACAAATACTAACTTGAACCTCCATATAACGCAGAGTTGCCTGCCCTTTGATATTTAAACAAAACTAACCCAAGACCTCTATTCTATATCCTCTAAAAAAGTCATTGACCTCCTCAAGGTTCCTATGAATCCTTAAGGTTTATGTTCTCATTTTCACTTCTGCTTCTGAGTTACTTGCACTGAACTCACTGAACTCTCAATCTCATTATCATCCCATTTCCAGGGGTTCTTCTCTCTGCCAAGGCTGTCACTGACATGGAATTCAGCCTCCTTTCCTTGACTTTCCCCGCAACTGCTCACACAACAGGTTTGAAGTAATGGATGCAGAGGACTGTATCACAGCAACACAGACAAAGTATCAAACTCTCTCCTCCCTAAATACCATTTCCAAGTTCACCGACCTCCTACCTCCAGCCCCTAGCCATGCTGCCCAGTCCCACTTACCTCAGCTCCCACTCCTCTCTCTGTTCTACTCCACCACTAGATCTATGCACTTCTTATACAGAATGGTTTAACTATCCCTTTGTTTTACTGTCTTATTCAGAGGTTGCTTTGTCTACTTGGGTCTCCAAATAAAACGGCACAAAGCTGATGCAAACCATAGACAGGCATGTAGCAAACTAGGAAAACAGAGTCTACCTTCCACACTCCCAGAGCCATCTTCTGATCTTTTTCTGAACAAAGAAAGGTCCCTCCCTAAGAGGAACTCTGGGTCCAATTGTTAAAATCAAAATGCTCACTCCATTATACTGACAATAACCTTTCGAGGTAGATTTTATCATTCTTATTTTACAAGTGAAAACTTGAATATTATAGGATTGAATTTTTTTCCTTGATGTTAACCACATTCCCCACCCCTACCCTAGTCAGTCTTGAGCCTGTGGAACATATCACAGGAAGAAAGACTCATTCTTCTTTATTATAAGCACAATAGCAGGTGAGGTAGGTGGGATCCAATATGGCAGTCACATTCAAATACTAGGGAGTTCCGTAAGAGTCTTTGTTCCTCCACAACTCCCCTTGAAAAAGACATTTTCCCCCTTTTCTAAGAGTAAACCGTCTCTCTGAACTG
The DNA here is from genome assembly GCF_057802395.1 of Ceratotherium simum simum. Classification (NCBI taxonomy): domain Eukaryota; kingdom Metazoa; phylum Chordata; class Mammalia; order Perissodactyla; family Rhinocerotidae; genus Ceratotherium; species Ceratotherium simum. The sequence continues at coordinate 22,776,507 of NC_141903.1, forward strand.
ATCTGAACAAGACTCTCTAACGTCAGTGAAATGCACTGTTTTGGAGTCAGATGTTAGTCCCCTGACACCTCCGCAGAAGAGCCAGCATCACTGCGATAAGCACCACATGCCTTGAAAGCCCAAGAGACGCAGGGGCGCCATGGCCATTCATGGGAAGATGGTGAAAGGCTACACTGAGACTCACCACCTCTCAATTCAGAAAGCCTCACAAAGACAGTGAGCTGCAGGACTAGGTCTCCGGTCCAGCCCTCTGGGCAGAACCGCCGGCATTAGTCTAGCCTGACCACCACCATCTCGTCCTAGAATCCAAGTCTAATGCTACCTTTCCCTATATTGGACAATTTCCAAGTTGTTCTCGTGAACTCAATCTTGTATTCATTTGTTTATTCAACAAATATTTACTGTGCCCCTATGATGTATAGGTTCTGTTCTAAGCACTTGGGAAACATGAGTGAAAACACAAAGATCTCTGCCCTTGGGAAGCTTTTATTCTGGTGAATAGAGACTGAAAAAAAATAAACACAATTAGTCGATTATATAGAATATTAGAGGATGACAAGTGCTATGAAGAAAAAAAAATAGGTCAGGGAAAGGGTTTTTTCCTCCTTTCTTCTCTGTAGGAAAAGGCTAGAAGTATGTGGGTTAACACAGAGTATCTTATCCTTGGTAATATTGACATTTTGGACTGGATAATTCTTTGTTGTGGGGGCTGTCCTGTGTATTGTAGGATGTTTCACAGCATCTCGGACCTCTACCCACTAGGGGCCATTAATGCATCCCTTCGCCCAGTTGTGACTACCAAAAATGTCTAGCGACAATGCCAAACGTTCCCTAGAGGGCACAATTACCTCCAACTGAGAACTACTGGGTTAGAGACATGTGAGGGGTCTGGTCTTTAAGCAGGTACTCAAAGGTAAATTCAGACCCTTACATCTAGCCTCCTTCACACAGAGGTTTGCAACCTGGCTTTACTGTTGACGAGCTATATGACTTTGATTCAGTTTCTCAACGTCTCTGAACATCCTTCCCTATCTGTAAAATAGAGATAACAGTGCTTTTCTCAAAGATTGGTTTTAAGAATTAAATAACATGATGTAGGTAAATCATCTATTACACATGACCGATAAAGAATTGACAAGCCTTTCCAGCTCAAAATTATCAGCTAGTAGATCACTTTTTCCCTCTGGTAATCTTCTGATGAAGATAAGCAGTCATTATTGTTCCATTTTATGAAACGATAAATCTGGACCCAAATAGATTAAACAATGTGTGCACAGTCACATCGTTAGTAAATGGCAGACTTAAGACAAAGCAACCAATCTTGAATCCTCCGAGTCCCGATTCTCTCTCTCTTCTCACTGACTGCACCACTTCCCTGATTTTAACTTGCTTGCCATCGTTTAAGAACATGTCTGCCTATGGTAAAGTTGCAGGATACAAAATCAACATACAAAAATCAGTTGCATTTCTGTACACTAACAATGAAGTAGCAGAAAGAGAAATTAAGAATACCATCCCATTTACAATTGCAACAAAAAGAATAAAATACCTAGGAATAAACTTAACCAAAGAGGTGAAAGAGCTGTACATGGAAAACTATAAGACATTTCTGAAAGAAATTGAAGAAGACACAAAGAAATGGAAAGATATTCCATGCTCTTGGATTGGAAGAATTAACATAGTTAAGATGTCCATACTTCCTAAAGCCATCTATAGATTCAATGCAATCCCTATCAAAGTTCCAACAACATTTTTCACAGAAATAGAACAAAGAATCATAAAATTTATATGGAACAACAAAAGACCCCGAATAGCTAAAGGAATCCTGAGAAAAAAGAACAAAGCTGGAGGTATCACACTCCCTGATTTCAAAATATACTACAAAGCTATAGTAACCAAAACAGCGTGGTACTGGCACAAAAACAGACACACAGATCAATGGAATAGAATCAAAAGCCCAGAAATAAACCCACACATCTATGGACAGCTAATCTTTGACAAAGGAGCCAAGAACATACAATGGGGAAAAGAAAGTCTCTTCAACAAATGGTGTTGGGAAAACTGGATAGCCATATGCAAAAAAATGAAAGTAGACCCTTACCTTACACCATACACAAAAATTAACTCAAAATGGATTAAAGACTTGAATGTAAGACCTGAAACTGTGAAACTTCTAGAAGAAAACATAGGCAGTACGCTCTTCGACATCGGTCTTAGCAACATCTTTTCAAGCACCATGTCTGACCGGGCAAGAGAAACAATAGAAAAAATAAGCAAATGGTACTACATCAAACTAAAAAGCTTCTGCACAGCAAAGGAAACCATCAACAAAACGAAAAGACAACCTAACAATTGGGAGAAGATATTTGCAAATCATACATCTGATAAGGGCTTAATCTCCAAAATATATAAAGAACTCATGCATCTCAACAACAAAAAAACTACCAACCCAATTAAAAAATGGGCAAAAGACCTGAACAGACATTTCTCCAAAGAAGATATACAGATGGCCAACAGACACATGAAAAGATGTTCAAAATCACTAACTATCAGGGAAATGCAAATCAAAACTACAATGAGATATCACCTCACGCCCGTCAGAATGGTTATAATTAACAAGACAGGAAACAACATGTGTTGGAGAGGATGTGGAGAGAAGGAAACTCTCATACACTGCTGGTGGGAGTGCAAACTGGTGCAGCCACTAAGGAAAACAGTATGGAGATTCCTCAAAAAAATCAAGGATAGAACTACCATATGATCCAGCTATTCCACTGCTGGGTATTTATCCAAAGAACTTGAAAACACCAATTTGTAAAGGTACATGCACCCCTGTGTTCATTGCAGCGTTATTCACAATACCCAAGACTTGGAAGATACCTAAGTGCCCATCGAGGGACGAATGGATAAAGAAGATGTGGTATATATACACAATGGAATACTACTCAGCCATAAGAAACGATGAAATCCAGCCATTTGTGACATCATGGCTGGACATTGAGGGTATAATGCAAAGTGAAATAAGCCAGAGGGAGAAGGTCAAATACCGTATGATTTCCTTAAGTAGTAGATAATAACAACAATAAAGAAACACATAGGGACAGAGATTGGATTGGTGGTTACCAGAGGGGAAGGGGGGAGGGAGGAGGGTGAAAGGGATAATTCGGTACATGTGTGTGGTGATGGGTTGTAATTAGTATTTGGGTGGTGAACATGATGTAATCTATGCAGAAATAGAAGTATAATGATGTACACCTGAAATTTTTACAATGTTATAAACCAATGTTACTGCAATAAACAAAAAACTAAAAAAAAAAAAAAGAACATGCCTGCTGTGCAGAGCAAAAAGCATAGTAGTAAAGGAAAACATTTGGATGATGACAGTTGTTCCCGGAAATTGATTAAACTCACGTGTGACATTGATTGATATACTTTGATGTGCCTTCCCAGGAAACTTCAGGAGGAAAAGCTCCCATCAAATGGGCTCCAGCCTGACTGCCTCCAGCACTGCGAACAGCATGGAAGCCCAGATCAAAGAACATCTTGTGTGGCCTTTCCTTGTCCCACTGGAAGTCACTAAGGCAGAGCTGGTGGCGCCCTATGTCCAGGCTTTCCTTACCGGACCCTGGCATCTCAGAAGCTCAGACGCAAACATATAACCAAATGAATTGAGGACAGGAGCAAAGGAGAAAGACTGGATGAGACTATGGCCAATGGCTTTGGGCAAACACACGCATCCTCCTGTTGCCATTTAACAAGACCAGAGTCCTCTCAGAACACTAATTCCTCCCTGGATCACTGCTTCCCAGAGCAATAACATAAATCCATCTAACATTTAAGCAAAAGGATATTGAGATTGGCAGATCAGAACAGTGTATGTTTGCCTCCTGGAGTGATAAGGTCACCCATTCAAGACCCGCTAGGAAAGGAGGGTGGAAATGCCGAGAGCCACAACATGAAGTGGCCAGGCCTGGTACAGAGAGCGCAGATAACCTTTGAAGAAACAAAGAATAACTGACGAGAATCAAGCCAGAGCCTTCTAGGAAACACAGGCTTGAGGTGTCCAGCTGTCATTAAGAAATGCAAAAAGTTAACAGGTCAAAACGCATCCTGTTACTGTACATAAGGGACATAAGAAGGTATATTCTTATGTCTGGAACCCCCTAAGAGGCAGGTTTTCAGCCCTAAAACATTGACGTTCAACTGCTCAAATGTGATCAGGTGATTTTTCCACGTTAGTTCACAGCCTCCTAAATCTAACTTGCACCCAACTTTTCAGACAAAACACCCAAGTATTCATCACTACAATATGTTCTGAAGCTGATCAAAACCACTCAAAGAATATATGAGAAAAACTGACATCTTCCCATGTTGTTGATATGAGCATAAATTGGTATCACCTTTTTGGAGAGCAACTGGGCAATGTTTAGCAAAATTTTAAACGAACATAACATTTCATTTGGAAATTTCACTTTTAGGGATTTATCCAAAAAACATACACACGGGCAAACTTACGTGCACCAGTTTATTTATTGCAGTGTTTTTTGTAATAGTCAAAGACCAAGAACATTTGAAATGTACATCAAAAAGGAATCTGTTTAAAACATGCCAATGGAATATGAAACAGCCATTAAAAAGGATAAGGCAAGTCTACAGGTACTATGACGAAACAGATGATCTCCAAATGTATTGTTAAGTGAAAAAAAGATCAAGGTGCAAAACAGCATTATAGCATGCTATTGTTTATGTAAAAACAACCAAAAATGGGATGTGTATGTGTACATATAATACATATGAACACACACATATACACATTTATATACATACACACACTCATATCCATGTATATGCGTACAATTTCTCTAGAAGGATACAGAAAGGTATACAAGGATATACAAGGTAAAAAGAGCTGCTTTCAAAGAATGGAAGGAGAAATCTCCTTCAGGTTGTTTGCATATTTTATTCTTTGCAGATATTGTGATAGATGAGAAGAAAATTTTAATGTAGATTATTTTGTAGGTTTCATAAGCATGGTAGCCTGCAGAGACCTTTCAAATCTGTACATCCAACAACCTCCAACCCAGCCTGAGGGTATAACAGGGATCAAGGAAGAGCCCTGCAAATAAATAATATCTGTGTACATCCAATTTTGCACATTATCCACTGTAATTTTTTTCCATTCTAAAGATATATTAACCTGGACACCTCAACACCCTTTGAGCCACTTCAGTGCACCATTTGTTTGCAGTGAAAACTAATTTTAAATTAGCCTAAGAAAATACAATTTAGAAAGGTAAATCCACTCACCTAGGGACAACCTGTTCAAGTCAAATTCAAGTGGTTTATTGGAGCTGATGGTGCACCTTGGAAATCAGAGGGAAGGCAAACCATGTGAACACACTTCATAGTTGTCAGGTAAATGAGACTTGTAGTTTGGGGTGCAGCTTTGGGTAGGAAACCTTCCCTGGCACCCCCAGCCCACCTGATTAAGGCTCCACTTCTGTGCTCCCATAGTGCCCTCCAGCACACCACTTACCACGCTGTGTTATAATGCCCTGTTTACACATCTGTCCCTCGAGCTAGACCAGGAGCTGCTCAAGTTCAAGGGCCACGTTGTCACTGTTTCCCCAGCCACTCGCTCAGTATGTGGCAAACAGAGGATGCTTAATAAACATTTACTAAATTGACTGCAGCAGTTTCCCAGCAACACATGTAGTTCTCATCAAGTTCACTCCAGGTGCCTGTAACCTCTGTACAATATTGAACGTTGCTATCTTTTACTATTATTTATATTTTGTGTCTGATACAGGGGGCTGTAAATGATAGAATGCACAGGCAGAAGTTTGAATCATTGTAGCTGTGTAACCGGAGGCAAATTACTGCATCTCCTGGAAACTGTTTTGTTATCCATGAAACAGAGATATCACCTACCCTGCCAGATTGAGGTGAGGAGTAAATGAGATTATGTATGCAGCATGCCTTGCACATGGCAGCCACTAAAGAAGTGGTAACTATCTTTTTTTTATCCTCCATGTCGGAAAGGTGAGCCCCTCTACAGTAGGTAATCTCTTCCTCATCTTGCTTCCTCCACACGCTCACCGTGGTACCTGACGCTTACTGAATGTTCAACAAATGAGAACAAATGCACACTTTGGATACTATCAGACATGGGTTGGGTCCAGGCTTTATTTAGCTGATTGTTTAACTGAGTGTTCCTGGGCAAGTTACCCCACCTCTGAGTCTCAGTTTCTTATCTGTAAAATGGGTACGTTAATGCTTATTTCACAGAGTCAGGATCAAGATTAAATGAGACAATACATTTAAAGTATGCAAAACCTAGCACAAAGTATCCTTAAACGGTAGCATTTGTTATTACTTATAATAAAACAGAAAACCCCCTGCACACTGGAGCTTTGAGGCATGAACACAGCTCATGTTGTTATTACTATTTCCCTTGGGAGTAATGAGAGGAGACACGCAGAATGATGAGATGCATTCTGATGAGAACTAAAAAGTTGTAGGAAAGGTAACCTGAAGGCAGCTCAGCTTTGTGGGGCTGTGATCAGCCCCAGGTGTGAGAAGAATGATTTGTCCGAGTAACTACATCACTTTGCTAAAAAGCAGTCTAGGAGGACAGCCCCTAGCAGGCTACATTGGAAGATTACACAACTGCCCAATAACCTGGGTATTGGTTTCCCCATTTTATAGACGCAAGAACTGAGGTTCAACAACTTGACCAGGAAAACTAAAAAGTGGTAGGGCTGTACTTTAGACCCAGGTCTTCTGGACAATTAGCCCAATGCTCTTTCCACTACATTAGCTGCCTTTGAAAAAAAATGAGAGTAATAGTGATTATAACCTACCCATATAATAATAATGTTATTTCTCAAAGTATAATTTCTAAAAGTTAAAAACATGATCCCTCTCTTACAAATATAGAATGAACATATGCCAAAGAATTATTTAACTCATTAATGAGGAAACTAGCAGGATGGTAACACTGGTTCAAAGAGCATTTGAGGAAAAGAGATTTATATAGAAAGATATGCCAAAATAATTTTGCTATGTGTATTAGAAACTGTAACCTTTGAGATAATCTCCTGCAGTACACAGAAACTGTTTGAATCTCTACTGGACAAAGATCCATAATTAATGTGCAACTTCACATAGTCTGGTTCGTAATAAATGATAAATAACAAGACAAAGGTACATGGCCTAGAATTAATTTTTGAGTGGACAAGTTAGACCATGTTCCAACACAACATTTAAAGGAAATGAAGTCATTTTTTTCCAAGTTTGAATCACTTTTTTTTTTTTGTGAGGAAGATCAGCCCTGAGCTAACATCCATGCTAATCCTCCTCTTTTTGCTGAGGAAGACCAGCTCTGAGCTAACATCTATTGCCTATCCTCCTCCTTTTTTTTTCCCCAAAGCCCCAGTAGATAGTTGTATGTCACAGTTGCACATCCTTCTAGTTGCTGTATGTGGGACTCGGCCTCAGCATGGCTGGAGAAGCGGTGCGTCAGTGCACGCCCAGGATCCGAACCCGGGCCACCAGTAGCAGAGCATGCACACTTCACCACTAAGCCATGGGGCCAGCCCCAAGTTTGAATAATTTTTTAAACATTTATTAAGTTCACTTACTTTTTGGTAGGCATTGTGTTACATTTTACGTATAAATATTCATTCATGCAATCCTAACCACAACCCTATGAGATAGTTAATGTAATTATCCCATTTTTACAGATTAGGAAAGTGAGGCACAGATGGGTTAAGTGACTTGCCCAAGGTCAAACAGCTTGTAAGTGGTACAGCAGGGATTTCAACTCAGGCTGATGATAGAACCCTCATTCTTAACTAATGTGCCATTCTGCCTTACCAAGATAAAGTAACATGATAGTCAGCCATGACAGCAGGGACTATATCTCATCATTGTTGAATCCCCTGAACCTAGCTCAGTCTGTGTCAGACAGGTGGACAATCAATAAATGTTTGTAGGTTTTGCTTTTTGAACCTAGAGCTAGGAGTAAAGAAAGTTATCACTGAGACCATGAGGCATCAAGTGCCACTATGTACCAGACTCTGAGCTTGTTCATGAATTAACAGCTCAAGAGTTGAGTTACCCAGAAGCATATAACTAGTCATTAAACATCACGACCCTGCACTCACAGAGCTTACAGTCCAACTGGGAAACAAAAGTGAACAAGGACTGACAACAAAACATGACGTGTATTGTGATTGGGAGAGTACAGGGTGCTGCGGAGACCACAATATGTGGGCTTCATGCGGTCCGGTGATCAGGGTCATTGAAGAACAAAACTTGACCATCTGTGACTGACTTTGGCCTGAAATGGAAAGAGATGGTCCCTAAGGGCCAAAGATTAGCATACTATAGACCTTATAAATGTATTCATAAACATATTGCAGGGATTGGGGTGAGTGGGGAGAGGATGATGACAGACTCCTGTACCTCCTAAGCAAGATACACCATGCACAGTACTGTTGTGTATGTTCAAATAATATTTGACAAATTTATCCATTTGAATGGATGAATTAATTATGACTCCAAAAAAAATTACATTAAATGCAACCAATAAAATAGTAGGTAAAAAAAGACATAAGGAAACATCTTAAAGAGTCAAGAAGTGTAAGTTGGCAATGGAAGCATCAACTGCTCAATCGAAGGGCCTCACTGCTGCTCCTGACTTATGTAAGACTATAGAGGAAGTATCTCTTAGCAAAGAAAGAATGTTATTTCTCCAAGAAGGATGGGAGAGCCATGCTTTTAAGAGTTCTGGCTCCTATCTCCTCCTGAGAGGGGAGCCTCTCGTCAACTATCAAGAAGAGAATGGGACCCGTGGAAGTCACTGAGGAAGAGTAAGTGTGGCAGGAAAGAAGCCAATGACATATTTTATTCAATTAAACCTGCTCTCTATGCAAGTCTTGATGGACTTTAGCTCATGTAGCACGGACCAATGGACGCAGAGCTACCGACATTCAGGAGTTAGCCTAATGTGCCGATGCTTCCTACAACCAGTTGACATCAAGCCCCGATGTGCCTCCCACTCTTTCTCAGAATTTGCAACATATAATTCTGTGCATATCTCAAGGCCAGAGGATTCCAGATGTGTCTTATCCACCTGGGCATCCCAAGAGCCTAAGACAGTGTCTGGAGCACAGAAGGAAAGCCATAAATGCTTATTCCCTCCAGGCACATGCCCTCTGCCCCAGATCTGGGCTCTCCTGATCCGGAAGTTCCCATTCTGGCACCTGGGCAGAAAGGAGCTATGCGTCATGCCTCTCAACTTAAAGAAGAGCTTTGGTTGCCTTGCCCTGACAGAAAGTCAATGGGAAGCCATGTGATTGGTGGATCCTGGCTCTATCAAGCAGAGATGGATGGCCCAAGGTCAGGCTGGCCTCTGGGGTCAGGTGGCATTTGGCCAGTGAGCTCTTCTGGGAGGGCAATGCAGACAAAGCATGGCAATTTTTAATGCAGCTGTGAGCCCTTTCTGAAGGGAATTTACTTCCAGTGCTTTGATCTCGGGTCTTTGTAGCCGAGGTCTACATCTTTCCACAGTGAGAACTCCAAGTTGGCTCTAAGAGGAGGTGGGATAGCATTTTGAGTCTCTTTTTTTTTTTTTTTTTTTTTATTCTTGAGGTTTAAGCTAGATACTTCTAATTCTCAAGGTGTACTCATGCCACACTGATCGAAGCAGCAAAACTGTACTGAGATTTGTAAAGCCCAAAAGGTTTTTGCTATTTCCAAATCAAACTGGGGTTTTCAAAATGGTATATCTACTGTGTGCGTATGGTGATGGGAGAGGGTTTCCAGGTTCTAGAATTTTATGTAAGTTAAATACCAAAACACCTTCCAGGCCAGAGGTTGACACCTGTTTTTGTAACAAAGTCTTATTGGAACACAGCCACGCTCCTTCCTATACATGCTATCTATGACTGCCTTTATAGTACGACAGAACTGAGGAGTGTGACAGAGACAGCATGATCGGCAAAACCTAAAATATCCACTACCTGGGCCTTTACAGAAAAATGTTGCCAATCCCTAATCTGGGCTTTCCATATATATTTTGCATTCTTTCCAGGTGTACAACAAAGGAAATTTCCTTGGCACATAATGGTAGAAATTTGAACAGAACTTCTCGGCCTATGATAATGTAAGAAAGTATCATCAGAAGTATAGCTGATAATTTTGTAGCTATTCTACCAATACATTTTAATTTTGCCCTCACTCACAGTCTATTGCAGCCTCTGAGCTCTTTGCCCCCAGGCAGGAGAAATATTTGCCAGTCTTCAGTAAGACAACAGGCTTAGAAGCAAGCTGCGTAGATACGGGGGCATCTTCTACATTCTTGAGCTCCCATTCAATGTAACCAGTGTCAGGCCGCTGCTTTTACAATCTAAGAGAGAGCCATACCCCACATTTGATGGTCAGTTCTACGCAAAATAAAGAAACTACATTTTTGTTGCGCTGGAGGGACTTTTAGCCCTGGCTTAAAGGAAACCATTTGTTCAGTCACTTTTTGGACTGTAACTTCCAGTTAGTGCTGTCTCTCTACACTGCCACTGCATCAATTTCTGTAATCCCAGGCTAAATGTTGATCTTCTGGTCTCTGCTCAATTACTCCCCACGGCCAGAAGTCACGTGTGGATGCAATATACAAAGGGTGACAAGGGAAGTGGTGTCAAAAATCTTCAAGGGGCTGGCCCAGTGACATAGCGGTTAAGTTCACGTGCTCTGCTTTGGCAGCCTGGGGTTCACAGGTGCAGATCCCGGACGTGGACCTACACACTGCTCATCAAGCTAAGCTGTGGTGGCATCCCACATACAAGATAGAAGATTGGCATAGATGTTAGCTCAGGGGTAATCTTCCTCAAGCAACAAAAGAAAGATGGGTAACAGATGTTAGCTCAGGGCCACTCTTCCTCACCAAAAAAATAAAAATTTATCAACACCAAAAGGTGGAAAAACCTGCTTAGCACCCAAGAAACTGTGGTTAGTTCATTTGTTCTTTGATTCTTTTTTCATTTATTCATTCAACGGATATTTAATAAGTGTTACCAAACCTCTTAATCTCAAGTTCGTGTGCCTGATGCCCAGCAAGCCAAACACTGAGACGTCGGTGCTCTAAGATGAGAAAGGTTTATTCAAATTGGCCAAAACAAGTAGGTGGGAGCCTTAATTTGCTCAAATCCACCTCCCCAAGAACAGAAAGCAGGGGCGTTTTATAGACCTAAGGGGCTTGGCAGGAGGGGCTTCAGGGCAACAAAGGGGTCACTCCCGATGAGCCTCTGGGCAATCTGACTGCTGGGCTTCAACAGCTGCTGAGGGCCGGCCACCCATCCAGTGACGGCCACCTCCCAAAAGGCATTCTCTTTCTGCTGCAAAACAAGCTCACAAATCCTCAAGACTCCTGAGTCACCCCTCAAGTTAAACAGGAAAAATAGCAAATTGGTTTAAAGATTTTATTTATTTATTTTTTCCCCCCCAAAGCCCCAATAGATAGTTGTATGTCACAGCTGCACATCCTTCTAGTTGCTGTATGTGGGACGCGACCTCAGCATAGCCGGAGAAGTGGTGTGTCGGTGCGCGCCCGGGATCCGAAACCGGGCCGCCAGCAGCGGAGCGCAAGCACTTAACCGCTACGCCACGGGGCCGGCCCAGCAAATTGGTTTAATATCTACAGTACCCCTCAGATACCTGGCTTCATAAGCACCTAAAACATGTCAAGCATTGACCTAAATTCTGGGGATACAGAAGTTAACAGACAATGGCTCTACCTCCTGGGGCTTATGTTCTACTATGAGGACAAATAAACAAGTAAATGAGCAAAAATTACAAGTTGTGATTATTGCTATGAAGGAACCCGCCAGGGTGAAATTCCAGGGGGGAACAGGAAACCTCCTTAGAATTCTCATTGCTGGGCATAGTACCTGGTACATAGAATGTGCACCTTTTTTGTGTGTGTGTGAGGAAGATCATCCCTGAGCTAACATCTGCCAATCCTCCTCTTTTTGCTGAGGAAGACTGGCCCTGGGCTAACATCCATGCCCATCTTCCTCCACTTTATATGGGATGCTGCCACAGCATGGCTTGCCAAGCGGCACATCAGTGTGCGCCCAAATCCGAACCAGTGAACCGCGGGCCACCGCAGCAGAGGGCACGCATTTAACCTCTGCTCCACTGGGCCGGCCCCGTTTTTTTTTTTTTTAATGATTGAATGTAAAACTGAATTTTTAAGAAGCTGTATTTGCTGTTACTTCTATGCTCCAGTTCAGGGAAAGTTTGATTTGTAGAACAAGACTAAAAGGAAGAGAGGAAAAGTCTAGAAGGTGTTCCTTGCCTCCAAGGAAATTATGACAAAACAATAAATTTTCCTTCAAGAGAATTGTCATGGCAAGGCATGTACTTTACGAAGATCTGTCTTGACAAACTAATCTGGAAATCAGAACTGGGCTCAGTGGTTCAGAGAACAAGATCTCAAGACAGACGTCCCGAGTCCAAGATCAGACTCCAATACTCACCAGCTATGTAACTTCCAGCAAGTTCTGAACTTGTCCAAGCCTCAGTGCCTCATCTTTAAACTGGGTATAAAAACAGTACCTGCTTCTTAGTGTTGTTATAAGGATTCAGTGAATTAACATTATGAGAACCACTGAGCCCTGCACGTTGCATGCACTCAGTAAATGCTGTGTGCCTGTTTGTCTGTGTAAAGAAAGTGACAATACCTACCTCGCTGGGGTGTGGAGAGGATTAAATGAATTAATCCAAACAAATCACCTACAATAGTAAGTGCTCAATGAGTGTTAGCTAGTATTATTAATCTGATTCACTTGCTGGTGACAATGGACGTGAGACCATCCCACTATAAAAGCAGAAATAAGGGATTTGAGTCCTGGATGTCTGAGAAAATTCTGCAAAGGCATCAGATTAGCTGAGTTTATAGCTATATTAGGCATAAGTTTATATGCCTAGCATGCAGTAGTCACCTCCTCTGAGTTTTAATTTATTCAATTTACTTTCATTTTCTAGATCACATTCTTCTTTCTATTACTATGTCCTGTTTCCTCAGTTCCCATTATTGGAGGAGGGTCCAGATGACGGCTATCATGTCTTTCATCTCTTTACTCTGCAAGTCTATTTCTGCACTAGACCGTAAGTTCCATGAGGGCAGGAGCATGCCTGTTTAGATCTGTGTCCCCCATGCCTATGAGGTACATTTGGGGTTTGGACTCTGTGGGTATCATAGATGCAGAATTACAGGGATGCAGAGCAGAAGAAATGGGTGGTGAGTGGCTAAGGGTCTTTGCCCAGCATGAGTTCCCCCACCTTCTGATAAGGGACTGTACACATGACCTAGGCACAACCAATCATAGTACAGAGATAGGCATATGATTTCAGCTGAGCCTATCAGAATCCTTCCTCCAATTTTTCTGGCTACAGTTGGTAGGAGAGTTTCTTTCCCTCTCTGGCCACAAGCTATGAGAATAAAAGCTTAGAGCTATCTCAAGGCACATTTTTCCCTGCATGGGAAAAGCCTTATCTGGAACAGGAGCAAGATGATGCCGCACAGAAGATGCTAAGAGAAGTATGAGTTCAGACAGTGCTCAAGGCCACCTCTACACCTACCATTTCCACAATTTATTTACATCAAGAAAAACCAGAGCTGCACAGTAAAGTGGTAAAAACAGATTTTATTCAGGGTTATTGCAATAGGGGAAAAGATACCTCAGTGTAGAACCAGGCTCATTTCTGAATTAGCTTGGACAAATGGGAACTTATAGCCAAGGAGCAGGGTGGGGTCACTGGATGGAAAATTACAAAGAGAAAACATCAGGGGTAAGATGGGGTCTGGCTAAAATCAACCTAACAGGATTCTTGCTGAAGACAGGCCAGAGTGATCAGCCATCATGTGGGGGATGGTGGCAGATGAGGAACCCAATAAGATATAGAGGGTGATTAGGAATGGAAGATGTGCTACTCTTGCTAAACTGACTTAGCAGTGTTCTTGCTAACACTGGATTTTACAAGGAAGTGCACAGGTGAGCCTAGGAGAAGGTTCAGAAGCTTGACTCAAGTTAGGTCAAGCAAAGAATCTTCATCATTTACATAGCCTGATACATTCCCCTTTTGCTTAAGCTAGTTCAAGTTCCCTTTCCTTCCTTATATCCAAAAGTCTGAAAAGGCTCAAAGAAGGGATCATCAAGTCCATTATTGACAATAAAAATGAGAGCATAACTATCACTTGTTGAGAGCTCACTATGTCATCCATGAAATATAACTTTGTGAGATAGATACTAATATTATCTCTTTTACACAGGGGAAACAAGCACAGAGAAATCAAGTAATTTTCCCAAGGTCACACAGCCAGAAGGTGGCTGAGCTGAGATTCAAATCATATCTATCTGACGTCAGGGCCTACACAGACATATGCCAATGCCACTATGTTTCCCAGTATGGTTCCTGGACTACTGCATTAGGATTACTTAGTGTGTTTGTTTAAAAAGCAGACTACCAGACTCCACCCTCATTTACTGAATCAGGAACTCAGTGCAGGGATTAAACTATAGTTTAATCAATTGGTGGTGGGTATCTAGGGAGAGACCAGAGCATACCATTTTCTTGGGAATACGTCCTCACCAGTATGCTCAGTATTCACAAAAATAGACCCGTCAAGTCAGTGGTAACATCATTTCAATCCTTCACAGTGGAATGAGAGCCAGCAGGAGGAATAAAGAGAAGGGAGGACAGGACACACAGACAAGAACCGAGAAACCATCACCCCATTCTTACACCTCTCCTCCACACCCAGCTGGAGCCACTGACTTCATACAAGCAAATCAAGGGTAAACAAGTTTAGCAACTTGGCTTACAGAATATTATAATTCTCCCCCGTGTCTGCCTTCAGCGTGGCTTAGAACTCCAAAGAGATAAGCAATCTTTACCTAAGTTCTTTATTTTAACAAACTACTTCAGACAGATCCTCTGAAAGCACTTGGAGCTCCAAGTAAAATCAAGTTAGATAATAGGAAGAAGTTATTAAGTGTAGGCTCAATTCCACCTTTGCCACTTCTCCTCCAAATTGCTTTGCTTTCTCTCTTTCTGGACAGACATTTTCATTTTCTTCTCACATTTGAGTTTGTCTGGGCTTTCTCCCCCCAAAGTAATGCTTTCTTGCCGCTCCTTCATTGACTTATGTTTTATTTATTATACTTCACTCCCATTACGTTTGCCCCGGAAAGGTTGTATCTGGCAGTTGCAGATTCACCTCTCTCCCGACCCGCCACCAGGAGATGATGGGCAGCTGCTCTCATTACTTTACAGCTGCTCTCCACCTGCCTTTCCCCAGAAGGGAGAGGGAGGGACAATGACTATGAACGCTGAACTTCAGTACCTGGCTAGTATGAGCGACAACAAGAGATCATGCCTGGGTTTACAATTCTGTCCTAAATCTATTCATTTTTGGGCCGGCCCCATGGCTTAGTGGTTAAGTGCGTGCGCTCCGCTGCCGGCGGCCTGGGTTCGGATCCCAGGTGCGCACTGAGGCACCACTCCTCCAGCCATGCTGAGGCCGCGTCCCACATACAGCAACTAGAAGGATGTGCAGCTATGACAGACAACTATGTACTGGGGCTTTGGGGGAAAAATAAATAAATAAAATCTTTAAAAAAATAAATAAATAAATAAATCTATTCATTTTTGTTGTTGTTAAGAGGCCCACAATCCATTTTCTACCATAGCTGTGGCCCCTAAAGCCAACACAGAGGGGACAGAAACCCTTTGAACTCAAGAAGTCCTAGGAATTTTAACTGGGCACATGGCAGCCCAAGCCCATTACAGGAACAATTTCACAAGTTTTTCTAAGTCCCAATATTATAATATCTCTTCCTATTTCCTCCGAATCTCACTGCTGCCACCCCCACCACCTATCACCATGGCAACCCACCCAAGGAAGGGGAAGACGTTTTCTCATATGTACTATGGTTGAGGTCTTGCTTGTCATTTGTTATTTTGATTTACACCACTACCAAATAGGCCTCAGCAAGACTGATTTATACCACCAAACAGGTACCTAAAACACAAATATCTAAAATTCTAAATAACCAAATGTAATACACCTTATAAGGAATGATACCCTCAAGCCTACAGACTATAGCCGAGACATCTTATGACAGCTGGAAATGATAGGAAAGCAAGTTTGCAAATATATGGCCCTTTAAGGCTAGTCTATCTTGATCAAATAATGTCATATAAAGTAGAGAATGGTGGTGTAGGAGAAATTGGAAATTTTTCTTCCTTTCCATTTCACTCCAATTCTGTTTGAATATTAAATCTCTGAAATTTTGACTTAATACTCCACAACTCATTTTCCTAGCTTGGACAACTAATGCGACAAATGGGGCAATAAACAGTGTTTTGTTGTTATTGGTTTCACAAGCAACGACAAATAAGAATCACCTCCCCTCAACCAACATCGTTTGGCCATTTTGCTGAAATGATTGGTTAAATTACAATGAAACTAATAAGGGAGGGATTTTTCACAGCGATATTATGTTAAAGGAAAACTCTGCCTAGCCCTGGACAGGCATGTGTTGTGTTGTCTGCTAATGACCCAGAGACTACTAACCCCCCTGGACTCGATTGAGGACTATGTTCTCAGTGTCAATGACACAAAACTGAATAAGAGCCTCTCTCAACACAGAATCTGCAGTCCACTTTTGATCCAATCAGAGATTGGCATATAGGTGTTTACCTTATTTAGACAAAACTTCTGTCTCAGGCTAGATCTAGCTGTCTTGTTTTCTATTTGGGGAAACAAAATATCTTTCCTAAGGGATGCGAGTCTCCCTTGCCTAGCAAGCAATCAAGGCAGCTTTGTTTTGGACTGTTTAAGTGGCCCTTGTGTCTCTTCTGTAATAAGTCCCACTGACTTCTATGATTTGATTACACGTTCAATAGATAAACATAATTTCTCACGGGTTGGGACATCCATCTATCCATCCATCTACATAGCTGTTCTTCTATCCACCCAACAAATACTGCAGTACTTCCCAACCTTTTTAACATCATAGCACACATACAAGGTTTTATTTCACACTGGAGTAAACAGATGAAGCTGCTAGAGGTGGAAGGAGACTGCACCGGGACCCTGGCAACCTCTACCCCTGCCTGGACACCCCAAGGGCTGAGCAATCAGTAACTCAGCACACCTGTAACCACTCAGGACACACTTTTGTGCCAGGGCATCTGGTTGGGCATTGGGGGGTGGGGAGGGCCTGAGCTTCTGTATTTGAACCAAGAACTGGGCTACACCATGAACAGAGAATTAACAAGCACAGTCCTGGCCCTCGGGGAGCTTACAGGCAAACGAGGACAAACCATGAACAAATTGTATTTCAAGAGTAATGAGTGCTACAGAAGGGAAATTATGGGGGTGTCTTGAGCACTTAATGGAAGACTCACCTAATCTGGGAAGCCTGTTAGTTCAAGCTCACTTTGGAAGTGGTCCAAAAGACCTGGGTTGGGATTTAGCACCGTGAGAAGATGAGAGGTATATTTGGAGAGGTGACACTGCAGAAACAATTAGCTGTGCTAATCTTTTCACCCTCTGTTTTTGAAATAGTCATAATATCTGATTCCTTACTGTCTTTGAGATCATTGACCATTGGACCGTTGTTGCATATATAAAATTCTTCCGAGCTATAAAAGTTTTCCAAATATTTTACATTTTCCTTCACATTTACATATCATTCACACATTATCTATTACAAGAAAATATCACTACCCTCATTTGGAAGCTGCAGAATACTGAGACGTGGACTAATGATTCTTAACATTTATCGAGCGCTTACTATACACAAGCCACGGTGCTGAGCATATTTACATGTACTGTATCTTTTGAGTCTTCACAACAACTCTATAAAGTAGATACTGTGTGTTTCCCCATTTACAGATGGGGAAACACATTCTGGGACAGGAAGTAACTTAGCCAAGGTTGGAAGTGGTGGAGCTCAAGAAAAGCAAGCAGCACGAAGCCAGAGCCCTTGTTCCCAACGTTTGACAATGTGAGAGCCAAAAACCCCAAGACTACCAGGAGTTTACAGCCAACGTGAACATTCATTTTCCAGCAATGATACTCACTCACTGAACACTCGTGACTGCAAACACTTGCTTTTCTGGATTTAAACCTGGAGCTCCACGTTGGTACTACTGCTGGAATGTTTTTTTAACACAGCACCTTTGCATTCTAAAAGGTAAACTGATATTTGATGTCTACGGGCAGAATGTGTTAAAGGGGGACAAAAATGCACGTAGCGACGTACGAAACCAGGTCGAATCTTGGACTCACAGACTTACCATTTGGAAACGATCCCTGAGAACAGGAGTATCTAGCTGTTTAGGTTTCTCCACAGCGTTAGCTCTGGCATCTGAGTCAAGCTTTTATAACGGGATTATTCACAGCTGTTTTCAAACTTGAGTATGCATCAGAATCACCTGGGGCGCTTGTGAAAACACAGCTTGCTGGTGAAAACACAGAGCTCCTGATTTGTAGGTCTAATTGAGGTCTGAGAATTTGTGTTTCTTACGAGTTCCCAGATGATGATGATAATGCTGGTCCAGAGCCGCACTTCCAGATCTAGATCAGGCTCCTCTTTAAAAGAGGGAGAAACTGAGGCATAGCAAGATGAAGTGACTTGTTCAGGGTCACACTGCCAGTTTTGACACAGCCAGAAGTCTTCTTTCTTCAACCATGGGGTGGATCTATTATTTCGCCTCTCTCTCTTTTCCCCATCTAATTTTTTTCTACATACTGTTTTTCCTTTATAACAACAGAAAGCTGTTCCATCACTAGAATAAATGTGTGGGGTTAGGAAGTGATTACATTGAAAAACAGAGCAGGACCATGCTTCTACAATAAGCTATCTTGAAGTAATACTTGAATCCTCCTTAGTTTTCCACTCTTATTTTGAACAAGCATTCTCACGCATTCTACTTTGCCCAAGGTCAACCCCAAGGAAGTAAATGGAAATCCTCCTGTTTGGAGTCAGGCATCCTGGTTTTACATACAAACCCTAAGACTCATGTGGCTTCTCCACGTCCCAGAAAACAAGAGCTGGTGTCCAGTTCTAGCTTTGCCTTAGGCTGTCAGTCCCCTCTTCTGGCGTCAAGGTTTTTTTTTAACCTATAAAATGAGGAGCTTAACCTCTAAGGGCCCTCATTCAGCTCCAACTTTCTATAGAGCTGAGTAGAAGTGGAAATAACGGCCCTGAACCAAAGTAAGCCTGAATTACAATGAATTCTGTTTAAATAGCACTCCCTTTACATATGACCACTGGGAAACAAGCACACAGTCCTGGGAGAATAATGTAGTGGTGATAGTGGCAAACAGAAGGCAGGAAGAGAGGTAGGGAGCCATTGGGGGCTGGTCTGTAAAGATGGGAACAAATGAATCAGCACATTCACAGCAACTCATTCTGTTCACCCGACTCCCCCTCCCTTCACTGAATAAATAGATCCATGACACGCGAGGATTTTTTAAGACCACTTTCATTTATAATGATTTCTCATTTACACTTGGCAGAAAGACCAGAAAGGCAAAGGATGCTTGAGCATTTTCACAATAAGAAAAGACACCGTGAAGGGATGCAGTGTATTGCTCATTAAAGGAAAATCCACTCCCTGCGTAGCAGCAAAACATGCCAACCAGAAATACCATGAAGCCAAATTGGCCCGCATTTAGGTAAAAGAATGAAACTGTCAAAAGACTGCAGCACTATCATTTTGGAATTAACACTTGTCAAGGAGAAAAGGCAACTATCTTAGGTGCATAATCTGTCTGTGAGTCAAGGTCAGAAGCGAGAAGGTCCTTCTTATTTTATTCATTTTTCCACAGGTACAAAAAGATTACATCTAGCAGATGGAGGCTTTTAGCATAAAATAAGCTCCTGTGGCTGCATTTACCTGCAACAACAAGAAATATACGGCTACAGATGGCCATCTGTTTCTTAATTTTAAGGCAGAGGGCAAAGAAAGTTTTTCAACTTTAGTTTTTGGATTTACTGAATAATCATTATTATTTTTAAGCACAGGCATCATTAACAACTCCCATACTGCATTGTTTGTTGTCTGAGGACTTGAATATTGCGTGGTTTTTGCCAAAATGATAATACCAGGTGTCAACAAATATATCTCAATAGCCCTTTCAAAAAAAATTGATGATGTTTGCAAATTAGCACCTGAGCACCCATTCCTGTTAAGAGTTCAATTTGCATTTGTGCATTCTTCTTTGCTCCGAGAGATATATTCGCACAGAAATGCAGCAGTTTCTGGGATTACGGGAGATGAAAAGCTGACGGGACTTAGAGTCTTTACCTGAGACTTCCAAATCAGACCGAGGTGAGAAGAACAGAAAGTTAAGACCTGACACCAAAAAGACATGTGCACATTGTGGTTGAGAACTTTTATGGTGAGGCCCTGCAGACACTGAGAGCCGGATCTTCCCACGTGGCTCCTGAGAAGTAGGCCAGACTGCTGCGGCGATGGTGCCTGGCACCCGTTTGTGTCGGAGGACCAGCACAGGAACGACGCAGAGCTGGAGGGAATGATGCCAGTGCCAGAGCACTAACCAAAGAGATAACTCGGAACCGACGAAGCCTCATTCTGCAGGTCCTGCCCCTGATTTCTTCTGCCAATTCGTCACGGCGCACCGAGAAGCTCAAACTGCCTCCAGCCAATCATGGCCTGGGTGAGACACTTACAAGTGGAAAACCTGATACAACAAAACAGCAAACAAAAATGCTGTGAAAATATCCAGGCCTCGAACCTTAGGGATATCAAGCAAAACCCAAAAGAATACAATTTAGCTGGTTAGAAGCTGCTGGGGTTTTCCAAATGCCAATTTTAGAAGTCAGGCTACAGAGCTGTCTCGGAACATGCCCCTGAAGGCTGAGAGCAGGATAGACTCACAGGCTTCTCTTCCCCCAACATAGAATGGCAAGAAGGACAAAACAGCCCAACACCCTTTGCAATCAGCAATCTCGTTTTAGTGTTGTCACTGCAAGGGAATGGATTTGGGACGTGGGCAATACTAATAAACTAAAATAGCTTTGTTTCATTTCTCTGATGTAGTCTGCCAATCAGTAAACTAAACTAAGAAACTGACATTAAGAAACTAAATTATCTAGATAGCAGGACTTTTCCTCCTGAACCAAATTAACAGATGCAAAAGACAAAATTTCCTACTTTTCAGAGGCACAGTTCATCCCCAGTTGCTATAAGTTGGACACATTCTAAAATACCCTCGGGCCGGCCCTGTGGCTTAGCGTTTAAGTGCGCGTGCTCCGCTACTGGCGGCCCGGGGTTCGGATCCCCGGCGCGCACCAACGCACCACTTGTCCGGCAATGCTGAGGCCACGTCCCACATACAGCAACTAGAAGGATGTGCAACTATGACATACAACTATCTACTGGGGCTTTGGGGAATAAAAAGGAGGAGGGTTGGCAATAGATGTTAGCTCAGAGCCAGTCTTTCTCAGCAAAAAGAGGAGGATTAGCACGGATGTTAGCTCAGGGCTGATCTTCCTCACAAAAAAAATAATAAATAAAAATAAAATAATAAAATAAAATAAACCCTCATCTCTTTAGACACAGTATTAGGGTAAAGCATTTAAACTGTGTCCTGGAAACTCAAGATCTGAACTTATTACTGACTCAGGGGAAAGCATGGCAGCCTTTTGTAAGGAAAGTAGTTCCCCAGTTCTGCTTCAGACCTAACGGGAGGCTCAACACTTCCACCTGCTAACCCGGGCCACCGCGGGCCAGCTTTCCAGAGCTTTCTTTCACCTTGGGCCTAACATCTGTCCTCCTGTAGCTTCAGGAAAGCAAGCCTGACTTGCTATCAAGAACACCTGGAGCTCCATAAATCTGTATTTTTCATAGGCCAACCCTTCGCACTAGTATTTATAACATGATTATGTCTACACTGAACTTTTTTCATAAAATAATTACTTGAATGGCCTTCACGCAAAGCAACAGTGGGCCACTACTTAAAAACAAATAGATCTGTTCGGGGGTGGAATTTTGTTGAGTCTTAGCATTTGGGGGTATTCTGGAAACCAATATTTTGCGGTTCTGCAGCTGTGCTGTTCTATACGGTAGCAACTAGCTACCTGTGGCTGTTTTAATTGAAATTAAATTAAAAATTCAATTCCTTATTCACTATTATACTGCCACATAAAATTGCCATATTTCGGGTCCTCAACAGCTGTGGCTAGTGGCTACCATATTAGACAGTATACTGTAGAACATTTCCATCATTTCAAAAGTTCTATTAGAAAAAGCTGCTCTAGAAACTTAATTTGGAAGGGGTCTTTCAGAACTCTGTAGTTCCACATGCCATTTAATCTAGGACTTCCCATACACAATCCCTAACAGAGTCTAAAAGTAAAATCTGAAGATGGGTAGGCTAAGATCTTTCTTTAAGGCCTTTCTGAGGGCTCTTTATCAAAGTGGTTAAGACCCCAGGTTTGAGGGTTCGAGCTGCGTTCAAAACATAGTTCTTCTATGTACTGGCTCTGTAATATTAGCAGGTCAGCTCATCTCTGAGCCTTGAGAACTCACTGTCCACGGCCTATCCACAGCCTCTCCCTATTTCCTTCTTCCATAGCAACAGAGCTCAATATATTTCAGTAGTTAACAGACGTCCCATGATTTCAGAGAGGTGGACCCCACCACAGAATAAGCAGATGCAGTCCTGCATAATGGGATGTTAGGAGAACTCTGCCGGGAGGAATTCCCTTCCCAAATAAAAAGACAACACCTTACGAGGAGCAGAATTTTGACCCTTCCATCTCTTTCTTGCCTGCTGTGTAGACATAATGCCTGGAGCTACAGCAGCAATCTTGCAGCCATGAGGTATCGAGTATGAAGATAAAAGCCCACATGCTGGGGCTGGCCCAGTCGTGTAGCAGTTAAGTTTAAGCACTCCGTTTCGTGCGGCCTAGGGTTCTCAGGTTTGGATCCTGGGCGCAGATGGACGCACCACTTGTGAAACCATGCTGTGGCGGCGTCCCATATAAAGTAGAGGAAGATGGGCACAATGTTAGCCCAGGGCCAGTCTTCCTCCTGAAAATAAATAAATAAATAAATAAGCCAGCATTGCTAAGGGTGGAAGAACAGAAGGCTGGAGAAAACTTGGGCTCTGAATGGCATCATTGAACAGCCAAATATTTCTTTACTGTTTTATGTGAGAAAAATAAACCCCCGTGTTTAAGTTTCCGTAAGGTTTGTTTACTGTTACCTACATCCAAAAGCACTCCAAATTGGTATTTCATCTTCCATCAGTTGGTATTAAGTTTGGCTGTTTTAACCAAAAACCTGAAATAATGGAAGTTTTCAAGATAGAAGTTTATTTCTATCTGAGGTAAAAGAGATCTGAAGTAGACAGTCAAGAGATGGTACAGCTCCATGGTCATGAGGACCTCTTACTGCTTCTTTCTTTCTGCTCCATCATCCTAACATTTGGCTTCCATCTTCAAACTTACCTCATGTTCCAAGATAGCTACTGGAGTGCCAGCCATCACCAAGTCATCACAGGCAGCAGAAAGGAGAAAAAGAGGACAAATGGGGACTTATTCCATATGAGTTAGCTCCATATAAACAGTCAGTCTTAGAAGTTCCACACAATACTCTCACAGCTCATCCATCAGGACAGTCACATGGCATAACTGGTTGCAAAGCAACCTGGGAATGTAGTCTTTCAGCTGGGAGTCAGTGCCACCTCAATAAAATCAAAGTTCTGCTATTGAGAAATAAGAAGAGGTTGATTCTCAGGTGACAGCTGTCATAAGATAAAATGAGCTGATACAGGTAAAATGTTTGGCACAGGGCATGATATATAGTAAACCCTGAGCAAAAGCTGAGAGTAGGCGAGGAAGGGAATAAAATATCTGGTTATCTTCACTTTCAAGTTATGATATAACCAATTGGTCTGTGTTGTATTAATATGGTGTTCCCCAAACTTCAGTCATTTGAGTACCATCTCTGTGATTTTCCTGTATTCGTATACCACCTGTGCTAGTATTTAATATTTTCTTGAAATCAACCAGACTTTTAAACTTAAATTTAAATATACCATTCCCATGAGAATTAATATTCTTCAAATAAAACAAATTATAACAATTAAAATAAAAATATTCATTTTGGATATGACCAAAAGCCATCTCACATGACACATTTTAGACACCATTTCTCTACTGAAGGCTCTGGAATAAGTGACTGGTGATTGATGGCCTCAGGTGTGCTTTGGTCATTAATCAATCTCTGCTGCTGTTTATTTGCTTCATCTAACACTGTGAGATGAAGATTATTCCTTAAATATCCTTAGTAATTAGCAAAACCGGCATTTTCTTTAGGTTCAACCAGCCTTTAATGAGAATTGATGGCGAGAAGAACACGGTTACAAGACACGTTCTGCAGATTTTTATTTTCTCTTTTTTAAGAACCAGACAGAATCCTACTGAGAAATAATTATTAAACACATTGTCAACTTCAAGCACATCTTCCGTATCTTTTCTTTTCCAACTCTGATTTATCTGTATTTAACTTTCCTGGCCAAACTCCTTGACACGACATCCAGTGTCCTCCATGATGCCTCCCTACGTTCCTCTCCACACCCTAAGCTCTTGTCAGGACAGGCTTGGCATTGTCAAGCCCCCATGCCGTTCCTTTTCTGCTATTGCCATCGTGACTCCCTCATAAATAAACTGGCAATTTTGCCTCTTGCCCCATTTAACCACTAACCCTGTCACGAGGAGAGATAAGACCATAGGTGAAGGATCTCGGAAAAATGAGAAGTGCTGTGCTATGTAAGATGGTATCATCTAAGTCAGCTACCTTCATGCTTCACGGTTCCAAGCATGGGCTCCTGCCCAAAGTACCTGGCTCACCACCATTTCCATGCTGTGTGACCTTCGGGAAGTTACTGTACCTCTCTGTGCCTCAGTTTCTTCCTTTGTAAAATGAGGATAGCACATAATATCACACAGGGGATTGTGAAGATTTGATGGGTTACTACACATAAAGCACATAGAACAGTGCCTGGCACAAAATAAGCTCTCAAAACATGTTAGCTCTTATTATTATTATTATTATTATTATTATTATTATTATTATTATGTCCAAAGAGCGGGCTTTGGAGTTGGGCAAATTTGGTTTCAAATCCCAGCCCCACGTCTCGCTAGTGGCATGTAAATAGGTCATGAATCCACTCCCGCTGCTCTCCCACATGCCAAGGAAATGGTGTTTCTTTATCCATATCCCCAGCAGACCTGCTCTTTCTCAAAGCCCTCACGCCCTGGGTGGTGGGAAACACGCAAATAAACAGACGAGAAAACCTAGACTGAGTCTACTCCAGCAGACCCAGACTCAGGCAATAATTTAAAATCCCTTAGAGAAGGCTCACTCTCTCTAGATATAAATGTTCTGTCGTAGATTTCCACTCCCTCCCCTGCTCCTCTCCAAGATGTGGACCAGGAATATTCAAGGTGGATTTACGTAATCTTGAGGTGGAGCAGCAAGTGTCTCCTTAAATTTTGTGACCTAGGCACCTCGCTGGCCTCACCCTAGTCCCAACCCCGGGGCGAGAGTGCCCTGGTCTCACGCTGGCCTTTGGGTATGAGCCGGCTGGTTGGGGCCCTCGCAGTCATTACCAGTTCTGTCCCTGAGTGTTCTGCTGC
Source organism: Ceratotherium simum simum (assembly GCF_057802395.1). Classification (NCBI taxonomy): domain Eukaryota; kingdom Metazoa; phylum Chordata; class Mammalia; order Perissodactyla; family Rhinocerotidae; genus Ceratotherium; species Ceratotherium simum. The sequence goes on from NC_141903.1 coordinate 22,802,258, forward strand.
TGCTGGAGTCAGGGCCTGACGCCCCCGCAGTCTGGTCTCTGCCTTTTGATGATGGCCTAGAGAGGTCCGCTAGTCAACTTGATCTCACCCCAGCTCTTGCTGAAGCTGCTGGGTCTCACTCACGTCTTCCATCCAAAGCCCCGGCGTAGGCAGTCCACCCACATTCTCCGTAACGCAGGGCTGATGTCCCTCAGACCGTCTCCTGCAGGGTCCACCCTCAGGAGCCGGCAGGAATGCCAGGGGGTCCTCTACACCACACGGACACTGGAGGCAACTGAGAAAAGCTGGACGTTGGCCTTTTCTCTGCCTCCCCATGCTGGGCTGCCAAGTTTCCTTTGACGCAGCTGTCCCCCAGTTTGGAGCAGGGAAGACTGGAAGCCAGCTCTACCCAGAGCCCCAAATGCGCCCCTGACCTTGTCACTCCTTAACTAACCCCACCACCCCCACTCGCTCCAGCCCCAAGTCGACAGGGAGGAGATCAGGGCCACATGCCCAGCCCTGCCCCTCTTGCCACTTCTCCCCACAAAAGCCCCGGCCCGAGGAACAGGACCCTGCCTTCTCCTCACTTTGCCACATCCTCCTCCTAACCTGGGCTGGAATGCCAGACAGCCAGCCAACAGGTGGCCGAGGTTTCTTCTCCATTCTGTGGAAGAAACTAGGATCTGAATCTTCTGAGCTTTCCTCTTGATATGCTAAAAATAAATAATGTTCTATCCGCCTCCCTTTCACTCTCCCTACACCTCCTTCTAAAACCTGCCTTTTAATCTTACGATCTTGTCCCTAAATTTTATATTGAATGTCAGAAGCTGATTAACTTATTCTTTTATCTTTGCTTTTCTGCTAAAATGCTCCTAATACCTCCACCTCCCACCTGAAGGAGATGAATGAATGGGAGCTAATTGAGGGGGTCAGTCAAGTGTATGAAGTGTGAGAGGAGAAAGCACATTCAATAGTTTCTCCAAAGATTGCCCCTGTTGCATTTATCACCTGGGACAAGTTTCTTAATTTTTTGAGCCTCGGTTTCATTATCCGGAGAAAAAGAAATTATAATGGTTGTAAACCATAGGGTAATTGGGACGATTAAAATTTTGCCTGTATACAAAGACAGGTAAGCAAATAGTCGCAGCAGCATTATTGATAATAATCCAGAACTGGAAATAACCCAAATGCCCATCAATTGGTGAATGGACAAACAAAATGTTGCATATCCATACAATAGGATACTATTTGGCAATAAAAATGAATAAACTACTGATACCTGGTACCACCTGCATGAATCTCAAAAACATCATGCTAACCGAAAGAAGCCAGACTCGGAAGATGACATATTGTATGATCCCATTCATATGCAATGAAAAGGGAAATCCATAGAGACAATGAGTAGAGCAGTCTAGGGCTGGGTGTGGGAGCGAGATTGACTGCAAACTGGGCACAAGAGAACATCCTGGGGGGATGGAAATGCTCTGAAACTGGTTTGTGGTGATGGCTGCACAACTCTATAAATTTAGTAAAATCATTAAATTGTACATTTGCAATGAGTAAATGTTATGAGATGTAACTATACCTTAATAAAGTTATTTTTAAAGTATTTTTTGTATGAGTGTATTTACTCACATACAGAGAAACATATGTGCGTCCATGCACACACACACACACAGACACACACACACACACATATACACAGTGCCTGGCACAGAATAAGCACTTAAAAGATGTTGATCACATCTGTTACCATATTATTGAAATATATTATTGTTATCAAACCTCTCATTTCACATCATTTACATGGCTATTGTCCTAAAATAATTAGAGACACTATTTATGTTTAGGGGATTATCTGCTTAGTTAAAATGCTTACTATCAAATTCTTAGTATCTCCAAAAATTCTGGGCGCTACACAGAAGTTTAACCAACGTCCTCATTATTTTAATATACTTTATAACAAAAGGCAAATATATATTCATATTCTTAGACTTCTCAACTGCTCTTTTGCCTGTTGCAAGAGTCAATTTTCCAAATCACAATGCTTGAGACTAAAAATAAAAAAATAAAAATTAAAGCGTTTGGCACAGCTGCTGCAATCAGGTGCTGCAGGCTTTTTATAGAGTGTTAGTATTTTTACCCTTCCCTTTCGTTTTTTATAAAAGATGCTTCTTCCTTAATGTTTAAAAGCATGGCTACGTCACCTAATTAGAGTTTACGGCCATGTGTTCCTATTCATGAGGTCATGTCTGTGTGGGCAGAAGACGAAATCTGAGGTGCACCTGCACGTGTCATTTAACTGAGCACTCGGATGCGTCTTCATGCTCTTTCCTGAAGGACGCTTCTCGTTTCCCACCAGCTATGACTGACCCTCCAATCTGCCTTCTCCAGGGTCCAAGCCCTTGTTAGACTTCCTCTTCATTCAGCCAGTTTCCAAAACTTAATCTTTTGTCTCCACAAACTGGCCTTTTCCCTCCAGCCAGCTGGGGGCCTAACTCCCTGTCCCCTGATCCACACACATCCCTCCTGCTCCGCTCCTGCCCTTGAGACTTTACTCCTGCTGTGGACCCCACCACGAATGCCTTCACCCTTCCAAGCCCAACAAAGTCCTTGGAGGCCTGCTGCAGAATCCTCTCTCTTCCCCTCCAGCTCCATCCTTACACTCAACACACAAGACAATTTACCCTCTGTTATCTGGCATGCATTAACTTCAGAATAAGCGGCATTTTTTCCTCCAGCATTAATTAGGTTATAAGCTTCTCAGAGACAAAGACCATGGCTTCTACTTCTTTGAGGGTCCTCTGGCTCTCGTCTGAAGAATTCATCTCCCACTGCGCACTCACTCATGGGCACATGCTTACTGAGGAAATGGCAGGCTGAATTGCCCACACAATTTAAGGCCCCTCTCTCTCTCAAAGGTAAATTCCCCTAGCTCAGGGGTTCTCAAAGCCTGGTCCCCAGCAGCAGCATCACCTGGAAACCTGTTAAAAATGCAAGTTCTCAGGGGGCTGGCCCCACGGCCTAGTGTTTAAGTTTGGCACACTCCGCTTCAGCAGCCTGGGTTCGGTTCCCGGGCGCAGACCTACACAACTCATCAGCAGCCAGGCTGTGGCAGCCCACACACAAAACAGAGGAAGATTGGCACAGATGTTAGCACAGGGAAAATCTTCCTCAAGCAAAAAGAGGAAGATTGGCAACAGATGTTAGCTCAGGGCCAATCTTCCTCAGCAAAAAAAAAAAGTGCAAATTCTCACGTCCCATTTTGGACTGCCTGAATCTGAAATTCTGAGGTGGAGCCCAGCAATGCCTGGTTTAGCAAGCCCTCCAGGTGATCTGATGCATGCTTAAATTGGAGAACCACCGCCCTAAATTAAACACCTGTGTGATGCAACACCACCGTAATTGAGACCAGTGTAGCTACAACTCTCAAAATCCTCACTGCATCGCCCAAACTTCTAAATTGCCGGCTGCCCCACTAAAAAGACCTCTGTCACCCTCCAGACATTTTGCCTTTACTGTAGTCAGACAACCACAAAATGAAGGAGAGAGCAAATCAACTGGTTAACTTCCCAAACTGTTTCCAGAGCTGAGCCGACATTATTAATGGTCATCGTCAGAAACGCCGACGGAACTGAAAGTGTGCCTCTGTTGGAAACTATCTTGGCTTGTGCTCCAATGGAAACTGAGGTGGGAGAGGGTCAGCCGCTGCCAGATGGAGAAGGACCAGTGTAACAGGAAAGATAATTTGCTGCCAAGCTTTGAGCAGCACTTACAAAGTGTAATGCAGTGATTTTAAAACTTTTTTATTAAAAAAAAAAGTGGAGAAGAGTGCATAGAAGGTCTCTTTCAAACAGCAGACACAATGGATATATTAGCAGAATATAAAGGAGTATTATTTTTAATTTTTAAAAAATCTTTTACGGTATCACTCTTGTTTTAACATCTGGAGCTTCTAAGAAGACATTCCCTTTTCTGTGGTCTGAAAAAATAACACACTCAGAAATTCTTTTAAAAAGAAAATAAAAGTGGAAGCAAAGGTCCTTTGCTTTAACAAGGCAAATTTTACAGAGGGCTCGCTGTTCAATGGGTATAGAAGCCAATACTATGGCACTGGCTTTTGAGGAAAGAAAAAGGCTTTATTGTGGGGTCAACCGGCAAGGAGACAGAAGGCAAGGCTCTCAAATATGTCTCCCTGATCCAGGGTTTGGGGTAAAATTTAAGGGACTAGGGAGGGCAGGCTGGTATGCAGAAGCACTGGCAGGACAGATTTTGATTGGAAGGGTTTTAAACAAGACCATTTATGGTAAGGTATGAAAAGGGGCTTCAACACCAATCTTCCTAGACAGTGGACCCCTCACTTCTGAAAAGGCTCCAGCTTTCAAGTTCCAGCTCTCACGTTCCGGTCATGTCCCAGACCTTTGGCTCTGTGTGAGGGGAAGCTTTGGTTTTGGCTGTTACTTCAGGTCAAAATTTTCTCCCCTGTGCATGCTGCAGCTACACGACTTGCAGTTTTGGCTCTGCAAGATAACTTTGACAACCTGTTATTGATATGATAGGGCCAGTTTGAACTAGTCCTATGGTTACACTCTTGCCTTACTGCTATCATTTAAACACACCCAGCACATTCCTACCTCAGGGCCTTTGCATCAGCTGTTCCCTCTGCTCAGAACTCTCTCCTCCCACAACCACACAGCTGCATTCCGAACTTCCTTAGTCTCTGTTCAAATATCACATAGCAGAGAAGCCACCTTCATAAATCAGCACACATGCACTTGCACCCTTCCTTTACTCTCTCCTTTATTTTTCTTCATACCTGATGTATTATATTCTTATTTTTTAGCTTTATCCTCCCTTGAGAATATTAGCTCCATATAAGCAGAGATTTTCTCTGTTTTTCCACTGCTATGTCCTCAGGACCTACTGTGTCCTGGTACATAGTAGGTGCTCAGTAAATATTTGTTGAATGACATAGTTGTTAAAGGGATGAAGGAATGTTAGGTGCTAAGGATACAAAACGATCAGCTACAGATCCCCGGCCTCGATGAGCTCACAATCGGGTTCATATTTATGTCCCTTTTCCACTTGAAGAAGTTATAATTGGTGGGAGATGTCAATTACACAAGGAATCTGCTTCTCATATTCACATTCGGAAAATGTGCAAACATATCAGTGCCTGAATTGTTTCTGTAAACCGTTTGGTAAGTCAAATCCACCTAGTAGGACTCAAGAGGACAACTGCTTTACAGTTCTGTGTCTCCTTAAAAACCAATCTGTCACCATTCGCCAGCAGTCGCCACATTACTTCTCTCTGTCTGAGGGTGGAGCCAGGTGTCTAGAAGTTACTTAATAACTGCTGGTGACTTTTCTCAAAGCTTAGTCCCAAGAAAATGAGAGTGACGCATCTTTAAATGCTTCTAACTGCAAGAAAGTCAATAAGATTCATGGTTTACCTAAGAAGTAAAATATTTCACTTTATCACTGATTCCCGAGAGAGCTGGAGAATACTCAATAACCTTTCTTCCGAGAAGGCAAGCAAAACAATCGTTACTGTTAGAAATGCAGTTTGCTCGTTAAGTCAGAGTAGCATGTCGTGACAATGACATCAGCAATACTTTCCCTCTCTCCTGGTTTGTTCTAATGAAGGGAACATTATGAAGACATTCTCTCTCACTTTAACCAGTTGTGGGATACAGAGATTTTAAAAACACTCACCCTCCAGATATAGCTCACTCTTTGAATTGTTTGTTCCATTGGCTGCTATCTTTTTATACATTGGACCCATGAGATAACTTTGCTTTTAGCACAAACCAGAGCTTGTTGGTGAAATGTCAACCAGCCGTCGCATAGCAATGCCCTTGCAGGACGTAACTCAGGACATCGTTTTCAAAGGGCTCATGTGAAAACATATTCAAGGATTTTAAGTCAGATCAAGTGAACGTCTGATGGGAGGATTTCTTAGATAAACTTGAAGATTTAAAATATCACAAAGGTTGAAATCTAAGCCTTTATGAATTGACCCTGCGTGGGTTGGTATCCCGTCTCCGCACACACCCAGAGTGGGGGGCTGACCTGTCTGCACGGGTTCCCATCTCCCTGGGAGGAGAGCATCCACAGGAAAAAGTCTCCCATGCCGAGCCAGGCAAGTGGGGCTCTTCTGACAAGATTCAGTCCTCTGGTCCTCCAAAGGACTCCTGCTGTGGGGACTGACATGGTTTCGAAGTTTCCTCTGGACCAATAATGATAAGCACCTTGCCACTAGTCTGGCATCAAAGATGGGGCCAACAGGAGTTTCATTCTGTCACGCCCAGTGTTCATGCCTCAGAAAGAGTCAGACGCCTGAAGGGCTGCGTGGTGAGACGTCCCCTCTTAGAGAGGGCTCCACTGTGCTCCCGTTCTGATGGCTGTGACTCTGTGGAGGAGTTTCAGTCCTAAATGCCTGGATGCCTGGACTTTAAATGTTCACCCAACCTCGATGACAAATCAGAAACTCCAGCAAGTGCTGAGGGATCTACGTTTTCTACAGCCTTCCGGTCCTAGCCTGGGGTCACTCTGGCAGCGTGACTTTCTGCTCTGAGCGGTTCTGCTGTGTGTTCCCCTGAGCTACACAGCAGGCAGCAGATGTAAGGACATAACAGGAGTGCTCAAGCTTGTCCACCAGGGAGCACTTCGAAGAAGGGGGCTGTGAAGTTGTCTTAGCCGGAATTTACCGAGATATGGACTATTGATATGGAAATAGAGGAATGGAGAGGGGAGGGAGGTGTCTGGGGGTGAGAGAGAATGAAAAGCTTTCGCTGACATGTCAATGAAAGATTTAAGCAGTTTAGGAACCGAAGATCTCTCAGATGCTCTTGGGTATAAAGGAAAGAAAATAAATAAGATGCAAAGGGACCCTAAATATGAAGAAAGATGGAGGTTAGAGGTTCCTGGGGAGACTCAGTTAGAGGCCTGGGGAGCCTCTTCTTTCAGTGATAGTCTGAGACTCAAGTTGGTTTTTATTCTGAATGATTTGTTGGTAATAGTTCTGAATATATAAAATATAGAGAGAATATCTGGGGACCAACAGACCTTATAAGTAACAGCAAATAACATTAGGGAAACGACTTTACAAACATTAAAGAAAACATTAAGGGGAGACTACAGAACTCAAAGAGTTTTTGTGGACATCAACAACCCACGGGGAGTTGGCGGCCCCAACAGATTGTGATTATAGGAGGAACAGCCCACCCCCGGCGGTCCCACAGTGGAACTCTCTCAGCCCCATGAAATCAATCCAAGTGAGACTGGTCCTTGGATTTATCGATTTATCCCATTATAAAATGTTTAAGATATTAATCATTCGTCCTATCAGCTAGGACCCTAGGTGTAAGTGAAGGCGGTACTCAGCCACAGGTAAACACACAGGTTCTAAACTCAGACAAACCACAGTTTGGAGCTCAGCTCTACCACTCATGAGCTGACGGGCCCCAGGAAAGTTCCTAACTTGCCAACCTTGGTTTCTTCGCATACTCTGGTTATGTCCATCTTACAGGTATCTTTTAGAGTCATTGTAAGAGTTGAATGAGATAATGTGTGCAAGGCATGTGGCCCAATGCCTGAATTAGAGTCAACCCAAGATGCCATTGAAAGAGAAGGGGTGACAGGAAATGCTCGATGGAGCTGAACAATGGACAAGAAGTCAAGTGAGAAACACCAGCCCCAAGTGGAAAGAGGAATGTGGAATCATTTACAGACAGAGTGACTGACAATGTTCTTAGGACCAATCCTGGCAGGTGGGCCCTGAATCCATCCATGTCTTATTCATCTTTTGCCTACAGATTACCAAAAGTTAGCCAGGGGGAGGGCTCAACATATCTTTCTCAAACTGAACTGAATATGTGAACTAGGCCAGACTTCAGACTTATATCTAGCAGTATTTTATCCCCCTCAACTACCTACATCTGTTGTTTTCATTTTCAACACTAAATGGAATATTAAGGGCTGATTTATTCTCTTATTTATTTCACATGATTAAGAATGATGTGTGAAGGGCCGGCCCTGTGGCTTGGTGGTTAAATGCGCGCGCTGCGATGCTGGTGGCCCGGGTTCGGATCCCGGGTGCGCATCGAGGCACCACTTCTCCGTTCATCCTGAGGCCGAGTCCCACATACAGCAACTAGAAGGATGTGCAGCTACGACACACAACTATCCACTGGGGCTTTGGGGGGAAAAATAAAATAAATAAAAAAATCTTTAAAGAATGATGTGTGAAAATGGCTAAATATTTGTTAAACTTACTAAGTAGTTCCATGTGCCTACAAAACATCTGTGTCCCACACTCAGGAGAAAAGAAACAAAAGGAACAGACCCCCATTTTAAAGAGGGAAAGGAAAATCTATACGGGTGCACAAAGTATCCAAAAAATTTGGAAGGAGCAATGCGGCCTTTTACAAAGAAAAGCAACAATAACGTACTGTTTTAAAACAGAGAAAATATCTCTTTAAAATCTAGCTTTTAAAAAAGGTCAGAGAAGTTTTAGGTTTACTCAAGTGTAAATGTCAATTGGAATAAGTGATACCTGTGAGAAAATGGGGAGAACACTGACCTTTTATCCAAAAGAAGCCTAGAAATGATGTCTAAGAGGAGTGAAGGGAGGAAAAAAATTGTAAGGGTTTTGAAGAAGGGAAAGGCAAGAAAATTAGAAGGGAAATCTAATTAACTGAAATTGCTAGTTCCACACACAGGATGCTTTTAGGATGCAAAGCCATACCCAATCTGGTTAAATTTTAAAGGGTGATATATTAGGTTATTAACTGATCACCCTGCAGGAGAAGTTCTACCTAGGACTCAATGTGAATCTCAATCTAACCTCAGAACTGGGCTTCATTTTCAAACATATTTTCCCCTGGTAGTGCCAGAAACTTCCATGTTCATATGTAAAGAATCTGCTCACTGGATAACTTAGACAAAATCCCAGAATTTGGTCTGACCTGGATTATGTGCCCATCCCAGAGCCAGTCACTGTGACCATGGGGGTAGGATATGCTGATTGGCCTACACCCTTCAGAACATGTCCCTGGAGCTGAGAGTTCAGTCCATTCCCCAAAAACCCCATGGCTTGGACTGTCAAGATACATAAGAAGAAGATAGAATAGGAGAATGGACGCAAGGTAAGCAACAGATATCTCCTACACATGATGACTAGGTTTCTATTTGAAAACAAGCTTTATACCTATGCTTAAGCCACCCTTTCTTCAAAAGTTTGAAATGAATTAATTTGCCTTCTTCAGAGAATGGCATTCATGCATCCCTGTGAACCTCACAAACGTATCACAAGCCATATTCATCAAGTAGAGAAATTGTATCTATGAAGAAGCAGCACAAAATCAACTTAGGCGAAAAATCTTTATTTTATTAACGTTGATGAAAAAAACTTTATTTTATTAAATATTCAATATCACTAATCTAGGCTAGTTTATGAAGTTTTTCATAATCAAGCTCTTATATGCCTTTCCAGCTTTATCTCAACACTCTGTGCTCACCCCATACTTTCTATACAGTCAACATCTTTACCAGACTTCCTACCATTTCCCCCAAAGCACCATAATTTTTACATATCTATGCTTTGGATTGACTTTTCTTAAATTCTATTTTACCTCCACTATTGAATTATTACTTATACCTCTTTCTAATATTTTTCGTTGCTGCCCTAGGATTTATCAGTATACCTTCAAATATTATATTACTTCATATAGAGTGTAAGAATCTTACAACAGTACACTTCCAATTTCTTCCTCCCATCCTTTGCGATGTTGTTATATATTTTATCTTTGTCTATGTTATACTCCAAAATACATTATTACCATTTTTGCTTTAGACAGTCAATTATCTTTTAGAATGAACAAAAAATGATAAAATTTACTTATATTTACCTTCGTTTTTACATTTTCAGAGCTCTTTATTTCTTTGCTTACATCAAAGTTTTTGTCTGGTGTCATATTATTTGTGTCTAAAGAACTTTCTTTAATGAAATCTTGCCATTTGCAATAACATTAATAGACCTTGAGGGTATTATGCTAAGCAAAATAAGTCAAGACAGAGAAAGACAATTACCTTATGACTTCACTCCTTTGTGGAAGATAAGCAAACAAATGACCACATAGATATGGAAAACAGATTGATGGTTATCAGAGGGGAAGCGGAAGGTGGGAGGGTGAAAGGGGTAAAAGGGCACACGTGCAAGGTGTCAGATGGTGACCAGACTTGGTGGTGAATACAATGCAGTCTATATAGAAGTCAAAATATGATGATGTACACCTGAAATTTATATAATGTAAACCAATGTGACCTCAATAATAACAATAAAAGAACTTTCTATAACATTTCTTGTAGCACAGGTCTGTTGGAAATAAATTCTCTCAGCTTTTGTTTATCTGAAAAAAAAATTATTTTACCTTTAATCTTGAAAAGTATTTTTCCCTAGGTATAAAATTCTGGGTGTCCAGGGTTGGTTTTTATCCTCAATAATTTAAAGGTGTCACTCTATTGCCCACTGACTAGCATATACTTCTGAAAGAAGTCAGCTGTAATTCCTACGTTTATTCCTGTGTACATTGTGTCTTTTTTCTGTGGGTATTTTCAGTATTTTTTATTATTGATTTTCAGCAGTTTGAATGTGTGCTCAGTTGTGTTTGTTTTGTTGTTATTTTTTTGTGGGTTTTTTTGTTGTTGTTGTTGTTTTAATCCTTCTTGGGGTTTTCTGAGCTGCCTGGACCTGTAGTTTGGCATCTTGAATTATGTTTGGAATCTTCTCAGCCATTACCTCTTCAAATATTTCTTCTGCCCCATTCTCTCTCCATCTTTTCTTTCTAGTATTCCAACGATACAAATGCCAAACCATTTGATATTGTGTCATAGCTCTTGGATATTCTGTTGTTTTTTTTTCTTCTTGTGTTGCACTTTGGGTAATCCTTATGGACCTGTCTTCAAGTTCACTGATCCTTTCCTCAGCTGTGTCAAGTCTACTGATGAGCCCATCAAAAGAATACTTTATCTCTGCTTTCTGTGTTTGTGTGTGTGTGTGTGTGTGTGTGCATGCATGTGTGTGTTTCTGTCATTCCTACATGACTCTTCCTTATAGTTTTCATCTCTCCACAGAAATTCCTCATCTGTTCATGTGTCGTCCATCTTTTCCACTAGATCCTTTAACATATTAATTATAATTACTTTAAAGTCCCTGACTGATAGTTCTAACATTTGGTCATCTCTAAGTCCAGTTCTGCTGATTGCTTTGTCTCTGGACAATGGGTTTTTTCACTGCTATTTTGTGTGTCTCATAATTTTTTATTGAATGCCAGATATTATGTGTAGAGCAGTGAAATTAATAGTATTTGTGTTTGGAAATGGGCATGCCTCTTCTTTGGTTAGGCCATTAGTGTCAGGAATTGAGTCAATCAAATGTAATGCAGCAGAGGCTGGCAATGTGCTCATGCAGTTAGACTTGATCTTTTGAGCCTCTGCCTTTTCCTCTAGCAACAATGGATCCTTAGCTCTTCCTGAGGGTTACAGAGTGATGCTTCTTCCCAGTAGTTTAAGTCTTTTGCTCTATAGAAGATATGATTCTGGGCAGGAGGGTGGAGTTTTGTACCTTTCTCACAGTGGCTAATCCCTTCCTCCATACTTGCGTTAGTGAAGATGGCTCTCTCTCTTCTCTTGCCCTGCTCCAAACTTTCTTGTGAAAACCTGGTGAAGATTTATAGAAAAGAGCCTAAAAGCAGATGCAAACTCCTCTTGTATCAGAGGGTCCTCATGTTTTCTTATTTCGTGCTAGCCTATACTCAGCCTAAAAATTCATTAAAATGTTAATTGATATCTCCTTACCCATTTGTATGGCAGCCTCCCCTCTTCCTGTCTTTTGTCACAGAGAAGATAGTCCACGTGTCCAGTCTCTCCTTGCAAGGACTTATTCTATCTCAGAATTCAGGCTATTTTCTTGTTCTGTGACCTTAGCTCTCAGCTAGGTCCAAAACCAAGTTATGATTTTGTAGTTAGCTGAATTTTTCTCAGTATTGCAATGGGAGTAATGCTCTTTCCAGTCTACTACATCCTAAGTAGAAACATAACTCCTCTATTCTTCTAGACTAATAATAGTAACAGCTTTGTACACTAATAATAATAACAGCTAATATTTATTGCATACTTATTATGTGCCTGGCATAGTGCTATGGGATTTACATGGATTAGCTCATTTAATCTTCATCATTTTTACATCTATTTCCTCATTTGGGAAACCAAGACACAGAGCAGTTAACTTACTTGCCCAAGATCTCTCAGCTGCTAAGTGGTAGAGACTGAATACAAACCTAGGCAGTCTGACTCAAGAACACAGTGCTATATTGGGGCCAGCCCGGTGGCGTAGCGGTTAAGTTCTCGCACTCTACTTCGGCGGCCCGGGGTTCACACGTTCAGATCCCGGGTGCAGACTGACGCACTGCTTGTCAAGGTATGCTGTGGTGGCATCCCATATAAAGTAGAGGAAGATGGCCACAGGTGTTAGCCCACGGCTAATCTTCTTCAGCAAAAAGCGGCGGATTCATAATGGATGTTAGCTCAGGGCTAATCTTCCTCACACACACACAAAAAAAGAACACTGCTATGATTCTATACTGTTGCCTCTGCTGTATGAACTCCTTAAAGACAGGGACAAGTCCTTATTCTTGTGTTTATCTTTCCAGAGTCTATCCCGTTGCCTCATTCAAAGGAGGCATTCAGTCAATGTCTGTTGAAGGAAGGAATTAATTGCCTTTCTACTGCCCCTGAAGTCAAAGTGGGATTTGGAAGCAGTACCCTAGTGATGGGCTCACCCAGTCTTATGGTTTCTTCCAACCTTCCAGCCTCTCACACAGGAACTGTATGTCATAATACATGATGAGAAAAAGTCTCCAGTACCTTGAACAATCTCCTCTCTGTGCTGAACAAGTCAATCCATGACAAGAAGGCAATGATTAATGGCTTCTCTACCAAGTGATGCTTGCTTGATTAAGTGGAAATATGGTCCATATTTCAAATAAGTTTCCCTAAACTTCAAACACAGAGACTGAAAGTTCAGACACTGCTCTATCAAGCTATGTCTTCACACTGTGTATCTTTGCCCTCCTCTCACCTCGATTAAGCAATAAAAACTTAAAGGGCAAAATCCATAAATTGCACTTCTCTGTATCTCACATAGTACCTAGCACAAAGCTCTACAAATACCTGTTGAATGAAGGAATGAAAAAGATTAACTTCAATTGATCCAATGTTGCAGTCCAAACAAACCACGTCAGAGTGACATTCTTCCTCTGAATGCTGGAAATTTTTAGGAAACATTTAATTCAAAGGCTTAGCACCAGACTATTTAAGGGATAAGTCACTTTGATCCAAGATGGGTGAATGTCAGTTCTAAATCTTTATACTTGATATTCTCCTTCTGATTCTTCAGTCTGAAAGGCTGCTGGACTTGGAAAATCTAGGCTCTTGCCCAAGTTTTGCCACTTATTAACATTTAAAAATAGGCATAATGATATCTCAGATGCTGAGTTGCTGTGGAAATTGAATGAGTTGACAAATGCAAAAGCACTTCAGAAATTATAAAGTACTACATAAATGCCTGTATTCTTACTACAATCATTCCCACTTAGGTCAATGCATTTAAATTCTATGCTTAATAATTAGAATAATAATAATAAAAACTAACTTTTATTTAAGGCTTACAGAGTTCTAGGCTATAATCTAATTTAACCTTCAAAAGTCCCCATTGTTAAGTACTATCATCAGCCCCATTATATAAGGAAACTCTGAAACTAGGTGAGGTCAAAGGGTTGGGTTTAAGGTCACATAGTAAGTTACAAAGTTTGGATTCAAATCCAGGCAGTCTGATTCCAAAGCCCCTACTCTTAAGCACAGCGATCTGCTGTCTCCTAAAGGGAAAGCAGAGATTTTATTCAAATCTAGTCATGAGAAAGCTAGTTAGAGAGTGAGATGGTGGGACATCTGATGAGTTCTGTCCTTGACTCTCATCTTTACACTATCCCCAAATGATCTCCTCTACCTTTATTACTTCAACTATCACTATATGCTAATAGTATCCAAACCTCTGTCATTCTGGCATCTATCTATCTCTGTCCATCTATCTATCCAACCACTCAGTCATTCATTCAGCAAATACCCACTGAGCATCTACATGTCAGGCCTGAGCTAGAGGTTGAATGGAGTATAAGATACATAAGAGATCTGATCTCATGGAGTTTACTTTATAATGGATGGAGAAAGGCACTGAATAAGCACATTAATTAATTAATTAAAATAAATACAATAATTTCATATAGTATTACATTTTATGAGTGTTTCAAGAGTGAGCATCCCAAAAGAGAGAGAGCCTGGTGGAAGCTGTGTTGCCTTTTCTAACATAGACTCTGAAGTCACCCAAGTCATTCACCTCATTCTATTCATTAAAAGTGAGTCACTGAGGTCAACCCATATTCAAGGGCCGGGGAGGATTAGCTCCCATCTTTTGATGGGAAGTATATCAAAGAACTTTGCCTTTTAAGTAAAGCTGCTCTGACGCCCAGTATAAACTCAACTACATTATTTAAGGAACTCCTCTAGAACTCCAGGGATCTGACTTTGTCCATCCTGCCCAAATATAATCCTCTCTCTTCCCTCTTCCAAGCTCACAGCACCCAATCTGTCATCAAGGTCTTGATGGTTATTCCATATTTCAACCCATACCAATATAGAACTTTGTCTTTTTAGTCTCATCTGGTTCATAGGCTCCTAGAGGGTGTTAAATATGTATTATACCTATCATTTATGAGTATCTTTCATGGTATTTTAACTGGTGCTATACTCATAGATCATGGAATAGAGAACAGGAGGAAAGAATTTTTCTTTCCTTTACTTTCTGAAAATAGCTGTCCCTCTAAGACCCACTCTAACTTTTACACCATATGAATTATAAGATACACATACACACACAGTGTGTGGCTCATTCTGCAAATTATATGAAATATCAGATCCTCAGACACCTGGAAAGTCCCCAAAGATCACCTACAGTACAACTGTTCTATTTTTAACTCGAGTTTTACAAACACTGCTTTATTTAATTCACACAATAAATCCATGAGGAAGGTACTATTATTGTCCCCATTTCTCCCACAAGAAAAATGAGGCTAAGAGCCTGATATTTCCCAGTTTCTGGTAGATATCTACCATTGCCCTGGTAGATATCCTACCAGTAGGTCGGAGCTCAAATCTGGGTCTGCCTGAGTCCAAATTCAGGGACCCCACCAACGAGGAATCTCAGGTCCAGAGAGAGTCAGGCACTTGCGAAAGGTTAGAATTTGAGCTTCCTGGTTTCCAGTCTAAAGTTCTATTCAGATAAGTGATAGAAAACTCTTTCCTCACTAAATTCAAAATTAGAATCAGTGCACTCCCAACCTGAAATTTCAGACCGTATTGTTTGTCTTCATTTTTTCCCTCATGGGCCTGAATTTAAATAAGTGGGAAAGGGTGAAAGGGCAAGACAATCATAGAAAGGAGTTCCAATAATACAGGATCTTGCCACATGAAAAGGCCAAACGGTACTCTGTTTCAGCCTGTAATAGGCTGCAATTTGAGCAACCCCAGCCATGAAATACCAGGCAATTTTCTGACCTTTTTAGCTATGGTTGCAAGTGCTTTGATTCTTGGGATTTTCGATATCTATATTTGAAACTAAAAAGAAAAGAAAAAAGTATTTCTAGATTCTCTGCTCTCATGATATAAAATATAACCTACAGGCATGTGTGGTGGACATTGGTCATTGGTGGTTTTCTGGTTTGTTTGCTATGTTTTGCTCTGTCTGCCAAATATCTGAATGCCATTCCTATAATTATGGATGTCCCATTTTAGAAATTTTGGTGAGAGGCAGGGTCCAACTCCCACCATAGAAGCTGAAAAGACAAGATGCTCCTCTCCTAGCCCCCCTTGCAGCTAGGGCATAAGACCTGAGCTTGATTAATCGGATGCCTCTACCCTGGACTTTGAGTAAGAACCTGGTGATACAAATAAGCAGGGACAGGGGAGAATCTATTCTGGAAGTGGGAGCAACAATGGCAGCAGAAGCTTCCAGTTTCTAAAGACATCAGAGTCAGGGACAGCATCCTCTGTACATTGCCAGTGGCAGTGCAAGTTACAGCATCCAACATTCCACAGTGGGGACAGCAGTGTCCTCACAGACTGGTTCTTAGCATGATTTTGGCCTTGGTTGTGGCTGCTGCCCATTATCTTTTGCTTCTATCTTTATATTCTGAGGCTGGATCTCCAACCTTCCCAGGGATTCTGTGAGCAAATCAATATTACTTTCCTCAATTTCTTTCCTTTTTAATAAGTCAACCAGAGGCAGTTTCTTTTGCTTGCAACCAAGAACCCTGATACATCAAGGAACAAAATAAAAATGTAATAAAAATACTGGGGATTGGGCGGGGGTAGAATTTCTTAAAGAAATTATATTCAAATGCACTTGAAAAATTTCATTCAACTGACTCAAGTAAAAAGGAGTCAATATATCTGCCTTTTATCATGTTTTCACAATTTGTAAAACAGGATCAAGATTTAGACTGATTTCCTACTCATACCCAGGTCTCCCTCTAGATCATCTCTATTTCTGTCAAGGATATCATCAATTTCCTCAGCACTCAAGCTTAAACCCCCACAATTATCTTTAACTCTTTCTTCTTCTCCCTTATATCCGTTAACCAAATACTTTCTATTTCCCTTAATAATGACCTCTCAGATCTCTTCCTGCCTTCATACTCCCAGCGGCCAAACTTAACACAGGAAATCGTCACCTCCTACATGAATTACTGCTGTAATCTTTTAACTGGCCCATCTGTCTCCAATGTGTCCTTTGCCAAATTAATTTTCCCAAGACACTGTGCCTCATTGCTTTCCAGATCAAAATCCTTGACGGCTGACCATTGCCTGCAGGACAAAATTAAAACTGTTCAGCGTGACATAGGAGACACGTCATGATCTGATGCCTTCTTACCTTTTCAACTTGATCTCCACATGTTTCTACATATTCACTATAAGAGGATTGGACCAAGGAACATATTTTTAAACATAATATAGTGATTTTTTCAATGAAATCAAGAGATATAATGCATGCTTGCATTATATGTATAAATAATACAATTAAAAATCACCAAAATGTTGCAAGAAGATGTTTACAGCTACATTGTTATAATAAAATAACTGTGTTACATAGAAATAACTGTCGTGTATAAAGTGCTTATTACGTGCCAGACAATGTTCTCAATGTCCTATTAGTATTGTCTATATAAATATTACAGCAACTTTATAAGGTCAGTGTTATAGTTCCATTTACATGTGGGAAAACCGAAGTGATGAGGGGCTGAGAAATGTATTCAAAATCATTCAGCCACCAAATACAGAGTGAAAATTCAAATGTCAAGAAGTCAATTCTTAAGTGAGAAGCATATTTTCTTAAAGGCAGATTATCACAGGAGTAGAGCAACTACATAAATGTATAAGTTATTTTGCGATATATGCCTTAAATCAAGTGTAAAAAGAGCCGTAGTCGCTAGTATCAATTTCCCAATGGAAACTTACTAACAGCTTAGAGACTATCAGTGTTCTATGCACAGTAACTCAGAAAGTTTATTAAAAACCCAGATTCTCAGACCCCACTCTCCAGGAATTCTATCCCAGTGGGCCTGGCATGGAACTCAGTACTGTTCATTTTTATTAAGCACCTGGTATTGCTGATGTCACTGATGCAACTGGTCCATGACTCTAGCTTTGAGAAATCCTGACACAGGTAATCACTGTGGGATACTGGTCATGAGACCTAGGTTCTGTTTCTTCTGACTCTGCCACTCACTTGTTGCGTGTCTCTAAATAATTATCTTACTGACCCTCAGTCACATCACCTTTAAGTGAAGGAGTATGGAGTAGATGATCTAATTTTTCACTACGTATCCCACTCACCAATGTGCTAGTCCAGGAAGACCAGAAAAGCGTATCTGACATGCTCAAATTGTTCAATTGGTAGTACCTGTCTGAAGCTCTGTGTTGGGAAGGATTCTGAGGTGCTATTTCAGATCAGTAGGAAAAATAAGATGATCATTCAAAGATGTGTGTCATGCACATGTGAACGTGACTGGAAACATGTTCCCTGGGTATTTGATAGCCTCAACATAGCCACACAGGTCTATTTTCCCTTGCTCCAACAGACCATTCCTTTACTCATACTGCCCCCCTAACTTTACTGAAATTATCTGTCTAGTTCCACTTCAGAGGCTTCACAAGTACTTTCTTGTTACCCTATTCCACATCCCAATTTTTATACCTTAACAAGTAATTGCTTCATTCTGCCTTGTAATACGGTTAGTAGTTTATCTGCTTCTCTCTTCCTCCAAAAGAAAATAAGGTCACTGAATTGTTATGAGGCTGTAGTGAAACAACAAATCTAAAACATCTAGAACACGGTAGAAATACAATTATTGTTTATTTTAATCTATTCAGCTTAAAATTCTAGACTTCTAGGGTAAAAGTGCATCCATTAGTGATGGATGCAATAGACAAATGCTCGAGAGGAGGTTGGAACTCAGCACCACGGACAGCTCAGAAGGCTTTACAGCATTCCTGCTGTAGTTCTGACACAACTCAAAATATTTTCCAGCCCCACCTCTTTGTAAGGATAATCTAAGGGCTCGTTGTCTTACAAGTATGGGATCCGCAGTCTCCAGAAGAGGGACATCCTTGTTTATTAGGGGCCTTTAATGTATATGATTATCTAACTAGCTCTCTCACTGCAGAATAACAACGAAGTAAGACTCCAGGTTCTGGGTCAGACTCCTTGATTTTGAATCCTGGCTCCCCCACTTACTAGCTGTGTGACATTAGACAAGTTGTGTGTTATCTTAGTGTCTCAGTAACATCCTCTGTTATATGGAAATAATTATAGTGTCTACTTCATAGAATTTTAGTAAAGACAAAAAGATATAATCTACATACAGTGCTTGAGACAGCCTAGCACATAGCAAGTCCTCAGTAAATGTTAGCTGTTAGCTGCCACCATGAGGCCACAGAACTAGTTATCTCATGGCCCTGCTAGGCTCATGTGACCTCAAGAAAGGCCTTTTACTTCCTCAACTGTGAATCAAGAGAGTTGGACCAGAGCAGATATTTCTAAAGTGGACTCCATGAAACCTGAAATCTTCTTTCTTACGTCCCAATAAAATTTGTTCTATTTAACATCTGCTTCTTTGTTCATTCATCCTTGGATGTGGACAAGAATCAGACTTGGAAGAGTCTGGGGATCCTGGATACCACAACACCAGCCCTTCAGTTCAGGCCCCCTAACTTTAGTGTCCTAAATTTTGGATAACTCATTAAAAAAAAAAAAAAAGGCATGAGTTTCTCAGCATCCCTCTGGCCCAGGCTTTCTGAGCCTTCCTCAGGCCTACCTGCAACCCCAACACAAAGTGTTGAAGAAAACGCCCTCAGAAAAGGAGAGGATGTATGAGGCACCAGTGTTTCCAGGCCATTGCCTTGTCCTCTTCAATCCATCAAGATCTTCCTTGGTCCCTATAGCCATTCGTTTCAATAACCACAGATTGTTGCTTAAAGAGGTTGGATGGCTTGCATATTTCAGTTTTCTACTGCAGCTTGCTTACTGAGAGTTCTTGAAACAAAGCCATGCAGCTCTGAGTCCCTGTGTACAGACCTGCTTATGAGTTTTCCCTTTAAACCCCAGCATCTTTGCCCAAGTGCCTTTAGAAGCATTATAAGCCCAAACAGCTTCCTGGCCCACTGCAGCTTCTAACATGAAATCATAGCTTTAAATCTCAAAATCACAGTATACCTGGTTATTAATAGCAGGGGATTTCAGTTCAACATAATGCTCTGGTAGATCACCAGCAATCCAAGTTTAACATCCTCCAGGGTATGAAATTAAAAGGAAAAAAAATTCTAAAAGCCTGAGAGTTTCTGTTCATTAGAACTAGAGTTTTAACTCTTTCTCTATACCTTCTATTAGCTGTAAGATGATTACACTTACAATTCAGGATCAAATTTTTGAGTGCTCCTAGGGCAAATGACAACGCCTTATTCATCTTTGTAGGCTTAGTGACTAGTATATAACAAGTACTTGTAGGGGACTGGATTATTGTTCAATAATATTCACTTCCTCCTCTTCGCTCCCATAGGAGAAACATGTTTCACTGATGTTAGGCTTGCCCATGTGTCTTGCTTTTGGCCAATAGGATGCGAATAAATGTAATGCAGCTAAGGCTAAAAATGTGCTCATGCAATTAGACCTGCTCTCTTGGACCTATGCCATAACCACGAGAAGAAAATTTCTGGGCTAGCTCACTGGTCCCAGAAAGAATATGAAAAATATCGTAAGGTGAACTCAGTGTCTCCTGCTGAGTCCAGCCCATATCAGCTAACCCCAGCCAGACCAAGTCATGAGCTAAATAAATGCATATTTTTGTATGCCATTGAGATTTTAAAGTCACTTGTTACATAACACATCATACAATAGAAAAATCAATAAAGGTCTCAGTCAATGAGTAAACAAATGAACAAGCGTTAGGACTGCAGGACTGTCATACACCAATTGTTTATCACCTAGAGAGTAACAAGAAAGAAACCAGGTCATTCATCACTAGAAAATTATTCCAATACTTGTTTCTCCTCCAACTAGGGATGGTGGCATAACAGTTCCATGGCCACATTTGAAAAGTTAGTAAACATGACCCATAACTTGTCTTTACTTAACACCAGGTTAAATAAAGGGACAAAGTGTTCCAATTTTGTTATATACTCTCTTTCCTTCACTGACCTTGTCTCCATCCCACAAATAAGAAAACTACCCCTTTTGAGGAGGGTGGAACTGTCCTGAAGTCACGCTGTGCTGGGGAAAAAATCTAATCTCTGCTGTAATAAAACTCTTCAGAATTTATAAGAATCAAGAATTCCCAATAAGCATATAATTGAACTTGTTTTTACTACTCTGGTAAAACTGGACTTAAAATTAAAAATTCATTACCCAGTGCAGTTTACAAAAGCTATGCTTCAGCTCCTTGGAAAAGGTTCCCAATCCACTCAGTGTAGCAAACATAAGAACACAAAAATTACCAAACCAGGTCAGATCCCTAGTACACCTCAGCAAAGAGTTCTCTGATGGATGAAAAAACAAAGTCGTCCTTGATGAAAAGTTAGGTTGCAAACAAAAGACCACTGGTTGTTCTTAATAAATCATCCGGGATCTGTCGTTCAAGTAAGCTTCTGATAGAAGTTTCTGGTACCAGACTTTCCGTATGCCACAAAAAATCATAAAAATAGACAAATCGTGGAAGCCACTGTTTTCAGGCATTGGACAGTAAGGCAGTGCAAGAACTGTGACCCCTAAGAGACAGGAAACTCATGGCCTGAGCCACAAAATTGACTAGGGATGATCTCCAAACTAAGGTGCAGTGAGCTGAATTCCAAGCAGAACGTGGTGGTCCTGCTGAGCTGAAGTGGCAATGATCAAAGTTTGGGACAGGGCACTTGGGGCAGAGAACTATAACAGAGGGGCATCCCAGAAGTTCATGCTGGATTTCCCCCAAAGTCCTAGTTCAATGGCTAAGCTCACAGGCACAGGGTAAGAGAGTGCTTACCAGAGACTGGCTGCTATGAGTTTGAGAATAAAAAAGATATACAACTACAACAGAGCTGTAGTTGCCAAAGTTTAGGGATGGGGGAGGATTTGACTACAAAGGGGCAGCACAAGGGAATTTTCCGCGTGATGGAATCTTTCTACACCCTGATTGTGAGGGTGGTTACACTAATCTATATATGTGTTAAAACTCATAGAACTGTAGTCCAAAAAAGAAAATTTTACTATATAATTTTTAAAATAAAGCTTAAAGTCTGAAAGGACAAGGGATATAAAGGGAATATTATAAACATCTTTAATAAATTCAATAATAAAAAATTATCTATACGAACTGATCAAAAAAATGGACAAAGGATATAAATAGACAATTCACAGAAAAGGAAACACAAATCGCTCTTTTTTTTTTTATATAAATTTTTTGTTTATTGCAGTAACATTGGTTTATAACATTGTAAAAATTTCAGGTGTACATCATTGTACTTCAATTTCTGCATGGACTACATCATGTTCACCACCAAAATACCAATTACAACCCATCACCACACATGTACTGAATTATCCCTTTCACCCTCCTCCCTCCCCCCTTCCCCTCTGGTAACCACCAATCCAATCTCTGTCCCTATGTGTTTCTTTATTGTTGTTATTATCTACTACTTAATGAAGGAAATCATACGGTATTTGACCTTCTCCCTCCGACTTATTTCACTTTGCATTATACCCTCAATGTCCATCCATGTTGTCACAAATGGCTGGATTTCATCGTTTCTTATGGCTGAGTAGTATTCCATTGTGTATCTATACCACAGCTTCTTTATCCATTCGTCCCTTGATGGGCACTTAGGTTGCTTCCAAGTCTTGGCTATTGTGAATAACGCTGCAATGAACACAGGGGTGCATGTACCTTTGCAAATTGGTGTTTTCAAGTTCTTTGGATAAATACCCAACAGTGGAATAGCTGGATCATATGGTAGTTCTATCCTTGATTTTTTGAGGAATCTCCATACTGTTTTCCATAGTGGCTGCACCAGTTTGCACTCCCACCAGCAGTGTATGAGAGTTCCCTTCTCTCCACATCCTCTCCAACACATGTTGTTTCCTGTCTTGTTAATGATAGCCATTCTGACAGGCGTGAAGTGATATCTCATTGTAGTTTTGATTTGCATTTCCCTGATAGTTAGTGATTTTGAACATCTTTTCATGTGTCTGTTGGCCATCTGTATATCTTCTTTGGAGAAATGTCTGTTCAGGTCTTTTGCCCATTTTTTAATTGGGTTGGTAGTTTTTTTGTTGTTGAGATGCATGAGTTCTTTATATATTTTGGAGATTAACCCCTTATCAGATGTATGGTTTGCAAATATCTTCTCCCAATTGTTAGGTTGTCTTTTCATTTTGTTGATGGTTTCCTTTGCTGTGCAGAAGCTTTTTAGTTTGATGTAGTCCCATTTGTTTATTTTTTCTATTGTTTCTCTTGCCTGGTCACACGTGGTATTTGAAAAGATGTTGCTAAGACCGATGTCGAAGAGCGTACTGCCTATGTTTTCTTCTAGAAGTTTCATAGTTTCAGGTCTTACATTCAAGTCTTTAATCCATTTGGAGTTAATTTTTGTGCATGGTGTAAGGTAAGGGTCTACTTTCATTTTTTTGCATGTGGCTGTCCAGTTTTCCCAACACCATTTGTTGAAGAGACTTTCTTTTCCCCATTGTATGTTCTTGGCTCCTTTGTCAAAGATTAGCTGTCCATAGATGTGTGGCTTTATTTCTGGGCTTTCGATTCTATTCCATTGATCTGTGTGTCTGTTTTTGTGCCAGTACCATGCTGTTTTGGTTACTATAGCTCTGTAGTATATTTTGAAATCAGGGAGTGTGATACCTCCAGCTTTGTTCTTTTTTCTCAGGATTCCTTTAGCTATTCGGGGTCTTTTGTTGTTCCATATAAATTTTAGGATTCTTTGTTCTATTTCTGTGAAAAATGTTGTTGGAACTTTGATAGGGATTGCATCGAATCTATAGATGGCTTTAGGAAGTATGGACATCTTAACTATGTTAATTCTTCCAATCCAAGAGCACGGAATATCTTTCCATTTCTTTGTGTCTTCTTCAATTTCTTTCAGCAATGTTTTATAGTTTTCGGTGTACAGATCTTTCACCTCTTTGGTTAAGTTTATTCCTAGGTATTTTATTCTTTTTGTTGCAATTGTAAATGGGATGGTATTCTTAATTTCTCTTTCTGCTACTTCGTTGTTAGTGTACAGAAATGCAACTGCTTTTTGTATGTTGATTTTGTATCCTGCAACTTTACCATATTCGTTTATTACTTCTAAAAGTTTTCTGGTGGATTCTTTAGGGTTTTCTATATATAAAATCATGTCATCTGCAAATAGTGACAGTTTCACTTCTTCCTTTCCAATTTGGATCCCTTTTATTTCTTTCTCTTGCCTGATTGCTCTGGCTAGGACTTCCAATACTATGTTAAATAGGAGTGGTGAGAGTGGGCATCCTTGTCTGGTTCCTGTTCTTAGAGGGATAGCTTTCAGTTTTTCACCATTGAGGATGATATTAGCTGTGGGTTTCTCATATATGGTCTTTATTATGTTGAGGTACTTTCCTTCTATACCCATTTTATTCAGAGTTTTTATCATAAATGGATGCTGTATCTTGTCAAATGCTTTCTCTGCATCTATTGAGATGATCATGTGATTTTTGTTCTTCATTTTATTAATGTGGTGTATTACGTTGATTGATTTGCGAATGTTAAACCATCCCTGCATACCTGGAATGAATCCCACTTGATCATGGTGTATAATCTTTTTAACGTATTGTTGTATGCGATTTGCTAGTATTTTGTTGAGGATTTTCGCATCGATGTTCATCAGTGATATTGGCCTGTAATTTTCTTTCTTTGTGTTGTCCTTGTCTGGTTTTGGTATCAGGGTAATGTCGGCTTCGTAGAATGAGTTAGGGAGCTTCCCCCCCTCCTCAATTTTTTGGAAGAGTTTGAGAAGGATAGGTATTAAGTCTTCTTTGAATGTTTGGTAGAATTCCCCAGGGAAGCCGTCTGGTCCTGGACTTTTATTTTTGGGGAGGTTTTTGATTACTGTTTCGATCTCCTTATCTCCTTATCTATACGAACTGATCAAAAAAATGGACAAAGGATATAAATAGACAATTCACAGAAAAGGAAACACAAATCGCTCTTGAACATATAAAGATGCGTTTACATCTCAGCTTCACTTTTTCACTCATCGGATTGACAAAGATCAAAGAGGCTGAGAATGTACTGTGTTGGTGAGGATTTGAGGTCAACAGGGACTCTAACATATTGCTGATGGAAGGTAAATTGGTATAACCTTGATAGAAGGAAAATTGGCAAGATCTATCAAAATGTTTTAAAAATGCATATGCCATTTCACCCAGCAATTCCACTTCTAGAAATTTATCCTACAGATATACATGCACATGTGTCAAATGACCTATGAACCAAATTATTTATTGAAGCCTTGTTTTTATTAGCAAAAGTGAGAAAAGACCTAAATATTCATCAACACCAGATTGGTTAAAGACAGTATACTGTATACATACAATGGAATACAATGCAGCCATTAAAATGAAAGAGAAAGCTCTCAAGTTCTAAAGTGAAATATTGTTAAGTGAATTTTGTTCAGTGGAAAATGCAAGATGAAAAACACTCTGAGGTAAGCCACTATATAAAAAAAATAGAAAAGGGATCCATAAATGGCATAAAATGTCTTTTGAAAGAAACTGGTTAAATGTGTCGCCTCTGGAGAGGGGACCTTAATGGCTAGAGAACGGGGGGGCAAGAGTAAAATGTTTTACTATACATTCTTCTGTTTCTTTTAAATTTTGGTCCATGTGTTTGAATGACCTATTCCTAAATAAATGAAATTTTTAATCCATCAGAACCTTTTGGGAAGCTATGTGTTTTGGCCTAGATTATTTGAAATCAATCCTTTACTGACTAGAAGTGTTAATTGTGCTACAGTGATCTCCCCCACAGGACAGGGACCACGATCAGCCTAATCCTACCAAGCACACCTCTGCTTGTAGGGTTGGCTAGACTGCAGTGCCTCAAAGCCAAGTAAGAACATAACCAAGTACAAAAGAATCTCTTCATATCAAGGACACACATGCATTGCCCCATTTTTTTTTTTTTTTTAAGGAAGAATAGCCCTGAGCTGACATCTGTTGCCAATCTTCCTCTTTTTTGCTGAGGAAGAATGGCCCTGGGCCAACATCCATGCCCATCTTTCTCTACTTGATATGGGATGCCACCACAGTGTGGCTTGATAAGCAGTGCGTAGGTCCACGCCCGGAATCCAAACCTGTGAACCCTGGGCCGCAAGAGCAGAACACACTTACTTAACCGCTACACCACTGCATTGCACATTATTTTATTCACAAAGTTTGGCATTTCGCAAGGCTCATTTTCCCATTTTTTTAATTAACCTGTGGAATGTTAATCACACTTTTTGGCAGAGGTAAGGGCCCCTTTCAGGGTCTAATCTGATAGATTTTGTATGAAATTTTAAGTTTTGCCCCAAAACATCTACCTCTGGCATATGCTGATACCTGAAATTCTTAGAATCATAATAATAGCAATAATAATGATAATAATGGCTAAAATTTATTGAGCACTTATTGTGTGCTTAGTACATGTGCCAGGCACTTTGCTATGCCCTTTACATGAATCATTTCAATTTCAGCCTCAGGTATAATTCTTTGAGGTTGTGCAGCATTGAGAGTGGGTTACAGATTAGAAGGAAGGAATAAAAACACACATAAACACACAAACACATACACACACACAACCCTTTTTAATAGGAGGAAACTGAGACTTAAGCAAGTCGATTTGCATGAGATAATCTCATTAGTGGTAGGTCCAAGATCTCCAGACTCAGACATGGGCAGCCTGACTCCAAAGCTCACACTCTACCTTTTACCCAATACCACCTGTAACTGCAGAGTCTTTGCACAGGAGAAAATCTACTAGTTAAATCTAGTTAAGTGGAATGTTAAATCTCACAATCACTACAGGACCCACTCTACAACACGCTTGACAAGAAGCTACCCAGCCTCTGCTGAGTGAGAGGGAGCTCATGATCTCCTGAGACATCCCATTCTATCACGAGACATCTCTAATGCTTAAAAAAGCTCTTCTCTCCACAGAGCTCAAACCATTTGCTTCCCTGACATTCCATTTTTATCTCCTCTGGAGTGACACACATTGGGTGTCTAATTCCTCTATCATAGGACAGACCTTCCAGTCTGAGGAGTCGGCTCTCCTGCCTTCTCTCATATCTCTCCTCTTCTGGCTGGGTCTTTAGACTCCTCCTATGCGAAGGTTCCAAGATTCCTCAACATCCAAACGGCCCTCATTTCAATACCTCTTTGGCTTTTTATTTTATACATCAACCCCATGAGGTATCAGTTACAATAGAAAGCACAGAATTATTACAATTTGATGGGTTTTGACAAAGTGTACATACTTATAAAACTCACACCCCTATTAAAGTATAGACTATCTCCATCACCTCAGACAGTTCTCTTGTGTCGTCTCCTAGGAAATCCTCCTCCCACTCTCACCCTAGGGAACCACTGATCTGAATCCTATCACCATAGATTAGCTTTACCTACAATCACACAGTGAGTACTCTTTTACATCTGGCTTCTTTAACTCAGCCTATTCATCATGTTGTAAATTATAGTAATGCATTCCACTTTTATTGTTGGGTAGTATTCCATAGTGGGAACATACCATAATTTGTTTATCCATTCTCCTATTGATGGACATTTGATTATTTCTGGTTTGGGACCATTTTGAATGAATAAAGTTGCTATGAACATTCCTATACAAGTTTTTGTTTGGATGTATGTTTTCATTTCTCTTGGGTAAATACCCAGGAGTAGAATAACTGGGTTCAAGGGGTAGATGTATATTTAATTTTGGGAGAAATGCAATTAAAACCACAGAGAGATACCATTTCACACCCAGTAAAATAGGTATAATTAAAAAGACTGATGACCCTGAGTATTGGCAAGGATGTGAAACAACACACCTTTTAAAGGGAGACTCTACAAATTTCATATACAATTCACAGCATTGGTTGACCAGTTCCAGGTACAATTATCTTCTCTGTTCTGGGTGCTTAGCATCCATTCATTAACCCAGCTGGAATTTGTCCTGGCTCGTACAGACCTGACCATCAGCTGACATTCCAAAGACCTTTCCGCATTTACTATTGTTAAACTTATTCCCTTAAAACTCTTTTGTGTAAATGATTTTTATAATCCGGATGCTGAATGTAATTTTCCAACTTTAATGAACTTTATAACAAATTACACTTGGTCCTTATTATTAAGAGGAAATCTCTGTTTCCATCAAAGCAATGAAAGAAAGCACATAAGAAAAACTTAAATTATGTTTATAAAATATCTGTAAAACAATGTCTATAAAACAATGTTGATAAAACAAAACCAAAAAACTACAAAATAAGAAAAAGAGGAATGCAAATGATAGAGAATAAAGACTAAATTAACTATATTTCAGTCTAGAAAACATTTCCTAGACATGACCTCATTTAATATCATAACTACTCTGTCAGGTAGGTGTTTGTACCGCTCTTATTTTGTAAATGAGAAGGCAAGTTCAAAGAGGATGAGTGCTCAAGATCACACAACTCATAAGATATCAAATCATGACCTACAACCAAGTTCATGACCACAAATTGTGTGATCTTTCTGCTACATTGTGACATCTCACTCTGATTACTTTAAATATCCCATGAGTAACCCAAATCCATTGACCAATTTGCAGTAGACTTACTGAGGATGGCCTTTGGCCCCATTTTAAGACCCTTGATAGTTAGAGTTAAAATACATGTTGGTGGCTCAATGGTTAAGCTCTGCACGCTCCACTTCAGTGGCCCAGCATTCACAGGTTCGGATCCTGGGCATGGACCTACACAGTGCTCATCAAGCCATGCTGTGGCAGCGTCCCACATACAAAATAGAGGAAGATGGGCACAGGTGTTAGCTCAGGGCCAATCTTCCTCACCAAAACAAATATGTGTATATATGAGATATTTCTTTTGAAGAACTTTGATTAGCATCTCCTTTATTCTTTTGTCTGAGTTCTGGTAGCAGCCTGCCACAGAGCAAAGAACACTCACTGAAGAGTCAAGCAACTCACCTTCTGATCCTGACCTTATGTAAAGATAACATGGTAAGGGAAAAGAATGTGGGCTTTGGAGCAAAAAAAACACCTGGGTTCAAGCCAGCTACTAACTATGTGACCTTGATGGAATTATTTCACTTCTCTGAGCTTTAGTTCCCCATCTGTAAACTGAGATAATAATACCTATCTTGTAAAGTTATTGTGAAGATTAAATGAGGTGACATGTGTGAAGGGTCCACAATAGCAGACATTCAAAGAGTGGCATATACATCATAATTATCATCATCATGACTCATGACTGTCTCAATCTAGGACTAGATGAGCCTTAAGCTCATGACCAGCTTGTCTGATATTTTTTGAGCCTATTTATGACCACATCTTCATATGTATAACAGAAAACTAGTTGTTGGGAACTTCCTTTGACCCAGGTTCCAAATAATTGAATGGCTACTATCTCGCTCTCCGGAATGTTCATGTAAAAGCATTTTCTTGACTCAGCCATGCACTCATCCATTATTGCCAACCTATTATGTGCCGAGCACCACGTTAGGCAGGAAACGCGCATCCAATGAACCTGACAGTTACCCTGTTTACAGAAGTACGCGTATTTTCCCTGCAGGGGGCACTAAGGAAGCAGTGCAGATCCTTTATAAAAGTAGTATTGCTCTTTTAATGTCTGTGAATGTTTATCCACTCCTGACAATCATCATTCAGCTACAAGGATTCATCAGAGAAGCTCCTTATTGTCCCACAGATTGCATGTTTTGTGAAAAGGAATTTTTAAAAATAGGAATTAATTTGACAGAGCTGCATATTTGTTCAAATTAGAAGCAGCTCATAATAGGACCCATAAATGCAGAACTAGTGAAATGGAAGTCAGATGCTGAGGTCAATACCAGTTCTAAATACAAAACAACACAGAATTCAGAAGCACTTTACTTCTTTTCCAGGGGACTGCAGGTGTACCTTGCTCTGCTCAAAGAGAGCATCCTGAAAAATTGTATGCCAATGGATTACTTCTTAAATGCAAGTCGACTTCAAATATACCTAAAGAAGCTATTCTTTAAAAGAAAAGTATAGCATATACTTTTGCAAAGCTAAAAATCATCTTGAAAAGTAAATAATTATTCTTGAAATATATTTTATAAATCTAGACTTCTACTAATGTATCTAGGTTCTAGGTTCATGTATCAAGGTTGCTCAACAAAACAAGGTATATGATGTGCATTTTCTGTGAAAATTCCATTTAAACCTTCGATACACATTATTTATCATTGCAGTCTGCAGCCATGATAACGAAGTCTAACAATAATTCATTTCTTTATTTCATTTCATTGAACAGGCACATTATGACTATGAGGCAATAAATGGCAATTTTCATAACATTTAGCTCTTTCACACAATGAATTAGCAGGAACTGAGAGTATCTAAAGGTTTAAGTCAATGAACAACTCTTTTCCTAATTATGAAGGATTTGCAAGAAGGGAGCAGCATGAGTAGGACATGGTGACAGGACTGAGGAGAAAGGCTTGACTTCCAGAACAGGAAATCTATTTGACTATCAATCTGCAAACTGTATTTTATTAAAAATGTAATTACCCACAGGACTCTTATTTGCAGAAGCCATTGAAGGTGTATTGACATTTGGAGCTGTGTTAAGGTCTCTGAAGTCATCACAGAGCATGGAACCTTCCTTACCTGGTTTAGTGTTTGTGGAGAATAAGTTTTCTTCTTTTCAAAGGGCACGAAAAACTAGGAGGAAACTGCTTTACAAAAACAGCTCCTCAGGGGCCGGCCCGTGGCTTAGCCGTTAAGTCCGCGTGCTCTGCTGCTGGCGGCCCGGGGTTCCAATCCCGGGCGTGCGCACCGACGCACCGCTTCTCCGGCCGTGCTGAGGCCACGTCCCACGTACAGCAACTGGAAGGATGTGCAACTATGACATGCAGCTATCTGCTGGGGCTTTGGGGAAGAAAAAAAGGAGGAGGATTGGAAATAGATGTTAGCTCAGAGTCGGTCTTCCTCAGCAAAAAGAGGAGGATTGGCACGGATGTTAGCTCAGGACTGATCTTCCTCACCAAAAAAAAAAAAAAAAAAAGACCAGCTCCTCAGGTCAGTTACCAGGAAAGAAACAAGAAAAAAAGGGTGCAGGGTCTTGGGATCCCTCCTTTGCCTTTTTCTCAGCCCGTCTGCATTTTACCCTAAGTCCTAGCTCCGGCTTCGTGGGTGGGTATGCTGTGCACAGAGCCCGGTGCTCAGAAGGGCCCTGTGTTGGCTTTAATGTTTTTCTGCTGTCTTTAAATTCTTAATAATTTTTGGACAAGGAGCCCTGCATTTTCATTTTTCACTGGACCCCACATATTGTGTAGCTAGTCCCGCCAAGCCTCCCCACCGACACATGCGCACACCACAGACATCTTCTCCAGGACTTCCTGGTAACCACTTGCTCTAATCCCTATTAGGTCAAGATGGTGGAACACTGGTTTGGAGCTTGAGTTCAGAGTGGGCTGCCTGGGTTCAAATCCTCCTTCTTCTTACAAGCTTTGTGATCTTGATTTCCTTGTCTGCATAATGGGGATAACATTCATCCCACCTCACAGAGTTGTTAGGAGAATTAAAGGAGATAATGTGAGTAAAGCCCTGAGATGAGAGAACCCTCCTTACAGATGAGCCTTCTCTCCGTGGTAGATATTATATTATGAATGGGGAGAGAAGAGGGAGAAGGACTACTGCCCGCCCTACCCAGGTGGAGTTCACCAGCCTCCCCTCTATTTAATGAACCACATTCCGTGTAGCATTACTATCCTTCTACCCAAAATGCAGCATTTCCTAAACTTCAGACATTCATGTATCACTTTTAGGATTTCCACTCTATCTTCTGTACTTACTTAATAGATTTGTTTAGATCAACATACTTTTTAAGCAAAATAGTCTCACCTTACAAATAAACTTTATATCACTACTATAAGTGGAAAACCAGCATCCCGTATCAAAAAGCAAAGGTAATGCACAACAGTCAACATTTTTAAATGTTTGTTCACATACCACCTGAAATCCTCTTAAATACCACCAGTAGCGCCCTTCTTAACCTTCTTTCCTCTTCCACTGGGCTCTGAGCTCCCTAAATGTAGCGATCATTTCTTATTTCTGTATCACCAGCTAGAGTGCAGCGCACTGTGAACAGCAGGTTCCAGAACTGTTTGCTGAATGAATACTTGTTAACAAACCAATTAGAGTGATAGCTCCTTGCAAAGATGCTTATACTTTGGCTGGAGGCTATCCTAAGGCCCTAAACCTTCACATCCTAAAAGCAACGGTTTTCTCCAGTGCAGCATTTCTCAAAATGTGGTCTGAGAACCACCTGCATCCGAATCACCCAGCGAGCTTGCTAAAAAGGCAAATTCCCTAGCCTCAACCTGAACCTGCTGAATCAAAACATGTGCACATAAAGTATAGCCAAACGGCAGAATTGTAGGCATTCACAGAAGTAGTAGCAGTTGTGATAGCAGTTCTGAAAACAAGTAACACTATTGTGCTCTCCAGATGTACCAGGAATTATATAAGCATCTTACATACATTATCTCACTTAATCCACTTAACAAGTCTATGAAGGAGGAACTTGCCAAAGTCATGGAACTATTAAGCGGCAAGGACAGGGTTTAACCCAGTCAGCCTGACTCCAGACCAAACTCTTAACCACCATACTGTACTCTTGGGTAGAGCAGAAGCTTCTGGAGAGGATGTTACCCATGGATCCGTCCATGGATCCTTTGGGTCTCATCATGTGTTTTTCAGTTTATAAGCTAAGACCTGTCTGCAGTACAGTCATTATCCAAGAAGAAAGCAACACCAAAAAAATTCTGTTTTAGCTCATCGTGTGCATTCATACTGCATACTTATCAAAGTTGTGTGAATACAGTTGGAACAAGAAAGGGTCCTTTATTATCAAGGGCTTGGAGACCTTCATTACTTGGGAGGACAGAGCTGCCCCTTTCAGATTCAGAAGATCACTGACCTCCAAGGACCGGTAGAAGGTTCTCATAAGTGAGCTGTCCCAATCTGGGGTAGCAAGTTCCCTGGCAGTGGAGATGAACAAGAAAAGGCTATAATAATCACTGTCCAGATATTCTAGAGGAGACTTCTGACCCAGCTGGGGAATTAAAGCTGATCAACTCCTGAGATCTCTTCCAAATCCAACTGCCTAGAATTCTATGATTTTGCAACTAGCAAAAAGAGAATCAATTGAAAGCATTGTTTGAAATAGAAGCATTTGTTTTCTTCTTAAAAAAAAAAAAAAGAAGAAAAAGAAAAAAGAAAAGAAAAACCACTGGCTGATGTTAGGAATCATTCAAGTCTCATAAACACAAGAGAAGTGCAGACCAGGTGCACGCATTGCTGAGCAGGCACATTATTAATCACGAGTCAAAAGGAAAACAAAAAACCCACTGAGTCGGGCAAAATATTCAGTGCAGCATGGCTCCCGCTGAAGCCCCTATGTGGGAATTGACAGTTCAGTGCCCACTGGAAACATTGACCTTAGCAAATGCTGAACACAAGGCACGTCTCTTGTTCCACACAATTATCACTCTTTATGGTGGCAAGAAAGATTTTTAAATAAATAAATAAAAATGTATCACTGCATTTTCTTGAGTCTTCAGATTTAATTCTGCCAAAGGGGTGGGAGCCATCGTCATCTAAACTAGATTAGTAAATCAGCGATGAGCAGTTGTTGCAGGTGCTGAGCAGAAGAGAAAAGAGTCAATTCTGAAATAATCACGGAGGGGAGAAAGTCCTAGAATGAGTCCCTTTAGTGTTTTCTGTCACTGTGAACTTTGCATGCTTTGTTTGGAATCTCAGATGAAAAGCCACATATAAGCCTTGTTCCCAGGGCTGCTGCTAGGCTGGATGTTTCAATAGTATTAAAAGTCACTTTATGAACAAATTGTCATGAATACACAATACTTCCCTCCGTGCTATGAGGCTTTTATGTGGCTCAAATAGCTTCCTGTCTATAGGTGACAATAATGGACTTGGCCATTTTTTTCTCCTTGTTAGTATTTTGGTTCACTTAGCTCATTCTTTAGCTAGTTGCTGTGCTGCTATCATTTTTTTTCCCCCTTTTGCAATTTTCTCATTGGTTAGTTTGTTTCTGATTTAACTATTTGTGGTATGAAACATACAAAGTTACTTTGCATAAATGGAGTTATTGGGGAGGTATATTTTCTGAGAGTTTTGCATTTCCTCTGGGTCCCTTGGTCAAAGAATATTGTCTTCTATGGATATAAAATTCTTGGGTCACAGCTGAATTCTCTCAGAACTGTGCAGGTCTTATCCATTCTTAGTATGTTAGTTGTTTAAAGTAAAAAAACAAAAAAAAAACCTGGAACCAACTTGATTTATGTCCTTTAAAATAACCTCTTTTCTTTTGTTTGCTCTGATTTTCCTTTTGGAAGCTTATAGAACTCTCTATTCGTCCCTGAAATTTAAATTCCTTACCAGGACTTGTCTTAGCATATATTCTATTTAAGGTTTGCCTGAAAAACCTGGGAAACACTCACTTTCCATCCAAGGGTTTTTTAGTTTTGGGAAACTTTCTTCTATTGGTCCTTCAGTCCCTGCAGGTAATCTGTTTGCTCTACATCTGTCTCTAGAACTTCCGATTATTGTAGGTTACGCCTGTCGTCTCTCCCCTCTTTCCATCCTCCTCACCCTTCTCTGCATTCTGGAGAATGTTCTAAAATTCATCCCCTGATCCTGATGAAATTTTCTACGGTGTAGACTCTACTTTCTATGCTTCCAACCAACAACCCCGGCTGTGATTTTCATGCCTTTGTCCTTTCTTCTCATCCCAGACATTTTAAGAAATGACATCCTCCCTGTTTATCTTATTCAGGATAAATTATCTCCTAAATTTTGCTCTGCTCATGGGGAGGTTTATTTCAAGAGGAGAACTTTCCTCTGAGTCTCTCCACCTCCCTCTCCTTCCCTCGTGCTGCACGTTTCTCCCCGTGAGTTCTTCACTTGGGGGGTGGTTTCATGGGTGTTTATGCAACCTCCATGACTTGATCTTTCTCAGGTTCTGGTTAGGGCCTGTAGGGATATATATATAATATCATATATATTTAATTTAAGAGATTTAAGAGAGCAGGAGTGTGTGCTCACAGAGCACATGAAAATCTTAGTGTGATGAAGCAGTTAAGCTCCTTGAAAAATGGCAGAAAAATTACCACTGTGGCATCAGGATTATTTTGAACTAAAGGCACTTTAAAAAGCAAGCAAGAGGGCATTCTAATCTTCTCTTTTCTTCCTGAAAACAGGAGATAAAAACTCCCATGTGAAAGATACCCTCTCTGTACCAGGAGAAAAGAAACATTCTTCCACGGGGAATCATAGCCAAGAGAATTCTGCACCGACAAACCTTGTTAAAATAATTCTTATCTTCCTTTAGCCTCCCCACATAGTTTACTTTTCCTCAATTGCCTCTCTTCGTTCAACGTAGTATAAAACCATCTAGGTTTTGCCACTTCTTCAGGTCTTCATTTCCTTACGAGGGTTCCCTTGTCACACAAAACTTCTATTACACACATTCGTATGCTTTTCTCCCGTTAATCTGTCTTATGTCAATTTAATTCTCAGGTTCAGCCAAAAAATGTAAGAGAGTGGAAGTAAAATTTGCCCCCCCTACAAGCTAGAGATTCCAAATTCAAACGCTCCCAAGGCCAGGCAGGGAGTTGAGAGCCAAGGAAGCAGAGGGAGATGTGTTCTGACCAAAGGGGCCAGCCACCACTCAGTTCTAGTCAGAAATCTGCATGTTTCAGCAATAAATTCAGATGTTTACACATTAATAACTTACGTGGAAATGTTTAAAAACATAGTGCAAGCCACACATACATATATGCAGGCTATATTCAGCCTGAGGACTGCTCGCTAACATCCTCTGTGTTAACAAACCCTGCTAACCCGGATTTTTCTTAAGCAGATCCATACAGGCTCTCCCTTCACACCTCAGGAGCAAACATCCTCACTTAGTAGGAATTCTGAGAAGGGGCTTTGAGCAGCAAATGTGGGAGATGGGGGTTGGACTGCAAAATATTTGTGGTCCCTTCCAACCTTAGATCTAAGTTTCCTTGACGCTCTCACTTGACTTGACAATCTCCCACTCACATCTCGAGCACTTACTCAAGTCCACCCCAGTTAGCCTCAGGGGCAATATTAGTTAATCCTATTTTGTGTCTTTCCTTCTACAAAGCACTTCTCTACCACTTTTCTTTGGACTCTCTTATTGTTTTCCACCCTGGATGTTATCATATCAACACGTAATCAATATAAAATTTATTAATGAGATATTTTACATTCTTTTCTTTATATCAAGCCTTCAAAATTATCTCCTTGTGGATTTTCTCTGTTTTTCCTGGCCAGGTCTGGAATTGGCTTTTGATAAATATTTATTAAAGTGAAAAGTATTTTTCCGCTATTTTAGACAATAAGAATGAACTTTCCAATTATCCATTTTCCATACTTAAAGGATGAAGTACATTTCCACATGCAGTTTCCCATCAAATCAGCATCTGAGCCCCAAATGCTGATCTGCAGCCAGTGGCCTCAGCTGCAGCAGCCTTGGACACTTAGCACTTTCCCCGGTTACCAACTGTCTCTGGCGCCACCTGCTGGCCGCTCCCTGCATCCATCAGACAATGAAAACAAAGACGAATGTCCCTAAGGTGAGCCAGAATCCATTTGCCTTGAAGAACAGAAGTATCCTTAAGACTAACATTCAGAAGCTCAGATGGACATGACAGGAAGTTCTTCCCAAGAAAAATCTCTCTTTTTTTTAAAAAAAAAAATAAATGTAGCCACTGTGTTGTGTATGGTAAAACAACCGCAACCATGACACCGCCTTCACCGTCTAGCGAGAGCTTACTGCTTGCCCTGCACTTCGCGACCTCACGATATTCCCGAAATGGAAGGAGCTGTACTGGGAGGACAGACACCTGTGTCCAGTTCCTCACCAGACCACCCCCGACCACCTGGGCTTGATAAAGGAACTTCTTCCCTCAGCTCTTTCAGTGGGTGCTGGCTTACTCAACGCTAAACGCCTCTCCGCCTCTGAAATCTCAGGAAGCTGCGAATCTTAGTGTCGAGCCTTCCAGTTACCATCCAATACGGAAAACACCAGCCATGTATGACTACTCAGAACTTGAAATATAGCCAGCCCAATCTGAGACGTGCTGTAAAGACAACATGCACACTGAATTTTGAAGACTTAGTATGAAAAAGGAATATAAAATACCACATTAATAATTTTTATAATAATTTTTATATTGACTACATATTGATTGATATAATATTTTGAATACATTGGGTTAAATAAAATGTCATTATAATTCATTTCACCAGTTTTGTTTTATTTTTTTATCGTGGCACTAGAAAATCTTAAATTGCATATGTGCCCAATGTCATATTTCCATTGGACAGCGCCGATCTAAACAGTCGAACGTTTAAAGTGCAGTTATCTTATATATCAGCAGAAGGAAGGGTATCTCTGTCTCTAGAATCTTTTTAGTTTATTTATTTTGTCCTTTTTTTGTGTGAGTCTCTGTGATAAATAAAAAATGCCTAGATCCTGCTGGTAGGATGGTCACTTTTGTCTGTCAGCACCTTCGAATCTTGAAGATGGCTTCCCTGGAACTAGAGTCAGCCTGCCCAGGAAATCTCATGAAATCTCTAGAAGACATCCTAAAGACATGTGAGGTATACTGGAAGGAGCTCTGGCCCAGAGACATAAATACAGGAAATCAGGAGCAATTCAAAAAGAACTATAAATGACACTTACATTTATGAAAAATGTTCTCTCATGCCAGTAATCAAAGAAATGGAAATTAAAACATGAGATCTCATTTTTCACCTATCAGGACACAGATTACTTTTTTAATTATAGTCAGAATTGGCAAGGGTGTGTGGAAATCAGTACATTTATTCCCTGCTTGGGGGAGTTGAAGTTTACACAGCCTTTCTAAGAGGGTAACTTAGCGAGATGGAAAAATGGCCTTAAAACTGTGCCTGCCCTCTGAGCCAGCAATTACACCTCTAGGGATTTCATCAAAGGCAATCATCATTGCAGTGCACAATAACTTTTCTGTTATTTGAGATTTATACAAAAATAACACCAAACCAAGGAATTTTTTAAATTAAGGCACATTGAGAAAATAGAATACTATGTTGCTATTAAAAATTGTGTTACAGAATATTTAATGATGAACTCCTCCTCCTCTCTCCCCG
This sequence comes from Ceratotherium simum simum, assembly GCF_057802395.1. Taxonomy (NCBI): domain Eukaryota; kingdom Metazoa; phylum Chordata; class Mammalia; order Perissodactyla; family Rhinocerotidae; genus Ceratotherium; species Ceratotherium simum. The sequence goes on from NC_141903.1 coordinate 22,840,393, forward strand.
ATCCATACTCCTCAATTCAGCCTATGTGATATTTTTATAGTAAAGATCATGTCACTGCCCTGTTTAAAACCCTTCACTGTCTTCACTTGGTATTTCAATGAAGCCTCCACTCCATCTATGGCCCTGGGGATCTGGGCCTGCCTCCTCTCCAGCTCCACCCTCTGCCAGGCTCCTCCCACTTGCTCGCTTCCCAGTGGCCACAGGGGCCTTATCTCAGCGCCACAGCCCTGGAAAGCTCTTGCTACCTCTGAGCCTTCACTCATATCACTCTGATTGGATTCTGCCATGCTCCCTGCCACCACTCTTTTTCTGACAAAGGCCACCTCATCCTGGAGAACTAGGTGTTAAATACAACTTCCCTGGAAAACCATTCGCTAAACCCTCAGTCTAAATTAGGTCTCCTTGTTTCCTGCCTCCCAGCGTCTTCTCTTTTCCTCCCGGTGACATCACAGTCTCTGACTCTGCATTTATTCCTGTGATTATTTGTTGAATGTCAGACTCCCCACCTGACTACAGGACTTAGCTTACACCTGGCATGTAGGAGATGCTCCATAAATGCATGCTGAATAAATGAATAATATTGTAACCGGTAAAAGTAAGGGTATAGTGAAATAAGTCAGACAAAGAAAGGCAAATACCATATGATCTCACTTATATGTGGAATCTGGAAAAAAAAGAAACCAAACTCATAGATACGGAGAACAAAATAGTGTTTGTCAGAGGTAGGGGTTGGGGGATGGGCAAAATGAGTGAAGGTGGTCAAAATAAAATAAATAAGTTCTGGGGATGTAATGTACAGCATGGTGACTATAGTTATGAACACTGTCTCATGTATTTGAAAGTTGCTAAAAGACTAGATCTTTTTTTTTTTTAACATCTATTGCCAATCCTCCTCCTTTTTTTCCCTTTTTCTCCCCAAAGCCCCAGTAGATAGTTGTATGTCATAGTTGCATATCCTTCTAGTTGCTGTATGTGGGACGCTGCCTCAGCATGGCCGGACAAGCGTTGCGTCAGTGTGCGCCCGGGATGCAAACCCTGGCCGCCGGGCCACCAGTAGCAGAGCGCGCACACTTAACCGCTAAGCCACGGGGCCGGCCCCCTAAAAGACTAGATCTTAAAAGATCTCATCACAAGGAAAAAAAAATTGTAACTATGTATGGTGATGAGTGTTAACTAGACTTATTGTGGTGATCATTTCACATTGTATTCATATATTGAATCATTACATTGTACACCTGAAACTAATATAATGTCATAGGTCAATTATATCTCAATTTTTAAAAAGGCAGGTTATAAAATGGTGTGTGTGATAGAATTCCAATATCCATAAAAATGTGGATATGTATATAATTGTAACATATCTGAGGATAAAAATAAAAAAGACCAGAAAATCCAAGCTGTTAACAGCAACTATCTCTGTGTCCTGATTTTACTTTTCTTCTTTCATCCAGATTTTCTCTACAAAACACATCTAACTTTCAAGATCAGAAGAAAATTTATTTTAAAAATAGTAATAAAAACTAAAGCCCTGGGTTTGATTCTTTGCTCTGAATAATAGTTTGACCTCAGGAAACCTCAGCTCTTCACGGCCTCTTCATTATAAATGGGGGTGAGGATACCTCCCCTGATTATCTCATAGAAGAATTAATGGAATAATGTACTTGTAAAGTTTTGCACATATTTCAGTCATCATTCTGGGTGTTTTGGGGCATGAGATGCAAACACTGTGTAGGGTGATGGGTATTTGTCCAGTGGTTGTGCAATTGGCAAGTACCACAAGGAGCTGAAAATTTTGACTGGAATATTAACTGTCGTCACCACCCAGTGAGTTGGGGGCTTTTGAAGGGCAAGAAGAAAGTTCATCATGGGGAGAGAAGTGGGAAGAATTTCACAGGAACAGGGACATCTCCTCTCCTCTCCTCAAGACCAAATGTTGGGAAACAGGTGGCTTCCAGAACCGCAGTGCAAGTTCCCAGCAAGAGTGAGAAAGGCGCAAGATGAAATATGCAGTGATTGGGAGAGATTTTTCGCGCTGAATAACTCAACTTGGTGGACTCTTTCTGCATTCTCCTGGCAAAAATCCAGTGACTATGGGCATCCTCTTTGGGTTCTTTCTCTTTAAACTTTCACTTGTTGAATGGAGCTTCCAGAGGAGAGCTGCTCTGACTCCAATGGCAGTCGACAGCTTATTCAGCTTATTCCAAAAACAGTTGTTGAGCATTTATAATGTGTTAGGCACTGTGCTACGAACACAGGCTAAAACGGATGAACAAGGCACCGTCCCTGCTCTCCAGTAGCACATGATCTAGTCATTGTGATGTTCTGGTCATAAGTTCCCTCAACCCCACTCCCTCCCCCAGAACTCCCAACTTCACGACTCCTTGCTTTGTGTCCCTACTATGCCCATTTTAGCACTTATCCCACTGAACTGCATCCACTCACCTTGGAGCCCATCTCGATTAGCCTGTAGCCTCCATGAGGACACAGACTCTACTGTGAATCTGAGTCTGTAGCACAAGTCTGTTATATATGGTGCTCAATGAATGAGCAAGGGAACAAATGATTTAACTGCCTGAATAATTTCATAAGCAAATGCCAGTAAAACAGCAAGGATTCTCTAGAAAGTCAATGTTCAGTGAGGCTTCATGCTTTGCAAACTGAAGAGAGATGTGTGCTATCTTTGCATGTCTGTCCTTTCTGTAGTAAATAGACTGGAGCTGAAAGAGGACAGGCACAGGAAAGAGAGCAGTGTTTCTTCAAGGCTCTCTCTGATACAGATGCTTCAGTGCCCCCAGAGAAATTCACAGCTCACAGAGTTCCAACAGACTAAGAGTCCTCTTGAGAGAAGTAATTGCATTTATCAAAGGCTACCATCAAAGACATAGGTCATCCTTACCCCCAATTATCTTACCACAAGGTGTAAAACTGGACAAAACTGATATACACAGTAGTCAACAAGAGGTACCCAGAATGATGAGGGCCATATTCTGAGGAACAGGGGAGCAATCGGAAATGGTTAACTCAGAAGAGACCAAATTCAGGGGAGGTGTAATAGCTGACTTCATATATCAGAATGACCAAGGGACAGAAAAGAGGTGATACTTCTTCCCTATGACTCTGAAGGCCAAAGCGAGGCCCCACGGGTGGGTGTTAGAGGGAGGAAGGTTCTTGGCTCAAAAGAAGAGGCACAAGTCAGGAAATTACCATAAACGATGCGAGTTTGTAACTCAAGGTCAAAAGCAGTAACACAGAACAGAACTGCCTTTGAAATGCTGCCTTCAAAGTTTACAAAAAGAGTACTGGATACGCATGCTGAGGATACACCACTGAATCACTTAGTTTCCTGTCTACCAGGAAAGAATGCTAAATCTAACATCCTATGAAAGTGCTCTTCTCAAATTGATGAACTCGTGTCCCTCCAAATGGACCTCAGCTTTTCAGCAACTTGCTGTGCTCATAACGGCTCTACTTACCTTGAATGTGCTTTTGACCTATTCGACTCCACAGGGCCCAGCTAACATCTCTATAATGAAGCATCCATGGATCCTTCAGGATCAATGGACCTGATCCATTGATTAGGCAGGCCACAATTATCCCTCCATTCTTCATAGCTCTCATCATAGGGTCCCTCTACTTTGACCTCTTTGGACTTGTCATTTCAGCTGTTCAACTACTTATGTTTTGCCCTCCAGTTAGATTCTAGTCTCCTTAAAGGAAGGCGCCCTATGCTTTTAATCCACAGGGACTAGCACAGTCTCTTGCATTTAACAGGCCCTCGGTAAACATCCACAGATCTGGTGCTGCTGGATTCAAGCCAGAGAACGGAGGGAACCCATCCTGTCAAGGTCTTGGAAAACATCTGTGTTTTTTCAACACAGCATTTGCCATCCATCACAGAGGAGATTGAAACAGAAAGAAGTCAAGTCAAGTACAAGGTCATTTGCAGGAGCCCCAGCAACTCCATTCTCCAAGGTTGGAATGTTCTCTCCCTCTCTCCAAACAGCAGACCAGATGGTCTCCTAAATCTTGGCTTTCGTGGTTTAACTCTAATTACAATGTTAGTTAGCAATGAGTTCGGTGATTCAAAATCACTAGTAGATTCTTTCCAGGCAGTCAAGCTTTTTTCCTGCTCTCACTACAAACAGGATGGCTTTGTCATCAGCCTTGCTCTCGCTTCCTGTATTATAATTGCTTAGCTGTTTAGAAAATGAAATGAGCCCAAGACAACCAAACCTAGCTGAGAGCAACGAGCGCTCCAGGAGACAGGAGGTAGCAGCAGCCAGATGGCTAAGTAGCCTCCGATGGTATTGCAGTCAAACTGGGAGACACAAATCAGAAAATGCTCCTCAATTGTACAAATACCACACGCCAGGTGTTGAACTCATAGGTGCACATGTGTTTGCCTAGGTGTTCTGTGAAAGTGGTTGAGAAGAAACCCTTAAAAGTAAGTCCTTGGAATAGTAAATGTTGGAAAGAACTTTTCAAGGTCATGTGATCCAGACCCTTCCAAACGCGCAGATGCCCCATCAAAAGAGCTCACTCGAGTTCTGTTCAAACACTTCCCATAAAGGAAAGTCATGACCTCAAGATGCAGTCCATTTGGGGACAGTTATTATTAGAGTTTGTTTTTCCTAATATGCTCAGCACCTCACTTCAACTCCCACTTAGTGGTTCTTGTTATATTCTCTGGAACTAAGCAGAAAAACAGGGCCTCCTCATCCATGGGATAACTCTTTTCAAACAATTAAAGAAGCTCTCAAGACCCCCCTAAATCTTTATTTCTTTAAATATCCCCCAAGTATTTAACTGATCATTACTTGATTTAATCTAAAACTTCTGCACTTAACCTACCATGTCTTTCCCTCGGGGGAATCTGTTTCCTGCCAGAGCCCTGCTGAGTCACCTTGATCAGGTTCCATATCACTTGACCCCACCCCCTGGTCACATTTGATTGGTCCAGGGGTGGACACCTAGCACAAGCACGGCCATTCAGAGGCATCCTGTAACATCAATCTGGTGAGAAAAGATGAGCTGGGCCAATCAGGTTGCTCTCTTGAAAAGTGGGAACTGGGTAGCTGGGAGACTGTTGTTCTTTACCTGTGGGCTGTGAGCTGGAGGATTATGCAGACTGAGGGCACGAGTGGCCATTTTGGGCAGGGGTGAGATGAGTAAGCAAAGGAAGGAAGCATTTTAGGCAAGATAGGATAATGGAACAGAGAGAGAGAGAGAGAGAGAAGCAGAGGCCCCGTGAGGAAGAGAGATTGAGATGAGGGGCCATTCTTGCCTTTCCCAAGACTCGAGTTGTAGCTTTTCTGGGATCCCAGGGATCTTCAACCTTTCAAGAAAGGATGAGGAAAAACTGAGAGAATCTCTATTCCTTGCAACCCTAAGATGCTGGGCGAGAAGCTCTCCCTTTTCCAGTGCCTCTCCTCTTGGAGGGCTGTCATACATTTTCATGCTACTCTAAATGTAGACTTTTTCAATTGTGTTTAATATATATATACATATATATATAGTGTATATCTCATGTATATTATAAAGACTAAGTGAAACAACTTAAAAATGATAATGAGTGACAACAATAATGCAAGCATTTATCCTCTGCTCACTGGATACAAAGCTATGGTAGCAACCTTCAAGGAGTTTGGAGTCTAGCAGGGTAGGTAACCACAGTCACTTAAACACAGCCAACTGTTATATGCTCAAGTTAAATATATTGGGGGTGAAGAGGCTTCTACTTTTTCTTTGCTCCTTTCTGTACTATGAGACTTTTTCAACAAAATATATGCATGACATTTTTATGTCAAGAAATATTATCTGGGCAAGGAAACTATGGGCCATTTTTTTGTTTTATTCCTTATACTTTTGAATATTTTAAAAAGGTCTGGATTTTTTTTTTAATAAACAAAGAAGAACTTAATGAGAAATTGAAGATAAAATACAGACATAAACCAAATCGGGAAGCACGGGGAGAGATTACCCCTGACCGAGGAGATCTAGGAAGATGATGTTGAGATGGAGCCATTTCAGTAGAGCTGTAAAGGATGAAAAAATAAAATAGTTGGATGTGTGAGAAGGGGATCCACCAGGGAAATGCAAAAGAAGTAGCTGAGGCAGAAAGGCATGAAACTAGGTAGTGTGTTCAGAGTGAGCAATCCAGCATGGCTGAACATGACTGCAGGGCAGGGAACACCAGCATGGCTGTGTGGCCCAATTTGTGGAAGGTCTTGAATGCCCAGCAAAGGAGAGACACACCCAGAGTTTTGCCTAAGGTGGCAGCAAAGAGAGTGGAAATAAAGAGAAACAGCTTAGGGCCAGGGTCAGTGGTTGAGAAGTCATTGCAATACTAGGTCTTTTAAAAGTCGCTTCCCAAAAAGTGACAGTTTCATTCGTGCTATGCTGGCAACGTGAAAGTTGAACTGTATAATAAGCTTGTTTGGTATCACCTCAAAATGTGTTCCAAGGTACCTGTGACTACATATCTTTTCTATCCATTTCATTTATTTTAAGCTAACTGTGGCATCCAGAATGCTTGATGGCGAAATTGGATTTAAGTACTTCTGGTTTCTTCTTGGGTAGAGGGTGGGGGGAAATGGTGGGGGGGAGAAGTGGGGGGGGTTGCACGCAGGGCAGGCTTGTATGACAAGCTAGTAATGAAATAAGTCAGTGAAGCTGAAGGTGGAGGTGGGGTCAAAATTCAAACAGCATCACAAACTTCAGCTGTGGCTTGACCAGGCAGAAGGTGATGGTGGCCATGTGTTGGAACTTAAGGAGGTTCTGCAGCTTAAACTTGTTCCATATGGTTGGGCTCTGAATACTACACCTTCCCCGAACCAGGAGTTTTGCAATATCACTACTTAGCTTTGGTCAACTGAAAAGATGTACTCCCCCAATGTGACAGAGCCCACAGGAACTTGCAGGAAAATCCAGGGATCAGAGTTCAGCCACATCCAGCCTAGAATCCAGACCTTGCACCAACAGACCCCAGTTTATTCTAATCCTTGGCCAACTTTCTATCTACCTGGATGGCAGTTTGAGGAATTCGGTGAGGTTGAAACAGACTGTCAGAGATTCTTCACTTTCAGATTCAAAGATTGCTTACCGAAAGGTGAGCCACAGTCGTGGAAAATGATTAACCTTATTTCACAAAAATCACATTGTTTTATCAGCCAATAAACTGCCCATTTGTAGGAACAAATATTTGAGAACCTTACTGTCCACAGAAGAGATCACGAGACAGAGCTAATGTGGAGGCAGGAAAATGGTGTGTATAGGGCTGGGGAGCGAAGGCATTTCAGGCGTAGGAACTGCAATGTTGAATGACTTTGTATAGAGATGAGAAAGAGAGAGAGAACACAGATAGTACATTCACTCAATCAAAATTATATACCGTGTGTCCACTCTGTGCTCAACATTGTACTGAGTGTGGAGATGACAACTGTGAAGAAGGCCTCCTGTCACTCACTCTCTAGTAGACATTACAGATAAGTGAGTAGGAAATCACAACAAAATGGGGGAAACAGACGACGCTGTGGAAACAGCTAGATGGATAATTCTAACGTAGTCAGAAGACATCAGAAAAGATTTCCAAGAGGAATCAATGGTAAAGTTGAGACCTAGTAGAGGTACTGTATAAAAGTTAGCCATGCGAATGGGAGAAGACAAGGGGAGGTGATTCAAGGCATGTGCCCTGAGTCAGACTTTGCAGATTCAAATCCTAGCTCAGCCATTTGCGAGTTGTGTGACCTTGTGCAAGTCACTCATTCACTTTGTGTCTCATTGTCCTTATACATTACGTGAGGATAATAATTCCTTCCTCATAGGGCTACAGTAAGGACCAAATTAAATAAACAAAGAGCTCTTGGCGCAGTGACCAGCACTTGGTAAATGCTAAGTGAATGGTAGCACTTTATTATTCAGAAGGAAGAGCATGTGCAAAGGGGAAAAGGTAAGAAAGAACATGGCAAGTTCAAGGGAGGTAGTTCAGTGTTGCTGCAGTGAACCATGTGTGGGGGAATGGCAATGGTGAGCCTGGAGAGGGAAGCAAAGGTAAGATCAGGGATGTCTTTGAATACGCCTTAGATGGTAACAGGGTGCACAGAGATGTTGTTAGACAAGACATGGACCTGGAGAGAAATCTAGAGCATTCTTCTAGAGACTAAAGTGACAGCAATTACTTGGCAACCATCTTATGACCACTCTCCTGAGGAGCTTGCATTTCCCAGAAGGAAAAACAATGGAGATGAGATTCATCTAAGAGCTACAAATGCTAGGTCAATGAATGAGAAGCAGCCAGGGGCTCAGGAGTGGTAGGAGACAAGAAGATAGCCAAGAGCTTGGACCAAAGCTCTTAGAGCGGGAGTGGGGCCCATGTGAATAATGTGGTGGAGGAAAGGGTACCTTATCAAGACTCCATTTCTGATGCTACCACTTACTCACATGTGACAAAATCACTCCCTTTCTCCGTGTCTTAGTAAAAAGGCCTAGATTGGTCCTTCTCAACCTAGGAACCACAGACACCGAGGAATCTATTAAGATGCTAACAGAGGTTCACAATCTGTTCTCAATATGCTTTTTTAAAACTTCAAGGCAATACTAGTTCTTTCAAGCTGATCCAAAGTTCAGTGGGCATTGCACATCTTTAATTGATTCATAATAACTAAGAGAATAAATTCATGATAACTTATTAAACATAGTTTGTTCTTTTAAAAAAATAAAAATATATAATAAAAGAGGCGCTGACAATGATGAAGTTTGATAACACTGAACCAAATGGTTTCAAAAGGCCATTCCAAGGGTCAGCCCAGTGGCGTAGTGGTTAAGTTCTGCGCACTCTGCTTTGGTGGCCCAGATTCACGGGTTCAAATCCCAAGCACAGACCTATACCACTCATCAAACCATGCTGTGGTGGCAACCCACATACAAAATAGGGGAATATTGGCGCAGATGTTAGCTCAGGGACAATCATCCTCAAGTGAGAAGAGGAAGATTGGCAATAGGTGCTAGCTCACGGCCGATCTTTCTCACCAAAAAAAGCCATTCCAGCTCTAACATTCCAGAATCCTGCTTTAACCTACTGTCAAATATCTGATCAATAAAGGTCTATGTCCTCAAACTTAAAAACATGGGATTCAGAGTCAGACAGGCCTGGGTTCATATCCCAGCTCTGGCACTTGCTAGTTGAATGACCATGACCAAATTACTTAACCTCCATAAATCTCAATTTTGTAATAATGAAATTGAGATTAAAATAGCATTTTCCTGACAGAGTTGTTGCAAGGAGTGAGATAATGCAAACTTTAGTCATTGCTATATTCCTTCCTGATCTTTGCCATAGCTGCATAAAACCTGAAGTATTAGTTAGGTAATATTTTTATTTAATCAATCTATATTTTCACTTAAATTAATGTACTTTAACAAGAAACTTTATATTACTACCATAAATAGAAAACCAATATCCCTGTAAATTAATAGTAACCATAAGAATAATGCCAACAAAAGTCATATTGAAAATTTTGTCTCGGTAAATAATAATTAAAATTTTGTTAAATTCTAGCTAAACACTATTTCCAGCTGAAGGCTCTGTGCCTGAGGCTGCCCTCTCTTGTTAAAATGGAGATTAGGATTATAAGAATGGAGTGAAACACAAAGCGACTTCAAACTGAGGCTTTCTCCTTGAAGTAATCAGAAAGCTCGAGAAAGAGAATTAAAAAGGAAGCTCTCGTGTGATTCAGCGTTACTCAATGCCTCGCCTGGGTATCACCTAAAATGATCTCTCATAACACATATGCCACATTTGGGGTATACCGAGATGATGCATTCAAAGCACTTGTCACTAGGCTTGTCATGAAGTAACTGGTAAGTGTTCATTTTTATTACTATCATTAACAGAGGCGAGTCACTTGGCCCTGGCACAGGCCCCTGTCCATGCCACCCCACACTGGGTACTGACAGCCTGGTCATATCAACTGCAGAAGCCTCCATAAGCGGCACTGTCATTCACTCCTTCCTGTCTTTCAAGACTGCTTAGTCAATTTCTCCTTCATAGTACATCTTTAATTCACCCCTGTCGGTCCACTTCCATAATGACCACCCATCACATGGCCTCAGTTCTTGCACCAACGTACCCTGTCTCCTTACTCTTCTAGGTTCAGCTGGAAACACTGCTCTGAGAAGCCTTTCCTGACCCCCCAACCCCCATACCAGACAGAGGCAACAGCCCTCTTGACTGTGCTCCCTGGGCTGCTGCACACACTTCTGTTGTAATAAGTACCTTGCTGGGTTGCAGGGTCCTGTTTGTGTCTGTCTTCCTTACTCAGTCATAAATTTCTAGAAGCCAGGGACTGTGTTTAGTTCACTTTTGTATCACTTAGCTCATAATAGATGCTCAATTCAGTTTTTATACATAGATGGAAGAAAGAATGGATGTAAGGATGGATGGAGGACAGGTGGGTGGATGGATGGATGAGTGGATGGATGGACAGAAGGAAGGAAGGAAAAAAGGAAGGGAGGATAGGAAGAAGAGAGAGAGGAAGGGGGACAGAGAGAGAAAGGAGGAAGGAAGGAAGGAAGGAATGGTGGGTCTGACAGTGGTAGATCACACTGCTTCTGACTTTCTGATTTCCTAAGACAGAAGAAAAACAAGGTAACAAGCAGAGTCGGCTCAATTCCCTCTTGTCGAATTTCTGTACGTCCCCTTCACACACCATCCATAGTGTTTTCCTCATCTTAAAAATACCTAAGAACTCCAGCCTTCACAGAAACTACCTTGGCTCCTTGCCAGAACACAAACAAGCCTAAGAATAAAGGAAAATAAATAAATAACAACAGCGACGTCTCATACTTTGAGGTCTGGGAGATGGATTCCAAATGGGAGCTGAACTCAAAACCAAACGTTTGGCTTTCAGTGACAACCAGCTACTTGGCTGAAAGCCTCAGCCCCCTCCCGAGATTACTCAGAAAATGTCAGCCCAGAGCTCTTCCCAAGAGCTGCTATCTCCCCTACACCTTTCTCAGGACGGAAGAAATTACTGCCAGGAGAAAACAATCCAGGTTTCTACCTGCCACCTCAAGGCTATTGTTCGTGGTTGATCTTTTTCTACCTTGGGAACTTGCCAAATAGTTCCTCAGCAATTAGACTGTGTTTGGAAAGAGTTTACTCAAACAGCAGATTGACACCTGTCTCTGTGTGTGTGTGTGTGTGTGTGAGAGAGAGACACACACACACACACACACACACACACACGAAATTGGACTTTTAACCTGGGGCTCCTTGCCACTCCAACTCCACAGGAATTTATATCTGACGGTGTGTAGCTACTTATGTGCTGAGCCTGGGGACAAGATGAACTTCCACGGAGTAGGTGAAATTGAGGAAAGGAGCTGAGGAGGCTCTGAGGCCTGCTGGGACGGCACATTGGGGACAATGCACAAAGCAAACGAAAACAATTTCCCAGCACCTGACTCAGCTAGACTAAGCTCCTGGAAAAAGGTTAAGAATGCTGCTCCTGGACAACAATGCAGAGTTACTTATCTGCTCCTATCTCCTCCTTAAGAACGGCTCCTCAGGCCACACACGGAACAGCCAGGTTCAAGGCCTTAGTTCTCACTTCCAGGGCTATATCGTTTGGCCTTTGCCCTTTTCCTTCAGCTGATGTCCCCAGTGGCAAGGTATCCGTGGCAACACGGGCGAGCCCACCTTCCTGACGACTGTGTTCCTGTCTTCTCACAGTCTGAGGGAAGCATCCAGCTCTAAGTATACCCAACTATAGGCAAATGCAGACCTGGGGAGTTACAGAGCTGAGACAAGGGGCAGCGTCACCAGCCAGAGGTACACAGATTTGAGACCAATACAGATCCAAGCTCCACTGTGCAAATTACTTCACATTCCTGAGCTTGAATTCCTCATCTGCAGGGATGTCACCTGTTTTAATGGATTAAATATGACAATTAAATTAAATGATGTGACATATATAATGCATGGGGCCTATTACCAAGTAGGTGCTCAGCAAATACTAGTTGAATGTCAAAAGACTCACTAATTCCCCTGTTCTGACCCCTAGTTAAAGACATCCAGGCAGATCTTGGACTCGCCAAGAGCAGCTTGCTCAGTCCCTGACTTCCGTAAACAACCCCTCCTTGCTCTACCTCCCCCAAGCCCCAGGACACAGATCCTGGGCCTGTGTTCAGAGGCGTACAAGGGCAGGCAGTAGGAGCAGTCAGCCCTGGGTGCTGGCAATAAAGGAGTGCACTGTCTTTAGAGAATTTAAAAACGATAAAAGTCAGTCTGATTTTATTACCACCATGCACCGGCAATCCTAAACAATGTCTGTGATAAAATATTCCTCCCCTCTCCCGCCATCCACCTGCGTCACTAAAGGATTCTGCACAGAGTCCTGGCCGAGTCCCTGCCTTGCCTTACACTCCCATCTGGATGGGTCAGAAGCCAAACCCCTGGACTCATCCAACGACCAGAGATACTCCTAGATCTTTGTTTGTATCTATTTATCCAGAGAATTCCTTAAGCCTTTTCACCTCAAACCATCTTGAGAAGAACAGTGTGAGAATAAGAGGTAAAGTTACTTTAGCCCAGTAAGTGTGTAACTAGGCCCAGATCAGAATGAGTCCAATTCATGAGACAGAACCTTCCATCCTCCTCTTTCACTGGCTCTTGTTTGATGTTATTCACTGAGACTTTTTTCTTGAAAATTGAAGCTTGACCCCTGGGGTGGTCTTAAGCCCCTATTTGGTTTTTATATTTAGTAAGAAAAGAGGGTGGGGGAATCACATGACAGAGCTGGAGGAGCCATCTGGTTCACCTCTTACAAATGAGGAGACTGATGCTCAGAGAGGTAAAGGAACCAGCCCAAGGTCACACAGCAAGTAAGCGGCAAAGAGGGGAAAGGAGCCCCTAACTGTGACACTATGAAGAGTGAGGCAATACACATAAAATACTGAGCTCTGCATTGGCACATAGTAAGCAAGTGATAAGCACTAACTGCCACTTTTGTGGTGGCGTTGTTGTTAAACTAAGGCTAGAACCCACATCTCCAGGCTTTGGGGCAGGCTCTTCCCAGCACCTAGCCCAGCGACTATCCAACTTCTGCGTGAACATCTCCAGTCTGAGACAACGCCCCCCCGCCATCTCCAGAGACGTCCCATCCCACCTCTGGGCCCCTCTGTTAAACAGCTCTACTTTATAATGAGTCAACTGTTAAAACCTATCTCCTCGTCCCTGTGCCCATTGGTTAGTCCTAGATTTAATCTCACTGGCATTGAGCTTTTTACAAAGAGATTTCGATGTTAAATCAGAACATGTTGGTCTCTGGACAGAAACCATCCAATTAACCTGACTGGGCGGTAAAAAAAATTATCTTTCATTAGTCATTCACCTCGAGAAAGAAAAGGTTGGTCTTTATCTTAATAACAAAGAGGATACCTTAATCATGGCAAACCTGCCGAAAAAAATCAAAACAATAAGTCTGCAGGAGGCAAATGCCCTCTCAGATAAATGAAGACGAGCGCCTCAATTGGTGCCCATTACCACGACAGGAGCAGAGAGGAAGGCTTGTCTCGGTCTCTCTCCCTCTGAAGAGGCAGCATTGATTAGACGCTGACACATTTTTGCGTCTGAAGAGCAAGAAACAAAAGGGAGGCCTCAGACATCATCTTACCACTCAAAACACCACGCATAACATTCAGCACCACCTTACAGCTTGACACAAGCTTTGTACTCTTAAAAAAAATGTTCATCCCTTTATCTGGCCCTCAAGGAAATTCTGTGATGTAAGTAAAGCAGGTGCTTGATTTTACAGAGGAGGAAGCGAAACAGAGTGACCAGCCATGGGACGGACAGGTCATGGATTCACTCATTTGGAAATGAAAGAATGCCCAGCACTGTGCTAGGTTCTGCAGAGGTGATGGTGAGCAAGAAAGACACATTCTCTGCTTTCACGACCCTTCAAGAGGAGAAAACGAGACGAAACAAACATGTGGAAAAAACTAGAGGACAGGGGAGCAATGGGAGAAACATCAAACCTGGTCGAGGGTCCTGAAGGATGAAGAGCAGGCAGCCACGCTGAGACGTTGAGCCTAGGAGGGCAGGCTTAAAAGGAAGATCCAAGGATGTAAGGCAGGTGATGTGATGAGAAATACCAGCAAAGCGTGCATGCACACCCAAACCCAGCAGGACACAGGAGATCTCTAAACAAGGAGATGGAAATACAATGGTAAATCCAAACGTTTTCCTATTCCGCAAGCTCCTGGGGCTTCAGGACACTCCCGAGTTCCACAGTATTAGCGTTGAGATGTCATGAGATTTGACCACAACATTTGAAAGTCAAGGGGTGAAGCCAGAGGAGCTGCTCCTTTTTCCTCCTGTCAGGCGCCTCCCGCTCACCTTCTGGTTTGCCTCTCCTGCCAGCCTGGACAAGGCTGAACACACAAGTCACAAGACCTCCTCGCCTGCCTCCCTGCCTATACAATAGCCAGGATGTGCCGGAGTTGAGGGGGCTTCACATCTCACTGGATTGACACGAAGAGGAAAAGGGCATTTATCTCCCGTCCTCCTCTCTCTCTCTCTCTCTCTCTCTCTCTCTCTCTTTTTTTTTTGTGAGGAAGATTAGCCCTGAGCTAACATCTGTTGCCAATCCTCCTTTTTTTGCTGAGGAGGACTGGCCCTGGGCTAACATCCGTGCCCATCTTCCTCTACTTTATATGTGGGACACCTGCCGCAGCATGGCTTGACAAGCAGTGTGTAGGTCCGCGCCCCGGATCCAAACTTGTGAACCCCAGTCTGCCAAAGCAGAATGCGTGAACCCAACCACTACTCCACCGGGCCAGCCCCTCCGGTCCTCTCTTAACTTAAGCCCTGGACCTAAAGTGACACACCTAGGCCAGAAAGACAAAGATGGCAGATTTTAGGAAAGAAGAGAGACTTCACAGCTCTGTAACATCATTTCTGTTGACTCCAAATTGATTTTTCAAAGAGCACAAATGAGAAATGCCTTAAATTTAAAGCATCTCTTTTTTTGGGTCTGATTGATGGTTCTTTTTGTGAGCTCTATTTTTCAAACAGATTTCACGTGGGGTATTTTATTCCCACTTTGATTCCCAGTATGCAGCAGGGGGAGGTCACAGTACAAATGAACCCAGCTTTTGGTCCTCTGGCTCCCTGAGCATCTCTGATTGCTTCTCAGTCCTCTTCTATGTTCAACTTGGAGTTCTCTTCTGTAGCCACTTTCTCCCAGCTCTGAGCCCTCCTCTTTCCAGTTTGTTTTCATTGTAGATCCATAAAATGCTTTGCCTTTCCTCAGTCAACAGAATTTATTAAAGTTATTTTGTTATAAGTTGGCTACCCCAGCGCCCCCTCTCCAGCGGCCATAAATTCCTGACGCAACTCCTCCGTGCTCCGTTACCATGCAGACTGAGGAGTTTCTGCAACATTGCTACAGGTGCAGAAGCATTGCCAGGGAGCTCAGAAACATAAAGAAATAAAAAGCTCTGGCCACAATTCTCTGAGCCAAACTCCCACTCAATCAGGCAGATGAAGTTTCTCTTGCACCCCAAGGGAACTCTAAGATTACAATGGATATGGTTCTACTCTTTATTATTCTTGAAAGTATCTACTGTCAACCTGCAGTCTGGAGCCACTGGTGGCCAATAAAAAGCCTTTACTGATTCATTTAACAAGTATGGTTATAAGCTATTGCTATTTATAAGCTCCACCTTCAGTTCTGTTGTATGAAAACACTATTTTCATAGCACATCACCATCTAAAACTATATTTCTATCTTTGTTTATTCTGTCTCGCCCAACAAAATATACATTCCATGAAAACAAGGACTTCATGGGTTTTGCCCAGCATTTATCCCCAGTGTCCAGTGCCTGATACACAGTAGATACTCAATAAATACGTGTTGAATGGATGGAAGGATGGATATTGATAAGGCAAAGGTGCTGTAAGGACTACTCATTCCACTCAAGGATTTTACAAATGGAACAGCTGATCTTCATGCCTTCGTGTTTATAACACAATTATGACTGGGGTTTTTCTCTTGCACATAAATCTTTTTTTCCCCATACCAGGCATCCTATCATTCAGATCTCAAACAAGTAGCTCTCTTCTCTGTCTCTCTGAGGGGAATTTGGTCACTCACATTGGAGGTCAAGGTCCAAGACATCATTGGCACGGCTGGGGAATTGAACGTGCTGCAAAAGTTAAAATACCGCTTTTTGAAGATGTCTGGGGCACCTAATTAAATTCAAACATATTTAATGGTACTTACTCTACATCAAGAATCTAGGAAGCCTAGTAAGAAATAAGCAGCTTCAAAAGAATAGTATAACTTATTGGTTTATTGTAATGGGTGCCATAAAGGATTTTGTCTGAGAGGAAAAGGGAGTTTCTCAGATTTAGAAAAATTTGAAAACCGCCCTTCTAGATAATACCTCAGGCCCTTCCATTTCTAACCTACAATTATCCCATTTCCACTCAAGGACTCTAAGCTCTCCTTTCCCTATACCTTCCATGCTTGTAAAATAAATAGATAAATATACCTACAATGGAGCTCTGAGTCTTATTTACATAGATCTGTATATCCTTCAAAATGGAAATATAATAATAAATTATACAGATTTCTATACTTTCATATCTTTCTTGATCTTTGTGACAGACTTGTGAATTGTGTATGATAGACTATTTATCTTCCTTACCTCAAATTGGCGTTTGAGAAAACTGTAATGCTGAGGTTTGTCCAAAATCTCATAGTACATTACAGTTAAGCCAAGGTCAGACCCAATTCCTAATCTTGTAATCTTTGCACTGGTTGAGGATGGCAAATGAATGACACTCCTCCCTCTCTAACCCATGGTAGGCATTACTAATCAACCACTGCCCTCCTTCCCACTGTGCCTAGAAGCAACTTTATTTAGAAGCCACCACCAATCAATGTCAGGTTGAAACCTATTCGCCTTCACTTCACTAACTAAGTTCCCTCTGTAAATTAGGAAGCCTCTGGTGAAAAGCAATACAGAGTGAAACTGCTGCATACAACAGGAGAATGAGTATTAGAGGAATACAAGGAAGGTGAGCTAGGAGGACAGGAGACGGGATGAATTTTGAATTTTACATTCTATAGTTGCCTGAAAGTCATAAGACTTGGGTTTAATTTTCCTCTAGTTGCCGTAGGAAGCAGGGATGAATCATTGGTGCCACCGTGAAATATTCAACTGTTACATGCAAATGGTTGTTAATTACATTCCCTGCTTTCATTAAAGAGGTAAGCGACTATTTCAACCTCTGTCTGGGTGACCAGTGTGTACATGTTCTGCCCCTAATCCCTCCATGAAAACATTTAACTGGTGCTTTTTACAATCAACCCAGCTTTAAATGCAGCAGCTTTAGCGGTGATGTGCTAACTCGGAAACATCTTACATAAACTCAAATGATCCTCAGTTACGGGAAAGTAAATGTAGGTACATCTCTTAGAATCTTTCTTCTTTCTTGGGTGATTCATTCTCATTCTTCATTTAGCAAAACTGCTAAATAATAATAAAACTGATAACATACTTGAGGAGGTGAGTCATTCAACACCAACAGATCATTTCCTCTTAGAATGCACTGACTGCATCTTTCGTATTTTTTCCCAATAAATAGCTTTAAAAGGAGGTGCTTAAATTAGCACTTAGCAGAAATAAAAACCTATTTATTATTTGCTGAATAACTGGAACAAAAATAGAAATATGAGTGTATCCAAGGATTGATGACTTTCCCAGAATTCCAACCTAAACAAAGGTTGTTGAGATCATCTGTATCTGAGAATATCCTCCTTTTGAGTTCTGCAAAGAAGTTCTCCCAAAAAAATTCTGTCAACTGGAAATAAACATTTTCACTGGCACTGCCTAATCCCTGTGCCTAAACTGAGCAGATGGGCCATCGAGGTGGGTCTACAACTCGAGATCGCTGAGTCTTTTCCTATTTAATTGAACTTTGAAAGCAGATTGTATTCTCAGGCACCTGTGGCCAGTTGGCATTTGAGAATTTGCCCATCTTGTTTGATGGATGTCATCCAAGCTGGAGGTCACCTACTGCAGCTTTTATTACGACCTCCTTCCCCCAGACTATCCTTGAAAGCACGTGTCTGGTACATCCTGGACATCAGCAAGCCTTGCGTTTTGACTCTTCTGGCCAATCCTCAAACTCAAGTTTCTCTAACTCGGCCATAACAGCTACCATTTATTAACCACTATTATATGCTTAGCACTGCCCAAGAGCTTTATGGATGTCATCTCATAAGAACCCTCAGTATGAGGTAGGTGCTAAGGTCATCTCCGGTTTCCAGTTGAGGAAACCGGGCCTGGGAGAGATCAAATGATGGCTCCCAGATCACCTGGCTACTAAGTGGTAGAGCCTGGATTAAAAGCCAGGATCCAGAGCCTTTGCACTAATACCCATGTAATACTCTGTGTAACCTTGTCTCGTAGCCAATGACATTTCATTCAGACACTCAAGGAAATGATAGAGATAGTGGATTGTCATGGTCCTCCATACCCCCACGTGTTGTGTTGAGCCAGGATCTAAAACAGCAAGGCAATGACTTTCTTACTATTACCAACAAAGGCTTAAAATGAAAATGTCACAGGCATTTATTTTGGAGACCCAGCAGATAAAATTCTTTTCTGTGTTTGGGGAATTATCTCCACCTTAAACATCTTGTTAGGAGACAGAGCCCAAAAATGTGATGCTTGCCTTCTCAGCCTGCCTTGAAGTTAGGGCATGAGACATGGCCTAGGCCGTTTGCTCAGATGGTCCCACCCAGGACTTTGAAACAGCAGCTAGAGATGCAGAGAAGTGGGGACTGAAGAATCCATTCCGAGGGCAGCTGATGAAAAAAAATACCCCATTCCCAAGGGAAGCAGGGTCAGTGGTGTCCAGTGTACTAGCCACAGCCATACAGCTGTGGTGTCCAGGGTCAATGCAGCAGCCATGGGGACCTTGCCAGTCTAGTTCTGTGGCTAGGGTCTGTCTGCAATTCTAGCCTTGGCCCTGGCTGCCCAGTTCCCCAACCTTTCAGGCCGTCCTAGAGGTTGCCCTGTGCTCTTTCAGCACATTCTTCTCTACTTGTAACAGTCAGTTTCTGTTGCTTGCTCTGCCTAGACCAGAGAGGCAGAAGTCTAGGATCACAAATGTCTCCGTTCTCCACAATTTCTTGCCAATCACTTCACTAAAGGGGGCAGGGGAGGGATGAGAGAATCTAATTTTATAATAAAGCCCAGAATCTGGAATTTCTGCACCCACAGATGAGATTATCTATCTAGGAGTAAAGGTCAACTCTGAAATAATTCGTTTGTACGTGGCCACTGCCACTAAATTTACCAGACCTGCAGATGCCCCAAACAGTTCAAGTGTCTTCTTGGAAGCATGGAGCTTGGTCCCAGCAAAGACCATGGGGTTTGCAGAAATACGAAGTATCTGGGGGAGCAAGATAACGTGTCTCCAGATTAAAGGGAAAATATTTGACTAATACTAAACAAGGCGAGGAAATTTCATAGATGAAGAGGCTTTTGTGAAAGAAAACATTCTTCAAACATCAAGTGAATAAAAGCTGAAGTAAGCAAGGGGCCTACGTCCCTGTGCTTTACTCTCGATGGATCTTTGCACTTTCAAAGCTGCATGCCTTCATGGAGAGGGTTTTAAATGTGCACATGCTAGAACATGATGTTTAAATGTTTTCTACCCAAAAAACTTACCCCTTAAAATTCCCAGCTGCTTATAATTGTGTTTCTGGTAAGATACACATACTTGTTTCATCGAACTATAATTCATCAAAGGTTTTCTATGTGTTAAGCACTTTGCTAGGTCTAAGAATACAGACATGAATCAGGTCGGTCCTTGTCCCTGAGAACACTCAGGCTATTTCAGAAATGGCCTCATGAATAGATACTCACAATACAGTGTGACAAGAGCTAACAAAGAGAAATACAAAGTGTGACCAGAACACTGATGATGGAAGAGATGCCCAGGGAAACCTAGAGAGGCAAGGTATATTTAAACAAAGCACAAGGGAAAAAATATTATAAAGTTGACTCTTAACTAATAAGTCATCAACCTTGCTGTTTTACATGCTACAGGTGCCTACATCCATCTCCTCCATCCTAATAACACTCCGATTTCTTTTTAGGGATTTACCACCACACCGTCATGTATAATGGAGGGAGGGTAATTCCAGGTGCCCACATCCCAATACCAGAGTTTTCGTCTCCCTACTCTCAAAACAGCCAAGAAGCAGACCTGTGGCCTACGCTCAACTGGTTGGACCTGCTTGTGAGACTTTGAGTCTGGAATAAATACTGCAGAGAGAGAAGGAAGAGTTGACGGTAGACCAACCAGTAGACAAGCCAGCCTCTTACAGCCACGAAGCCATTGCTGTGGTTCCTACTGCCCAGTCTTCCTGAGTCCTGTTTGGTTCCTGCCCTTTCCCAAACCTGGTCCTCCAGCCTGTCTTGTACTCTGAGAACCTCCCATAGTTTCTCCCTATGGGATCCAACTCCCTTATTAAATTCCCATTTGCTTAAGTAAGTAGCTAGAGTCTTTACAACCAAGGATCCTTTGTAGTGGGACTTCTCATGGCAGGCTGAGAACCAAAGCTCTCCTCAGTCCAGGTCACATCCTCCTTGCCAAAGATCACCAACCATTTTTCCTACCACTGCTACCTTCACACTCCTCTTATCTTTTGTCTTCCCTGTCGAGTGTTCAGCAGCTCAATTTCTCATTTGAAAATCCACAGCCTCAAAACCTAAGGAGTTATTTTACACGGGGATTTGGGGCCATATCTAGGCACTGGTAAAGATGAGCCACCCAAACACCCTCCTAAGACTTAGAAAACCATTAAATGTAATGTTGCAGGGTTGGCCACATATAGACTACTGAGCTGGAAAATGATGTTAGACCTCAAGTATCCTTGCTTCAGTTTTACAGGTAATTAAGCTGAAAGTGCTGCCAGGGCTTGAGGAATCAATTAAATTGAATGTATGGAATAGAGTGTCCATCTCCACAACTTGTTCAGCAGGGTGTTGGAGGATCACTGTCCAGACAGAGTGGCCGCTGGAGCTTTATGCTCCGTTTCCATGGACTAAGAGCAGAGACTTATTGCTGAGAATAATAAGCAGCTACTACTACTATTTATCAAGTGTCCAAGAGGGCAGGGACCAAATCTACTTTGTTCATTGATGAATCCCTACAGCCTAACACATTGGAGCAAGTGCTCAGTACGTATTTTTGAATCAATGAACATCAGGCATAGGGCTAAGCACTTCATCTACATTACATCATTTAACTCTCTCAACACTGTAGCAGGCATTATTCTCCATCTAGAGCAGATATGACAATGGAGACTCTGAGAGATTAAGCAACTAGGAAGTAATGGAGTTAGGACTTGAATCCAGGCTCAAGCGACACCAAGGCTTACGTTCTTAAGTGCCATGCTGTGCTGACATGCCCTACACTGCCTAAGCACCAACACCAAGGAGCCGACTGTCCAGTGGAGGAGGCAGATAAGGACAGAACTATTATTGCAGGCAGTTGAGCAAGGATAGGATTGAGGAATGAGCCACAGGCGATGCCCACGTGCCCACTGCCACTGCCTTAGTTGACAAGTCTCACATGATTGCTCACATGACTGTCTACTGCCACCACCTCCTCACCTATTTCCATTTTTCAGGTTTGTTCACCTAATAGCCATTTGTCATACTGCTGGAAGTGGGACCTTCCTACCACAAAATTAGGTCATTTCATTCTTCTACCTGAAACCTTTCAGTGGTTTTGACATTGCCCCTAGCAGAGAGTCAAAAGCCTTGTTACTCAAAGTGTGGTCCATGGATCAGCAGCATTGTTATCACCTGGGAGCTTGTTAGAAATGCAGAATCTCAGGTTCCAGACAGACCTTCTGAATTCAAATCTGTATTTTAACATGATCTCCAAGTGACTCACAAAGTTTGAGAAGCATGGATCTAAAGTCTTTAATGAATCCTTCAATGTCATATGACCTGGCTACCTCTACAGCCAAATTTCCAACCTCTTTATACCTCACACTCAAGCCACTCTGAACATCTCCTTGTTCCTTGCATGTGCCAACTCGCTCCATGCTCCAGTCCTTCACATGTGCTGTTTCTTCCCTTCTATCCTACCCTCCTTTCACCTTGGCAACACCTTCCTCATTCCTTCAGCCTTAGCTTAAATATTACTCTTCTGCAGAAGCCATCTTTGCCCATCATCCCCTCACCCAGCCCTAGCTATGTTTGATGCCCCTGTTATGCATGCTCATAGCCCCATGCCAAACCCATTTGCAGTTGTGTGTTAAATTGTAACTCTCTCTACCAAAACAAGGAAAGAGATCCAGTCTGTCTTTGTTTTCATAATATCCCTGGTGCCTAGAGCAGTGCCTGGCATAAAGTAATTAATTAAATCAACCACTCTATTAAAAAACAATGTTCAATTTCCTAATTGTACTGTCATCCAGCCCACATTTCTACCTCTAATCCCCCAAGATTGAAAAAAAAATGCGTGAAACCTATTTAAACAGCATTTCTTTCCCTATTGACTTTTGTGAGGAATCAATAGTAGGTGACTGATAGCTGACGCCAACACACACACTCATGCATGCTCACCTACACAAAATAACAGCAATTATTCATTCAGATAAAAGGAGAAGGAATTTATACACTCGAATCAAAAGAGCTAGGTGAAGGAGAACTAGAGAAGAAAATTAAGTCCCTGCAACATGTGCTGAGTCATGAAGCTATTGTGGGAAGACCTATGAAGGTTCAAGAAGTAAGAGATGGGAAGGTAAGAAAATATTTAACAGACAGAGTATAAAAAAAAGAAGTGATATGGGTTTATCCAGTGCCATCTGTCTCTGATTTTCTTAAGAGCTCAGTTGGACTCTGAGGAATAAGTGAAAAATTAGAGAATCTTTTTTAAACTTGTGACAAAACCCAGCCAGAGAAATGTTACCTTAAAATGGCAGAGTATGGAAGATTCTTCATACCCATGGTGACAATCTAAATCATCTCTTTTTCCCAATTCCAATAAGGCCCTGTCTTTATACCATTTTGCATAAATCTATGCATGAATTAACATAAAGTTACTGGCACATTTCTATAACAGAAAATAAAATTAAATTGGATTGTCATCAAATCTCCTAGGAAGGGTCACCAAGGTGGGGTGAGAGAAGAGAAGCTAACTAACTTCAAAACTTAACAAAGATTTTACTTTCAGCAACTTCCAAGACACCAGCCCATGCCTTCAGGCTCAAGTCTGATATTGTCTCCCCCCAGCTCTGGGAGGAATGATAAGCACGTGGCCAGCATGCCGCAAGTCCCTCTTCCTCATGCCCATGGCAGGTACCACTAGTGATCTTGTCATTCTTACCAGGATGTGACTCCCAAAAGCTCGTCCACAGCATGTGCCAGGAAGCCACCATTAACTGATTGGGACCAGCATCAAAAATGAACCTTCTTTGTCTTTATTCATTGAGAGCATCATGCCCTTCTTAAATGTGGAGCTGATTTTCTCCCTTCTTCCCATGTAACTGCACATTTGGCTCAACTCCCATGATCTATCAACCAAAGATTTTGATTTGAATCAAAGTAACCTTTCCATGCACATCTTTCCATGCACATAGAGGTCTTCTCTGAATCAAGTCAAATGTTAATCCATTTAATGCCTTTCTTTTTATCGTGCTTTTAACTTTTTCAAAAGCTTTCTAAATTACATTACTATTTCATTCTCAGAAAATCCCTGTGAGCTAGGTTAAGCAAGTGGTATTATCTCCAACAGAACTAAGGCCCAGAGGGTTGAAATGAATCACAGATAATCATGCAGTGAGTTAAAGAAGAAACTGGGTTGAACATCCAGGTCAGCTAGCTGCCACTCCACACCCTTCATACAACACCATACAGCCTTATAGTCATTTACATCTCCCTAGGGGGATGCTTCCTCCTCTTAGCTCCACTTGAGCTCTACACACACACACATGCATGAGCACATATACACACATACTCAATGCAGACTGGGATACACATATGCACACAGAGAAAACTGCACACAGAAAGAGATACCCTCAGAGAAACTAATGTACCCACACATTCACACACACAGAGACACACATACCTAGAGAAAGAGAGAGAGAGAGAGACATACACAGAGATACAGAGGCATACACTCAGAAAGACACAGAGAAAAACATAGACATACAGAGAGACACAAAGAGACGCACACACATAGACACATACGCACAGATACACAAAGAAACACACATGGGGACATATATACACACAGCAACCCCCACACAGAAACATACAAACACAGATACAGAGGCACACACATACAGAGACACACACACACAGAGGTAAACGTACACACACACATTCTAACAACTTTCATTTCATCAGCCCGGGATGGAAAATCCCATTTTCCTGTGGGACTTTACCAATGTGAGTCATGGAGAACATTGCAACTCCTGACTTTGTTCCATAAAGAACAGGCCTCCCTCTGTGAGCTCAGTGATAAGAGCATGTTAGATGGGAGATTATGGCTCTTAGCATAACTAGCATGTGGCGATCTGTACAGCACTCATCCACTTATTAATCAATCATTCATAACCTAGTTTGTGTTGAGATATGCTCAGAGGCTGTTATGCTTATTATGAGGAATCAGGGATGCATTGTAGCTGTCACATTGCATTCTGATGACCCCATCTGGGAGCCGAAACCCTACTGTAACTATTACATTTGCCTTAAGAACACGCTATTTGTGCCATCACCTGATTTCCCAAGAACAGAAGCATTTGCTCTTCGTACTAAAAATTGTAATAGATCTCAGTAGAGAGGTAAAGGGAGATAAGGACCAAATATAAGAGGGAGAAAATGTAAGAGTAATAAGAATTCAAACTGTGGTCTTAGGCTATGGAAATAACAAAAGCCATTTTATCTTCTTTCTTCAACACTTCCTAATTAGGCCAGACTCTCCTTATGGAAAGTTTATGCAGACACTGTTGGTCACCTACCCAAATCCATTCTCTGTTGAGGCCGTTCCATGGTGGCAGAGCTCCAGGTTAACGAGCATTTGCCTACCTCCTCCTTATGCTCAAGGCGTGTCATCCAATCTTCACCCAAGGAAGGTGTTTGATTGGGCTAAGCTGAGTACAGTTAATTACATTCTTTTTGCCAATGATTGACTTGGGAAAGGGCATATGACCCAATTCTGGCCATGAGATTTGAGGGGAACCCTGTTGGTGGAGCTTCTGGGAAATGTTTTCTTTTTCTAGCTCTGGACATTGACGTGTGAGATCACGATGCATAGAGCTGCTGCCACCTTCTTAACAGTCGTGAGAGGAACTAGCGCACATGCTGAGCAGGGAATGGCAATGCTCATTCAGAATTTTTAAATGGCTGAAAATTCTTTGATACTCCTCCCACAGAGATGGTATCTATGTCCCCTCCCCTGGAATCTGGGAGGGCTTTTGAATACTTCAGTCAACAGAATATGTCAGAAGTGACACTAGGTCATAAAAGGCCATGCAATTTCGGCCTGGTTCTCTTGGAACACTCACTCTTGGCATTCTCATTCTGAGGAAAGCCCTCCACCATGTAAGACATCTGACTACCCTGAGACCAACATGCTGGAGAAGCAAGTAGATATTCTGGCTGACAGTCTCAGCAAAGGCCAGTCCTCTAGCATCCCAAGGTTCCAGATACGTAAAGTGAAGAAACCATCTCAGAAGTGGAACTTCCAACCCCTGCTGTCCCAGTTCCATGCCATTTGAGTGACCTTCAGTTGTTCAAATCACCCCAGCCTTTCAAGGCATCCCAGCTGAGGGCCCAGAGTCATGAAGCAGAAACAAATCACCCCTGCTCTGCCCTGTCAAAAGTCCTGACCCTCAAAATCCATGAGTATGATGAAATAGATTTACACACCACTTATGTTTTTGTTTTTGTTTTGCAGGGAAATATTCACCCTGAGATAACATCTGTTGCCAGTCTTCCTCTTATTTTATTTTTTTCCTCCCCAAAACCCCAGTGCGTTGTTGTATATCGTAGTTGTAAGTCCTTCTAGTTCTTCTGTGTGAGCTGCCACCACAGCATGGCAACTGACAGACAGGTGGTGCAGTTCCGTGACCAGGAAGCGAACCCAGGCCACCAAAGTGGTGAGAGCACCGAACTTTAACCACTAGGCCATCAGGGCTGGCTCTACACACCACTATGTTTTGAAGTGATTTGTTTAGGCCGCAAAAGTAACTGGAACACATGACAAAGTAAAAAGATGGAAAAACCTGGCTCCTTGATGGCAACACTGAGTGGCTAAATTAACCAGCCTTGGAGCTGCCTCATCTCTGGGCTTCTGGTTATGTGAGTTATGTGAGCTACTTAGTTCCTCTAGTGTTTAAGCCCTTTTGAAGTGGTGTATTAGTTTGCTAGAGCTGCCATAACAAAATACCACAGATTGGGTGTCTTAAACAATAGAAATTTATTTTCTCACAGTTCTACAGGCCGGAAGTCCAAGATCAAGGTGTCAGCAGGGTTAGTTTCTTCTAAGCCCTCTCTCCGCCTTCCTGCTTTGTCCTCATGTGGCCTTTCCCCTATACACACACTTCTCTGGTGTCTCTCTGTGTGTTCAAATTTTTCTTCTTATAAGGACACCAATCTCACTGGAGTAGGGCCCACCCCAATAGCCTCAATTTGACTTAATTGCCTCTGTAAAGACTCAATCTTGAAACATAGTCACATGAGGAGGTACTGAGGGTTAGGCCTTCAACTTATGAATTTGGGGGGACACAATTCAGACCATAATAGATGGGTTCCTTGCTGCTGAAATCATGCTTAAAGATAAAATGAGAGAAGAAGAAATCAAACTAACTTAAGCAAATGCTAGAATAGCTCAAGAATTAAAGAAAGAGCAACAGGACAGAGCAACTCCAAGAATGTCAGTGGCTAGAACTGAGGGTTCAACACCCAAACACACATTTACTTCTCTCACTGTGACATCTCTGATTCTCTCTAGGGTTTGCCTTCATTCACTCAAGAGGCACCACATTGGGCATTATCTTTTCACTCTCACACTGAAATACATCAATCTCCCAGTGAATTACGGGAAGTTTGAGAGCAATAAAGCTAGAACTTGCCAACTTCCACACATCTGCTTAGGGAGAGCAGTAGACACTTAGTGCTACATGAAAGAACTAAGCAAGGCTTCTTGGCTTCCTGGAGCTGCCTACCATATGCCTGCCCACCTTTTGCTTCAGCCTAAGACATGCTCACTTTATGATACAAAGAGAAAAATGAACCATGAACTAATCTGGTGAGAACAAAGATATATGGTAGCTTCCCTGTAACTCATGGGAGAAAATGAGTTGAAAACTACTGAAACTGAGGCTTCTGCTATTAATGAGCCTAAAAGCTCACCTCGCATATGGACTTTAAAATAATTCTCTCTCTTAAAAAAAAACAAAGGGAGCAAACTAAAACCTGAAATGTAAATAAATTATGATGTGTCCACAAAATAAATATTATGCAGTCCTTTAAAAAGAATGCAGCATCTCTATGTGGAAACATCTCTAAGTGCCCTCTAAAGAGAAATGAAAGTGCACAACAATATATATAGCGTGGTACTATGAGAGGAAGGGAGAGGATTATATGTGTCTATATCCTTTTAAATGTATGCATCATCACTGAAAAACTGCCCAATAAACTAGTAATCGTACTTGCTTCCATATAGGGGAATTGGAAGACTGGTGCACAGAGTTAGAAGAGAGATCACTATACACCATTTTGAAAGTAGGTTAGACTCTGCAGAAGAAAATATTCACGAACTTGAAGACATAGCAATAGAAACTATTCAAAATGAAACACAGACATACTATTGGGAAAACAAATGAACAGAGTATCAATGAACCGTGAGACAACTTTAAGCAGCCTAATATACATGTATTTGGAGTCCCAGAAGGAGGGGGAGAAGAAAAGTTACTTAAAGAAAAAACAACCAAAAGTTTCCCAAATATGAGGAAAACAATAAACCCACAGATCCAACAAGTTCAATGAACCCCAAACAAGAACACCAAGGCACATCATAACCAAATTGTCTAAAACTAGTGATAAGGAGAAAAACCTTAAGAGCAGCCAGAGAAAAAAAGACATATTAAGTACAATGGAAGGAAGATAAGAATGACAGCAGAGAGAAAGCCAGAAGACAGTGGAACAATATCATTCAAGCAATGAAAGAAGAAAAGTCACCCTAGAATTCTATACCCAGTAAGACATTTTTTGAAAATAGAGGTGAAATAAAGACTTCTTTAGATGTAAAAAAAGCTGAAAGAATTCATCACCAGCGGTCACACACTATAAGAAATGTACAAGGAAGTCCATCAGGCAGAAGGAAGATGGTGCCTGATGGATATCATGATCTACACAAAGGAATGAAAAGTGCTGGGAATGGTAAATATGTGGGTAAATATATAATAATTTGTTATCTTTAAATCACTTTAAAATATTTAAATAATAAAAATAAAGTATGAGGATGCATTTTACTGTAAAAGTATTATGTGAATTCTTATACGACAGCAATACAGAAGTACTTTACTGATCAATCAACTGAAAACACATGCTAAAAAGCAACTGAATTCAGTAAAGTTTTCAATGGATGTTTTTTAATCTTTTTCTTTTTTTTTTTTCTGCTGAGGAAGATTTGCCCTGAGCTAACATCTGTGCCAACCTTCCTCTATTTTGTATGTGGGTTGCCACCACAGCATGGCTGAAGAGTGATGTAGGTCCACACCCAGGATCCGAACCTGCAAACCGGGGCCACTGAAGTGCAGTGCATGGAACTTGAACCATTTGGCCATGGGGCCAACCCCAGATGTTTTTTAATTTTAATCATAATATTATCTACATATGTTTAAAAATATTCATGCATTTATGTTTAAACACATATGTGTAAATACATTTACGTATTTCACTTATTCTTGGCGAACATATGGATTTGTGGACTTCTTGCAACAACCTGCTAACTGGAGTGTTCTACAAGCCACAGATAGGGAATCATAGGACTAAAATTCTTTTGTAAAGCAAACAAGAATCCTATGACAGTATAAACATTGATACTTCCCCTCTCATTAGCACCTTGATAATAGTCCATTTTACACACTTGGATTTCTAAAATCTACTCTAGTCATCATATCTACTGTACCATAAAGTAAAGACAAAGCTCTGACATACTGCAAGTTTGGTTCCAGACTGCCGCAATAAAGTGAATGTTGCAATAAAATGAGTCACACGAATTTCTTGGTTTCCCAGTGCACATAATAGTTATGTTTACACTATACTGTAGTCTATTAAGTATGTAATAACATTGTGTCTAAAAAAAACAATGTACATACCTTAATTAAAAAATATTTTATTGCTAAAAGTGCTAACCATCATCTGAGCCTTCAGCAAGTTATAATCTTTTACCTGGGCAGGGTGGCAGGGTCTTGTAAAAAACGTAATTTGTGTGAAGCACAATAAAACAATGTATGCTTGTAGAGCCTTGCACATAGCAGGCACTCAATAAATAATTGTCCAACAAAGGCATGGCATCTCCAGTATCACCAATTCATGGCAACTATTTTCTGATGGCTACCAAAGAAACCTAAGTCCTGAGTCACAAATATCTGGACTAATATCTAAACTTGAATTTCTCTTCTCACTTATCTCTGCCTTTTCCACTGCATATCTTCAAGCTTTTCATGCCATGTCTCCAATGACTCCCGCCACATTCCCTGAGGCTACACAGCATTGGCAGGACCCACCACAGTAAATAAATCTTCAGAGGGAGACTCAAAAGGATACATTTAAATCACAGAAGAACGCAGGTCGGAGTTGCAATTATGATCAGTGAAGCAGGCCTCGGTGTGTTTTGCATAATTAAAATGACTGTGGGACTGCTCCATATATATCAGCTGGAAAACTACCTCTTTCTGTATGGGCATAAAAATGAGACATGAGCAGCCTGTTGTACCTAGGTGAAAACTTCAAGTTGAAATAACTTGACCATCTCTATACCCTGGTTATGAAGACTATACCCGCCTACCTGTTGACTTTGGCCTTGACAAGTTCAAGGTATTAGAACTGCTATGGTCATAAACCATTCACAGGGTCAAAGATTACAGCCTCGTCAGAATTCTCGTTGTCAGACTTCCATAAAACCCAAAGGAGGTTGAAAAAGATCTTGCTTTTCCTCTGGGAAGTTCCCAATGCTTATAACAATTTAGAACATGCCTGCAATAAACAATGGATTCCCATCCAAGCTTTATCTCATTCACACCTATTTTACTTCCTGCCTATCAGTTTTCCTCAGCAGTGCCCCGCTCAGCCCCACCACCTGGCCGGAACGGAAGAAATTCTCACACCATTTGCTCAGTCAGCTTTTGGAGAACAAGGAAATATTATCCCTACACTGCCGAAAATGTTGGATTAGGCAGAGTGGGAGCAGTCAGCAAGCCTCGTTTTCTTAATTTCATATTTGATTGAACATTATTAAAAGAACTCTTAGAGTTATGAAATTCTGTGCTCATATTAGGTTTGGAATGTGGCTAAGAACACATATAAAAGAGTTATTCTGCTCTTCTTTTCTTAGTAATAACATTTAGCACTCAGATATTGCTTCTCATCTCCATTGCTCTTTACAAACATTAACTATACAATTTCACTACGTTAACTGCAAGGGGAGAGCCAGAAATGGCCCTGTAATTTTGTAGTCACTTGGCAGCATTCATTGTCTCTCAAAATGGTATACTACATCCCAGAGTCTATGTTTTAACCTGGTCTAAGGTAGGAAGATATGAAAGGAAGGAAGGAGGGAAAAAGGCCATACTCTAAAATAACAGAGATCTCAGAAACCTACCCAGGATTCCAAGGATATATCCTGTGGGTTTAGACCGTGGACTTGGAACAGTTAGTGAGCTGAATGACATAACTAAATTTTGAATAGTAGTGTTATGTTAGGCATATGACAGTTAGTATTAAAAAACAAAACAAACAGCAAAAGTTTCCAAATTCCTCCTAGCAGAGAAAAGTTCCTCCAAATTAAAAAAATAAAATTGAGTATAGTGAGTATATGGATTTAACATAAACAAAAGGCATACTATCATTGTTGGTAATACTTTTGTAGCTCACCTCTCCCTTGAATCATTTTTTAAGGAAAGACCTTCCAAATAATAAAAGCAGCTACCATTTGTTGAATAAATACTACGTGTGAGGCACCATGTTATAAGTACTTCAAATACACTTATTTGACTCAGTTTCCCCACCTGTAAAATGAAGCAATTTATCCAGAGCAGGGATCAGCAAACTACAGCCCATGGGCTAAATCCAAACACTATTTTTATACCTGAGGCTTTATTAGAACATGGCCATGCCCACCCATTTACAAGGAGTCAATGACTGCTTTCCTGCTAACAGGGCAGAGTTGAGTAGCTGCAAAAAAAAAAAAAAACCATGTGGCCTGCGAAGCTTAAAATATTTACTATATGTTCCTTTACAGAAAAAGTTTGCCATCTCTGATCTAGAAGATGGCCTCAAAGGACACTCGTGCGAATACTAGCATCCTATGCCTCTGACCGGGTGCGAGAACTCATTCTCTACTATGTCATTAGTAGTATCAAACAGCAAAAATGGTATATTGGCCTGAATTTGTCTATGTGTTGTTATGTAGGCTTCTATATCAGTGTCAGTTCTTTAGTTGTTTAGGAACATACTCTTTATGTTTCAAATTCTATAATAATTCACTTATCAGCCTGTTGGTGAGAGCTAACAACTTCGGTTAATCCAATTGTAAACTGTGTGCTGTTGATAACACCCATACCAACTGTTAAAAATTATAGGACTCTAATAAACTACACCAATAAAAAAGAACATCAAATTCTGTCACTTCATCTCTTGCTCTCTGAATTCATTGCTTCTTTTCCATTTTCTCTGCCATCACCACTGCCTGTTGCCACTTCAACTCATACTTGAAATATATCCTGAGCAGCATTCAGCACAATCCTAGGCACAAAGTGGGAGTTTACACACCTGAAATCCAAGACTCACCTTTTGAAAGAATCAAAGCTAGGGATGGCAGATTTTTTCTTAAATGTTTTCATTTATTTCCACAACCAGAAACAAAGAAGAGCAACCCTATTTTTTCATATCTTCTCATATTCCTAATTGTCACATGGGGTGTAGGAGGTGACAATGTGATTGAATGCATGATTGGAATGGGAATTTACAAGGCTTTAAGCACCCTTTATCACCATAGTTGTTGTTTTAGAAAGACCTGGGAATGCCACAAGTTCACAAATAATTTGGTTCCCTATACTAGCTTAGGTTCTGCAAAGAAAGATCATCCTAAAACAGCCAAAGCTGCAGTGTAGAAAGGATGTGAGCACAATGCATTACAGAAGGCTGCCAAGTGAGGGTCAGTATGCACGGGGCACTGTTTCAAAGACATATTTTTTAGCCTCAGTAAAAATCAAGTGCTGGATTTTAGTATTGTTCATGGGAACTTTTTTTCCTATTCCCTCTAAAATATTAATCATTCCTTCAATTGATTGAATCACTAACTTTTCCAGCCAATTTGTTAATAGCCTTCACTGGGTTCACTCTAAAACACTTTAGTACTGGCCCAGTAATCATCTAGATTCAGTTATTAATCACAGCGTAAGTATTATAAGAAAAAGAAATAAATGCATCCTCTTTATCTCTTTGAATGTCGATTTTTGATAGTATCATCAAAACATCAGTTAAATACCACTCCTACCCTTCTAAGTACAAGATTGGACATTAAAGAGAAATACTGTAAAAAATCCAAATTTAACCCATCTTGAAATCTTTTCATGGAATTAAAGTGATTTTATTCTATACTATTTCTATGCTAATTCTTCCTGAGAGTCTCCAGAAGTCAGCAACTGAACTGAAACAGCTTCTTTAATGAAGTAGTTACAGCCTCTGTCATAGTGCTCATGCTTCTTTTTTTTTTTTTTGCCATCTGGTCCTGGATTTTTCTTTCTTGGGAGGTTTTGATTACTCATTCAATTTCCTTACTTGTTATTGCTCTGTTCAGATTTTCTATTTCTTCATGATTCAGTCTTAGTAGGTTGTATGTTTCTAGGAACTTAACCATTTCTTCTAAGTTATCCAATTTGTTGGTATATAATTGTTCACAGTAGTCTCTTATGATCCTCTGTATTTCTGTGGTATCAATTGTAATGTCTCCTCTTTCATTTATAATTTGATTTACTTGAGTCCTCTCTCTGTTTCTCTTGGTGAGTCTGCTAAAGATTTGTCAATTTTGTTTATCTTTTCAAAAAACCAACTCTTAGTTTCATTCATCTTTTCTTTCATTTTGCTATTCTCTATTTCATTTATTTCTGGTCTCATCTTTATAATTTCCTTCCTTCTGTTAACTTTGAGCTTAGTTTATTCTTCTTTTTCCAGTTCCTTAAGGTGTAAAGTTAAGCTGTTTAATTGAGATCTTTATTTTTTCTTAATGTAAGCATTTAACACTATAAACGTGCCTCTTAGAACTGCTTCTGCTGCATCCCATAAGTTTTGGTATGTTGTGTTTTCATTTTCATTTATCTTTTGATGTCTTCTTTGTCCCATGTGTTGTTCAGGAGTGTGTTGTTTAATTTCCACATATTTGTGAATTTTTCAATTTTCTTCCTGCTATTGATTTCCAGTTTCAGACTATTGTTGTTGGAAAAGATACTTGATATGATTTCAGTCTTCTTGAATTTGTTAAGACTTGCTTTGTGGCCTAAAACATGATCTATGCTAAAGAATATTCCATTTGCACTTAAAAATAATGTGTGTTCTGGGCCGGCCCTGTGGCTTGGTGGTTAAGTGCGCGCGCTGCAATGCTGGCGGCCCGGGTTCGGATCCCGGGTGCGCATCGAGGCACCACTTCTCCGTCCATCCTGGGGCCGAGTCCCACATGCCGCAACTGGAGGGATGTGCAGCTATGACATGCAACTATCTGCTGGGGCTTTGGGGGGAAGAAATAAAATAAATAAAAAATCTTTAAAAAAAAAATAATGTGTGTTCTGCTGCCGTGAATGGAATGTTGTGTATATGTCTGTTAGGTCCATTTGATCTACTGTGTTGTTCAAGACCCGTTTCCTCATTGATTTTCTGTCTGGATCATCTATCCATTATTGAGAGTGAAGTATTAAAGTCCCCTATTGTTATTATATTGCTGTTTATTTCTCCTTTCAGTTTTATTAATATTTGCTTTATATATAAAGGTGCTCTGATGTTGAATATATAAATATTTACAATTATTATATCCTCTTGATGAATTGACCTTGTTGTCATTATATAATGACCTTCTTTGTCTCTTATGACAGTTTTTGATTTAAAATTATTTTGTCTGATAGAAGTATAGCCACCCCTTCTCTCTTTTGGTTACCACTTGCATGGAATATCTTTTTCTATTCCTTCACTTTCAGCCTATGTATGTCCTTAAAACTAAAGTGAGTCTCCTGTTGGCATCATAGAGTTACAGTGTATTTTTTTCATCCATTCAGCCACTCTATGGCTTTTGATTGGAAAACTTAATTCATTTATGTTCAAAGTAGTTATTGATAGGTAAGGACTTACCATTGTCATTTTGTTGATTGTTTTCTGACTGTTTATAGTTTCTTTGTTCCTCTCTTGCTGTTGTCCTTTGTGATTTGATGACTTTTTGTAGTGGTATGCTTTGATTCCTTTATTTTTTGTGTATCTACTGCAGGATTTCCTTTGTGATGACCATGAGGCTTACATAAAACATCTTAGAGTTATAATAGTCTATTTTAAGCTGATAACAATTTAACTTGATTGCATACAAAAACTCTACCCTTTACCCTCTCATATTTTATGTTTTTGATGTCATAATTCATCTCTTTTTATATTGTGTATCCATTAACAAATTATTGAGTTATAGTTATTTTTAATACATTTATCTTTTAAATTTTATACTAGAGTTAAAAGTGATTTACCACCACCATTACAATATTAGAGAATTCTTTATTTGACTATATATTTACCTTCACCAGTAAGTTTCATACATTCATATGTTTTTACATTGTTATTAGCATCTTTTCATTTCAATTTTGAAGAACTCCTTTTAGCATTTCTTGTAGGGCAGGTCTAGTGGTGATAAATCTCCTTAGCTTTATTTGTTTGGGAAAGTCTTTACCTCCTTTTCATTTCTGAAGGACAGATTTACCACATATAGTATTCTTGGTTGGCAATTTTTTTCTTTCAGTGCTTTGAATATATCATCCCACTCTCTCCTGGCTGCAAGGGTTTTGCTAAGAAATCCATTGATAACTTTATACGAGTTCCCTTTTATGTGACAAATCTCTTCTCTTACTGTTTTTAAAATTCTCTCTTTGTCTTTGATTTTTGACAGTTTGATTATAATGTGTCTCAGTGAAGTCCTTATTGGGTTGAATCTATTCAGGGACATTTGAGTTACACGTACCCAGATGTCCATAGCTCTCCCCAAATTTGGGGAGTTTCAGCCCTTATTTCCTTAAGTAAACTTTCTTTCCCTTTCTCTCTCTCTTCTCCTTCTGTGTTTCACTGGATGGTTTCCCATAAGTCCTGTAGACTTTCTTCACTCTTTTTCATTTTTTTTTTTTTTTTTTTTTGCTCCTCTGACTGGATAATTTTAAATGACTTATCTTCAATTTCGTTGATTGTTTCTTCGGCTTGATCAAGTCTGCTGTTGAAGCTCTCTATTGAATTTTTCAGTTCAGTCATATTCTTCAGCTCTAGAATTTTTGTTTGGGTTTTTTTATGATTTCTGTTTCTTTGTTGAATTCTTATTTGTTCCTGTATTGTTTCTCTAATTTAGTTTAATTTTCTTCTAGTTCACTGAACTTCTTTAAGAGGATTTTTCTGAATTCTTAGTCAGTTCATAGATCTCCATTTCTTTAGGGCCAGTTATTGGAGCATTATTAGTTTCCTTTGGTGGTGTCATGTTTCTCTGATTATTCATGTTCCCTGTATCCTTGCTTTGGTGTCTGCACTTTTGAATAAGTGGTCACCTCTTCTAGTCTTTACGGGTTTACTTAGACAAGGAAAGACCTTCACCAGTCAGCCTGGGGTTCTATATGAGCCATTGGGAGCATCCACAGGCTGGCAGTGTTTGTTGCCAGGGTCTCCGGTTGGGCAGGCTGCTGCCCATGCTCCAAGGCCAGGTGGGGCCACTGGGATTCTATGGTTGGGAAGTTCTGCTGGCTGGGCTCCACAGTCAGGCAGATGTGCTGGTTGGGCTCCACAGTCAGGCAGGGCCACTGGCTGGACCCCCCAGTTAGGCAGGGCTATAGGCTGGGCTCCCTTGCTGGGCAGTGCCACTGGCTGAACTCTCCAGTCAGATGGAGCCACAGGCTGGGATCTCCAACCAGCTGGGGCTGCTATCTGGGCTCTGCAATTGCATATGGTCAGATGGGGCCACACTGGCTGATCGGTGGCACTGACTGGACTCCATGACTGGGTGGCACCACAGGCTAGGCTCTGCAATCACCCCTGGTTGGGTGAGGCTACCAGCTGTACTCCATTGCTGGGGGGTACTACTGGCTGAATTCTGCATTCATGTTGGGCCACAGGCTAAGCTCAACAATTCAGTAGGGCTGCTGGCTTGGCTTTCTGCTCAGTTGGGGCCACATGCTTACTGGGAACCACAGACAGACAGAACTACTGGCCATGTTCCCTGAACAGATGGGGCCATCGGCTTGGCTCCACAGGTGGGCAGAGCGACTGTCTGCACTGTCTGGTCAAGTGAAGTCACCAGCAGAGAGGTGGTGCCACCACCAGGATCTGAGCACTGGTTGATGTGAGTCCTGCCCTTCTTTGTTGCTAGCTGACCTCAGGTGGTCTAGCCCTGCCAATTCCCCCAGTGTTTCCTATGAGGCAAGACAGAAGTGGGCCTCCCAGGAAGTGTTCCAGAACACTGGGGAAGCTGGATGTCTGTCTCTGGATTCTTTTTTTCCCCCACTGGAGAAACTATAGGCCCAGGGAAACCCTCTCACTATAGTCCTGTGCCAGCCTGGTGTAGGGGTGACTGGACAAAATGAAACTGCTCTTCTTACCCTTTTAATGCAGCTTCTCTTGGTTTTTGTCCTCCAAGGGGGTGTGTCAACTTCACCCCTAGGTTCTAGGATTTTTCACAAAGGCGTTCTTGTCTGTGAACACTTGCTAATTTATATTTTTCTGAGGGGAACTAGAACCAGAGACCTCCTACTCTTCCATCTTGCTGATGTCCCCCCGTGCTTATCTATTTTAAAATGTTACTCAAGAGACTTGCACGCTTCTTGTCTCAGACTATTTCTTGTCTTTCCCCTGGAACATATGTAGAATCTACACAACTGTAAGTGTCTTATCCTCTAATAGGTAGAGTCCTTTCAGAAGAGGTAGGTTCAAAGCAATACCTCTTCTATCAAAGTCAACCTGAAGGCCAAGAGCTCATACAAAAGACAGTGGAGAAGATGAATACCTCCGCATTAGAGGCAAGGGTCCCAGTGGCAGTCCAGCTCCTCCTAGCTAAAACCCCTTGTTATCTGGTGACGGAGGAGGTTGAAAGCAGGAGGGCATTGAGAAAGGGCACAGCGGGAAGAGGCATTCTTGTCCTTTTTTACATAAGCCTTGTTTAGAATGTAATCATAAGAACTAGTTTGTTGAAATATCAATTGCTCTGCTATGTGCTTTACATACATTATCTCATTTAATCCTCTTAAGAGCCTTAGGCAGGTGGGAACTATCATCTCCATATTTACACATGAGGGAAATTAGATGAAGCACAGCAAGAAGTGGGGAACCAGACTTAAACTGTGGTCTGGCTGATTCTCTAAAATGGGCTTGAGACTCTCTTAGTTTTTACTTCCATGACATGTCCCAGATATCAAAGGTCAATAAAGCCTAAGATGCAAAAAAATCAGATCAGTGTATGTCCTTTTTACGTTACTGCAGAACTCTAAAGCTCTCTGGCTATTTAAAATAGGGGTCCTTGACCTGGTGAAAACACATATTTTGCAAAAAGTGAGTAATCTACTGACATTTGACTTTTAAAAGTTACCAGAGATCAGAGACAAGCATATAACGCATTTCCCTTATCCCTTCTCCATGTGTGTTAGATTTCCTAGGTCCCAGCCACACCAACAACCTTTAAGAGCATTTATGTGTTGGCCAAACTCACATAGACTACACTGACCCATCTTCCTGACATTGGCCTTGAGGGATGTGGTGAAAGGAAAAAGAGCACAGTTTCCAGGCCTTTGGTTATGCAAAGGAAACTCTGAACCAAGCTTGGAAGCAGGAGCTAGAGAGGACCAAACTGCTCTGCATAATAAAGTGAAAGGAATTCTTTTCATTGTTGGAGGAGTAGTGGAGAGGAAGACAAAGCGGGGGCTGGAACTCCTGTGGACATACATGGCTTAGGGAATATTCTTAAGGAACAGGAATGTCCAATATTCACATAAAAATTATATGTAGTACTGCAATATTAAATTTTCCCATCTCCTCAATTCTTCAGGAAAGTTAGCTTAACCTCACTATACCACTAAATCACTTTCCTTCCTTAGAGAAAAGTAAGTGAAGAGATTGGAAGAAAGGACAGAAACAGCATTCTTAACTCTTTCAAAATGGCGGAACTTCCTGTTTATAGTTTAGAATAAATGCAGGAAGAAGATAAGGATAGTGTCACCTCAGAAGCAAGGAAAGAAAAACAATGTCAGAGCACCCTGGGCATCAATTAAGAAATCTTACAAACCTACGCCACTATTTTTTCATTCCTGTGTAGGAAGTTACTGCCTATAGAAAAGGTAAAGAAGTGTGTTCCTGGAACTTTCCAGAACCTGACTAGCCAGTCCCCAGCTCTGACTACTTTACCATCTATCCGAGAGGGCTCAGAGAGCAAGGAGCTCAGCCAGTAGATACCAGAGTTAAACTCTAGTGAACTTTCAGCACACATTTTCCACATGCCCACTCTCCTAATCTGATTCAGCATCAGGAGTCATGCAAAGCTCAATTCTTTAGAACTTATTTACAAGTTTTATCATTATACTTGCCCACATTATGCAAGCAGTTTGCAATCTCCCCTAATTCTCTGACTTTAATTATATAATTGAACAAGCCAAAAACTCATTTTTCCCAGGAAACATTAAACATTACCATCTTAATGAAATTCTTAATGAAATGGTCCACTATGCATGCAAATGACCAGTAGTGGCTGGGCCACTAGCTTATCACTGGGCAAGGCAATAGGACAAATGCTCTTTCTTTTGTCAGTCACTGGGAATGGCAGCTCTCACCCACACTTTTGGCTGGAATAATAATTCCACAAGACTAGAAGCTGGGCCTCTGTGAGACACATGGATATAATTAAGATTGGATGAAAAGAGTTTAAATTAAGTAGGAACTGATCTTAACCTACACAAATCAAAACTTATTTTCAAAGGGGAAAGAGCTCACTTAAACTTTTCTTGCCAATTAAAAAAGAAGTTATCAATTGTCCTTCCTTTCCCCAGAGACTAGAAGTCTGAGAGATTAACATTTCTCTTCTCAACTTACTTTTCAGGACTGAAAGCAGGGAATGGCCAAAATATAAGAAACTTGGGGGACTTCTGAAATTTTCAGCATAATTAATGGATGACTCTTCAAATATCTGTTCCTTCCCAACTGCATTTTTCAACTGCCCTTGTCACATAAAACTCAAACTTTATATACACCACATGCTGTCCTCATGCCAAAGTCACTGCTTGCCAAAGGCTAAAATAGCGGGAAGGTAGACTTGTTCACACTTTTGTTCAAATAGCGTGGACAACAATGTCCTGTGCCAAGCAGACACCAAATTGAAGTACTTAATAATAGCTGCTATTTATATAACAAATTCCCAGTTCCCAAACCTTGTCACATCTTTACACTGCCAGAAACATGCCAAGATGCCCAAACTGTCCAACACAGAATCTTACCCTAAACATTTATGGTACTTTAGAGAAGAGAATGCAATTGCTGCACCTATCACAGTACCTAGATGAGTAAATATTATTTCTCTTCCTCTTAAGTTCTTTCATTTTCCCACAGAAGGAATTAAAGGCAAAGGAAAATTATGTTTGTAAATTTTCTAACAGCTTTATTGGATTATAATTCGCATATTATATAATTCATCCATTTAAAGTACACAATTCAAAGGTTTATGGTATATTACATTATTAATTTAATCGTGGAAAAATATATGTATCATAAAATTTGCCATTTTTAAGTGTACAATTCAGTGGCATTAATTACATTTAAAATGTTGTGCAACCTTTTATCTATTTCCAAAACTATTTCATCACTCCAAACAGAAGCTCTGTAACCATTAATAACTCTCCATTCCTCTTCCCTGCAGCCCCAAGGCCCTCTAATCTAATTTCCATCTCTACGAATTTGCCCATTTTAGATATTTCACATAAGTGGAATCATATAATATTTGTCCTTTTGTGTCTGGTTTGTTTCACTTAGCATATTGTCTTCAAGTTTCATCCATGTTGTAGCATGTGTCAGAATTTCATTCCTTTTTACGGCTGAATAATATTCCATTATATGTCCATACCACATTTTGTTTATCTACTCATTTATTGATTATAGATTTTTCTTTTTTTTTTTTTTTTTTGGTGAGGAAATTGGCCCCTAAGCTAACATCCATTGCCAATCTTCCTCTTTTTGCTGAGGAAGATTAGCCCTGAGCTAACATCTGTGCCCATCTTCCTCCATTTTGTATGTGGGATGCCACCACAGCACAGCTTGATGCGCGGTGTGTATGTCTGCATCTGGGATTTGAACCCACGAACCCCGGGCTGCCGAAGCAGAGCAGGTGAACTTAACCACTACGCCAACGGGCTGGCCCCTATAGATTTATTTTTTAAAATACTTTGAGTGCAGAGAATTGAGAAATCTCATACCTCAATTCATAGCACACTCTTGTCATCAGTCAAGATGTGCCTCTCTCGGGTTTTGTTAATTTCTTCATCCCCAGGAGCCTCTCCCATTCCCTCTCCTCCAACAAGCACACATGCTAATGTGTTTTATGTAGATCCTTAAATATGTAAGTTTATAAAACATAGCTTTGTGTTGTTTTAATTTATATAAATGCATTTAATTTAAGTAAATCTCATTCTGTTTCTTACTTTTTCACCCAACTCTATGTTTTTCAGATCTATACATATTACTATATCTAGTTAACTGTTCATTGTTTAATGTTTAGTCTGAAATATGGCATAAAGAGATTAAATGGTCTCATGTTATTATAATTTTTCCACTGAGGAAGACGACTCCCAGGGCAGTTGCTATACTTCTCGGTGAGCCATTGGTCAAATCTCTTAATCTCTCCATGTCTTTGTTTCCTCATCTGTATAATAAGGGGATTACACCAGATCAGAGATCCTTGGTAGGCAGTACGCATCAAATGACCTGGGAAACTTTTCCAAAATAATGTGCCCAACCCAACAGCAAAATCTAAGGCAGTAAAACCCCGACATATATAAGTGTTGGGGAAAAAACTCACCAAAAGATTCTGATGTGCACTCTTGGTTAAAACCCTGCACAAGATGGACCTCTGAAGTCTCTTCCCTTTAACATACTAGGATGCTGTGATGATAGGGAAAATCTCTTGGCAAAGGTCCTACAGCAAATTGAAGGCTAGAACCTGGCAATAAAAATGATGCCTTTGTCCCGGCTTTCTGTTTTCTGAATATAAAATCTATTTTAAAGCATTTATGCTATTTTATTGCTAACTTCTATAAGCATATTCCAAGGATTAACTACTCCCTGGTTAACACACTCATCCACAACTCCTCGGGGCTCAATCCTTTCTTAGCTTCGATCATGCCCTCTGGTTCTTGTATTTGATAAAAGCTGAATGAGGCTGGGAACATCTTTCATTTCTATTTCCATCAGAAATTTGTGTGGCTCAATAGGGTCACCTCTGAGTCTCTGCTTTTGCAAGGAATACAGATCTGGTTTCTATAGTCTGGTTTAAAAAGAAAATTCCTGTAACATTCTATACATACAGTGCCACTCCTGCCTCATCCTCCATGTCTTGTTCTGAATTCAATAATCAGAACCAAGTTTCACGGTCTTCTCTTTCTTGCCCCTAAATATTATTGTTAAAAACTTGGAAATACACAAAATATGAAGAAGAAAATAAAAATTACTGTAATCCCACTGAGTGAAATCATTTTTCCACACAAATATGCCCCTTCCCAATGGTCTTAGTTCAAGCTGTTGAAGTACTGTAGACCAGGGAGCTTATAAACAGACGTTTATTTTCTCACAGTTCTGGAGGCTGGAAGTCCAAGATCAGAGTGCCAGCATGGTCAGGTTCTGGTGAGGACCCTCTTCCGGGTTGCAGACTGCCAACTGCTTGTTGTAGCCTCACCTGGTGGAGAGCAGAGAGAAGAAGTAAGCTCTCTGATGACACAAGGGCACTCATCTCACCATGAGGGCTGCACCTTCAGGGCCTCATCTAACCTAATCACCTCCCAAAGGCCCCACCTCCTAATACCATCACATTGGGATTTAGGGCTTCAACACATGAATTTGGGGGGGACGTAAACATTCAGTCCATAACATTCTTACCTATTTCAGTTTGTTGTACCATATTGGCCCCATTGCTCAGGCCCCAAACCTGGAATTATGTTGGTTCCTCTCTCTTCCTTACTACCTCCAAACCATCAGCCCAACCTCTAAATATGTCCTGAATCCATCCTTGTCTTTCTGTTTCCATTCCTACCACCTTAGGCCAAACTGCCATCATCTCTCACGCAGGCTCCTCGCTTAGTCTCCCTGGTAAATTGCTGAAGGAATGAAAAATATTGACTGACAGAACCA
The DNA here is from genome assembly GCF_057802395.1 of Ceratotherium simum simum. Taxonomy (NCBI): domain Eukaryota; kingdom Metazoa; phylum Chordata; class Mammalia; order Perissodactyla; family Rhinocerotidae; genus Ceratotherium; species Ceratotherium simum. Next base: position 22,883,320 of record NC_141903.1, read on the forward strand.
GAAAACAACAATATCCAGACTGGCTTGAAGAATTAGGCCAAAACTAACAAGAGTAAATTTAATACAAATAAATGTAAGCTTCTGTCTGCATTTACTTTCCAAAATTCCATGGCACAAGTTACAAGATCTATAAAGGACTTGCGTGATTTGACTGCAAGCTCAATTAAGAAGACAATGTGATGTACCCGATCAAAAAAAACCTTCCCACTTCTTTGGCTGAATGAATGAATAAGAGTGTGGGATCCAGTACAAAGGGCATAATATAGTCCTTTTGTGCTGATCATACTCAATGTTCCATTCTGGCTGTCAGATTAAATGTGTATATATATATATATATATATCTCCAGAACTGATTGAGAAGGATTCTGAGCAGAGCTAAATTGGGTCCTATGAGCAACAGCTGAAAGACCTGTGGATGTTTGTCTGGAGAAGAGAAGATGGAGGGTCTAAAGGGCACACCCACACCTGCAAAAAACTTTAAGGTTTTGCTCCTGCCAGGAGGAGAAGTCTCCAACAATGTAGCTCCAGAAGGAGGGACAGACTTTGGTTCAAAAGAAATCCTCACATCCTTCACAGGTCTGCTGAAATGCCCTTCCTCAGAGAAGCCTGCCCGGATTACCCCATCTAAATAGCACCAGTCATTCTCCACATTACCATGTTTCATTCTCTTCCTTGCACTTATTGCCAGCTTGAGTTATCCTGGTTTTGTCTTAAGCATATACTGCCTCCTCAACTTTAATGCACCATGTGTGAGAGCTGGGAGCTTGTTTATCCTGTTCACCTGGAAAGTTCTGGGACCCAGGAAAGTATCTGGCACATAGTAGGAGCTCAATAAATACTTGCTGACTAAAGGAATGAATGGATAAATGAATGCCTCCCCATTTCCCCCACCCCACCGACAGCAGCTTCCAGCATTAGAGGGTCATGAAGAGCCATTCTCAAGGAGACCTGGTAAGGCATTTGGGGTTCCTGCTGGGGAAAGAGATTGCAGAGAGTTGAATTCATCATCTCCTCTCTCCTGGGGCTTTTCCTTCACTCAATATTTCTCATTCCAGGACTCAATCTGCAGACCCATGACTGCAGAGTCCACAGATGTCCTCTGGTCTCAGACTGTCCTGGGATCAGAACCTTATTTTGGGCTCTCCCCACAGTGAGCTCCTGCTCTCCCTCTGGATTCAGCTGTGGCTTCTTGAAGTCCAGGACTTCGTGACCGTTGGCCTTCTTCATGCCAGACCACGTGGAGGCGTCTGGGGACCAGGATCCCACAGAAACCAAGAGGAAGGCTCCAAAACATTGCTCCCCATAGCCTGGCACATTCCTTCCTGAAAGGTGAACTGAATCCAGCAGGCAGATTTTGTCTCCAGTCACGTCTTTAGAAGGCTGCCTTAAACGTACAGCCATTCAAATAACAGTGAGTGATCTCTGCCTCTAGACATGAAAACCTACCAATGGTATATTCGTAAAACAATAGGTTGAATATAATCCCATTTTTGTTGTAAAATAAAATACATATAAGAAGTCTGGCAGAAAATATACCAAAATGTTACCTAACTGGGTAGGTGGGATGGGTATCTTTATTTACTTTTTTATAATTTTTTTTTTTTGTGTGGTGAGGAAGATCAGCACAGAGCTAACATTTGTTGCCAATCCTCCTCTTCTTTCTGAGGAAAATGTGCCCTGGGCTAACATCCATGCCCATCTTCCTTTACTTTATATGGGACGCCGCCACAGCATGGCCTGATAAGAGGTACGTCAGTGCGAGCCTGGGATCAGAACCTGTGAACCCCGGGCTGCTAAAGCGGAGCATGTGCACTTAAGCGCTACGCCACCTGGCCGGCCCTCCCTTTTTATAATTTTAAAAATTATTTTGGGGCCCGCCCGGTGGCATAGCGATTAAGTGCACATGCTCCACTGCAGCAGCCCCAGGTTCGGATCCCGGGTGCACGGAGGAGGATGGGCATGGATGTTAGCCCAGCACCAGTCTTCCTCAGCAAAAAGAGGAGCATTGGCGACAGATGTTAGTTCAGGGCTGATCTTCCTCACATACACCCAAAAATTAAAAATTAAAAAAAATTATTTTGCAATTATGCAAAAGCAATTTTTTAATTTTCATAACTTAAAAAATGGTAGATTGGGGTAAAAAGGTGGTTTGTTTACTAGAGAAGGTTGTTTGACCTTAGGCTTGAGACCGATGGGGAAGCAGGGAGAGGAGAGGAGCTCGTGTCTGTGGAGCGTCCACTGCATACCTAGACTGCAGTAAGCACTCCTGCCTTCTCTCCTTTCATCCTCACAACCCTCCCGTGAAGTGATGGCACCATTTCATAGCTTGGGAAACTGAGGCTCAGGGAAAGTTAGCAATTTGCTGAAGTCATACTATTTGGTAGAAATGAGATTTGAATCCAGCTCTGCTTAATCCTGTGCTGGTGGGTACAGTTAAGACATCTTTTCTCCCCCTAAGCTGGTAGGTCTGAGGCTGGGGCAAGAGATGCACCAGTCCTTGGGCTCTGGTAGATTTAACGTTTGATGAGTCTCATCAACGTTTGAGATCCCTCTGTCCACGATCACCTGTGTTACTCACGGAATGGTGCAGAGCAGCACTGGCATCACCGCGGAGCTCATTAGAAATGAAGGATCTCAGGCACCATCCCAAACCAGACACCGAGTCAGAATCTGCATGTTAACAAGATGCCCAGGTGATCCACCTGCACATTACAATTTAAGAAGTGCTCCTTTAAAAATGCCTCTCCAGCCCCACTCCCTGCCCAGGTTGCTATGGAAACCGCCATCCCTGGCCTCTGCTCCCAAAGTCCTGTCTCTTCCCCTAAAGCAAAGTGCTCTGTCAGACACTCACAGGAGCCTTGGGGCCCAAAAGGAAGAAAGCTATTTCCAAAGACACTTCGTTAATCAAAATAATGCCTGGAACTTCATGGTTTATACATATAAGCCTCAAGGATAGCTGGACCTGGCTCCTCTACAACAACCAGAGCAGTGGTGTGTTGGTAAATGTTTACCAACCAGCTTGGGGTGGAGCCCTGATTTGTAGCACTTGCCAATTTCTATGGAGTAAATACTCCCACCAGGACCAGTTCCAAGCCACCGAGGTGATGTCACTGAACGTGGAGTGGGAAGGGATGTATGCAACTGGCCCACATGAGCAGGCACCAGATCCAGCACGCCACTCGGCCAGAGCCTCATTTTTCTGAGTCAAGGTCCTTCATACAAGAGGGGAAGCCACAGCACTATTTCAGCTAATGAGGACATAATGTTTTATTGTTGGCTTCCACAACCATTTAAATTTATCCATCTCTAATTAGTTTTGCAAAACAGAAAATGACTTGCCAAATATACTCCTCGACAGCCTGTTAGACCGTAAAATTGTCTGTACTGGCTGTTCTCTCTCAGAAACCAGAGGGAGTCTTGGGTTTGCGTTAGAGAAGGGTTGGGAAGCCCTGGCTCAACCTCATGAATAAAACATTTCCAGCATCTTCTAGGTGGGAGGAGAAAGGGGTTCAGGCAAAGCCTGTGCCATGTACTTTCCCCTAACTTTTCAGCATCTTACATCTCCTGTCATTCATTTCTCAACAGGGAAGTTTTCAGTTAGGAAGATAGAAAGTCCAGTTGGGAGTTCGAGGAGGAGCTGGATGGACAGAGAGCAGAGGGAAGATAGCATGAGTGATGGAAAACTGGAACAAAGGAAGGAAACAGGAACTATTTGAAAAACATTGAGTAGGTTTGTGGCTGGAGGAGAAAGTGGTTCATTATTAGCCACCACTTAACTAAGCACTTACCATGTGCCAGCCTCTATGCTAAGCATTTTAAGTCAGTGATCTCATTGACTCTTCACAGAATTCCTATATCATCATCATCATCATCATCATCATCATCATCATCATCATCTCCATTTTACAGGGGAGGAAACCGCTTTAAAAAGTTTAAGACATTTGCTCAAAGTCACACAGCTAGTAAGAAAAGAGGGCAGAACTCCAACCCAGGTCTATCAGATTCTGAAGCCCACGCTGTAAGCAGTGCAATATGTCACCTCTAAATTTGTGCGAGTGGCGGAGGCATGGCTGGAAAGGGAGATGTCCCTCCCTGAGACAGGTTTCAAGAACATCTGGGCAGGCAGAAAGGCAGAAGGAATGGAGAAGATATGGACCACCAACACTCCCCCTGGGTCCTCAGTGCTCAGAGTGGAGGGCCTACGTTCCAACAGCCTCACCTACCAGTTCCGTCCTGCTCAGACCACTCCTGTGTGCCAGGCTCAGTTCCGGAAATGACATTTTCAGAGGAACATTGACAAATCAATGCATAAGCAGAAGAGAGTGACTAAACGGTGAGAAAATTCAAAAGCCGCCCTTGTTGGAAAGGAATCAGGGCAGGAAGGATGAGTCTGAACCAACAAACACATTTGTCAGAGATTGCTGGCTGATCACAAAACCTGTTCCTCCTCTTCTTGGACACACAGCTAGATCACAGTTTCCAGTTGTCCACGCAGTTCAGTGTGGCCATAGACTACGTTCTAGCCAATAAAATACGAGTAGAAGTCATGTAACACACCTCCAGGCTTGGCCCTAAAAATCTCCCATGTGCAAGCATTCGTGCTCTTTCTCCTTCCACAGTGACCCTGGAAGCCATTTGTTGAAGAAGGCGGAGCCACAGGATGCAGGGAGCCTGGTCTCTCAATTACTGCTTGGAGACAAGCCTCTCAACAATCAAAAACACCAAATTTAACTTTATGTGAGCAAGAAATAAACTCATATTTATTAAGGGTCTTCTTTTAAAAGACACCCTTGCCTGGAGAAAAGTCAGAGGTGGAGAGTGATCATGATGTCCAATGTCAGACGTCTGATGGGCCACCGTTAGTTAAAAGATGCTTGATGTTACTCCAAGGTAGAGAACTAAGACCAGGGGTGATATCTGTAAGGACTCTGATCATGACCCAGTGTAAGGAAAAAAAATTCCTAAGAATCAGAGATGTCCAAATATCTGGCTTCTGCCCACTCTCCAACCTCATCTCCCATCAGTCTCCCATGGGCTACCTACCTGTCCTTCTGTTCCATGAGCATCCTGAGCTCTTTCTTGCCTCTGGCCTGTATGCATGCAGCTCCCTCTGCCGCAAACACTCTTCCTGACTCTTCACAGTCCTTATTCATATGTTCACTCAACAACTGTGCATCGCCTCATGCCCGCTCCATGCCAGGCACTGTTCTTGGTGCTTGGGATACAGCAGTGAACACAGCAGGCAAAAATCCCTGCCCTCGCAGAACTTAAGTTCTAGCCAGAAATAAATGCTATAAACAATGAGCATATAAATGAGTAAGAGCTAAGGAATAAAAAGAAAGGTATAACAAAGAAAGGAGGACTGGGGGTTCCAGGGCAAGGGAGGGGGTGGTAATAGACGAGTTGTCGTTTTAAGTAGGGTGGGCGTGGTGATGGTAGGACTCATTGAGAAGTTGATATTTGAGCCAATACTTGAGGGAGATGAGGAAATTAGTCAGAGAATACCCAGGGGGAGAGCATTCCAGGCCGAGAGAACAGCTAGAGCAAAGGCCCTGAGGTAGGAGTATCGCTGGTATGTTCAAAGAACAGCAAGGAAGTCAGTGTAGCTGGAGTGGAGTGAGCGAGAGGTGGTGTAGTAAGAGAGGGGCTGAGAGGGGCAACAGGAGGACCTCAGGCTCCAGATTAAACGCCACCTCCTCAGGTAGGCCTTTGTGAACCCCTAAATTGGAACTACATTTCCCTCCCTCAATCCCATTATTTTCTCACAGCACACTTCTCTTCTATGACATTGTATTAGTTTGCTAGGGCTGCCACAACAAAGTACCACCAACCGAGTGGCTTAAACAACAGAAACTTATTGTCTCACAGTTCTGGAGACCAGAAGTCTGAGACCAAGGTGCCAGCAGGGTTGGTTCCTTCTGAGAACTGTGAGGACAGGATCTATTCCAGGCCTCTCTCCTTGGCTGGTGGGTGGCCGTTGTGGGAGATCAAGATTTGGCCACCCTGAAACCTATCTCTTTACCTTGGTTGTTTTCTCTAGGGACATTTGACCTCCCCCACTAACTGCCTAAAGAATTTGACATGGTGGCTCCTTCCTGGAACAGATCCATCATGATGGCTGTAAAGATAACGTAGGGTAAATGTTACAATAGGAAAGGCACCAACAAGCCCCTCTTATCAGAAGTTCTGTCTCTCTGGCCACATTCTCTGGATGACCCTGCGAAGAGTTGCCAGACAATCATTTACATTTATAAGGGAAATCTCCATTTGTAAAGGTATCTCCCTCTCTGTTTGGAGAAGAGAGGGGGATGAGCTCATTTCTAGTGACTTATCAATGTGGAAGGTGAGGCCTTGAGCTACATAATAAACCTTACTCTTGTTTACTGTGCTTTAGTGGTAATCTCCTGTAACTGACTCCCCCCACCCCCAAAATCCTCCTTTGTCATTGGCTGAAAATGATATTTAAGACGAGAATTTCTGCTATTGTGTTGAGAAACGCAGTGTCCCTGCTTTCTCCCATGTATACATGTTATTAAACTTGGTATTATTTTCTCCTGCTAACCTGTCTTGTTGATTATTTGGCCAGCCAGAAGAACCTTAAGGGAAAGGGCAGAGGGAGATTCTCCCTCTTCCCCCGACACCGTCTTCTCTCTGCATCTCTTCACATCATCTTCCTTCTATGCATGTCTCTGTGTCCAGCTTTCTCCTTTGTATAAGGACACCATTCCTATTGGATTAGGGTCACCCTAATGACCTCACACTAACTTGATTACCTCTGTAAAGACCCTATCTGCAAATAAGGTCACATTCTGAAGTACTGGGGGTTAGGACATCAGCATATGAATTTTGGGGAAAACAATTCAACCCATAACAGACATTGTAAGTTATACTTATTTCACCCATGCATGTAATCGTTTAGTGCTTATAACCCTTACTAAACTATTGGTGCCACCAGGGCAGGGACACGTGGATTTCAGTCATCTCACTGCTCCCAGCACCTAGTCCCATGCCTGACAGGTGCTCAACTGCTATTTGGAGCTTGATTAACATTTGTTGACCAGGTGAATGGCTGTCGTTAGAAGCTGCTTCCAGAGGCAGTGGCTGACCCTGCAGCCACTGGGACAAAGGTTTGGTAGTCATTTGGTGGCGATTCAGCCATCACAGGGCGTGTGTAGACAGAGCAAACTCTAAAACCCTTTCCCACCCTGAGAGCTGGTAATTCCCTGGCATTCCTGAAATGAAGCCCTAAGTTCATTTTGTTCTGCTGCAAATAAGTAGAGCAACCTCCTCTCGTCCTTCAATTCTGCTGCGTTCTTTCTCTCCCTTTAAAACCCTCTTCCCTCAGGGCTGCCCCTCAGGGCTGCGCTGGGTTCTGCTGGCAAATTAGAAATCCTGCTGGGTTTCCAGCTTGACACTGCCCCTTTGGCCATCTGAAAGAACAATCAGGTAATCATTCCTGTAGTTTCAATGAAGCCGGGTTTACTCGACCCTCTTCTCTCCTTCACCCCCCTTCAATCTCCTTAACACAGCCAGTGGCTACGGAAGGACACTGCACCGTGTGTAAGTATAAACCTTCTGGACAGCTACCAGCAAAGCAGCCAAAGATTCATTTGGAGGAAAGAGCAGCAAAACAGCCAAGAGAGCAAAGGCGGAGTATAGACTTTGGTCTCCATGCCTTGTCCAGATGCTGATTTGTGGTGGAACTTCAGAGATGTCATTTAACCTGTCTGGGCCTCAGTTTCTTCATCTATGAATTAGAGATAATAACTAATGGGGCTCACATCACTACCACACAAGGATATCAACATACCATGAAGGCTTAAAAGTGTTATTCTAATGTAACCACGGGCCCATTTAGAGCCATTTCGAACAGACCCCATCTCTTATCAACAGAGTGATTAAGAAATTGTCTTTCAGGCCTAGCGGTTAAGGTCCAACATGCTTCGCTTCAGTGGCCTGGGTGGTGTTCCCAGGTGTGCAACCATACCACTTGTCTGTCAGTAGCCATGTTGTGGTGGCGGCTCACACAGAAGAACTTACAAATATACACAACTATGTACTGGGGCTTTGAGGGAGAAAAAAGAAGAAAAAAGGAGGAAGATTGGCAACAGATATTAGCTTAGGGCCAATCGTCCCCTGGAAAAAAAAAAAAGAAAGAAAGAAATTGTCTTTCAGAAAATTTGCAAAGTCATGTAGCCAGGGCATGCTCAGAAGAAGAAATCTTGGCCTGAAATGACCACAGAATCAGATTCTCCTCCCCACAGAACCAAAGGACCGGGACACGTCCAGAACTTAAAAGTCAGGCTATTATCAGAAGCAAGGGGTCTGTCATTCAGGAAGATTCGGTGTTAAAATTCCTTCCCCATGTTACCTTAAAAGTTTAGAACCTCATCATAAACATTTAGAACCTTACCAGAAATGCTTGAAGCCCGTCAATCAAAACCTGTCCCACCAGTGTTTCCACGTGCCAGCCTGTTATCCCTAACATTTTAAATTTTGCCCCAAATCCTGAACTGGGGAGACAGATCTGAGGGCACACACCCCCATCTTCCTTCAGATTGATCTCACAGAATAAAGCTTATTTCTTTTCCCTAAAGCCATAATTAATTGGCTTTTTTATGTGCATCGGGTAAGAGAACACCATTTTTGTGTGGTAACAATGTGAACTGTTTCATTATTATCTGATGATACAGATTTCTTATCATCACCCCAAAAGCCCTGCAGAACCTTGCCCCAGACTCTCCACACTCACCCGGAGCCCCTCTCCAGCTAGTTATGCATCAGTCCCCTAAACACACAAGTTCTTTCCTGCCCTAGGACTTCTTCCTTCTGCCAGGAGTAGTTTTATCTCCTAACATCCACCATGTTGAGATTCTTCTTGTTCTTTAGTTTTCAGTTCAAACATTGCTTTCGAAGAGAAGCTTTTCTTTTCTTGTCCCTCCTACCTAAAGTGGATGCCCGCCCCCCATTATGCTCCCTCTCAGCCTTATGTGATTTCTTTACAGCACTTAGTATGTCATTCCATTCATTCTAGTCACTTGCCTGTCTGCCTCACCAGATCAAAGGACCATGTTGCCCTCACTCACAACCCCCTCTGCCTCACCAGATCAAAGGACCATGTTGCCCTCACTCACAACCCCTACTGCCCAGCACAGTGTGTGTGTGGCCGTGAGAGTGGCTCAATAAAGATTTGTTTCTGACACTTGTTTCTGACAGTGGACAATTGAAAACAATACAAAGACCCAACCAAAGCAGGTTAGGAACTCCAGGCACATGTGTGAGTTAGCAAAAACCCAGTCTTCCCTTCTGAGTTTCTCTCTACTCTCACACTATCACCACACTCACAAGACTTCTGACACCAGATCGGGGGGGCTTTCCCCCTCTAAGAAATTCTCTGTGACACCAGCTGGGTGTCCTACAATTTAACTCAATTCTGACACTATCTAGCTGGAGATACCATCAGATCCCACAGGTTAAGGGCTCAGTCCTACAAGACTGCCCCTCACTGCAGATGCCAATCGCAAGTAGTAGGTTCCCAGGTTACCCACAACTTCTGTCCGACTTGTAGCTTCTTGTAACTCCCCCTTGGATTTAACTATTTGCTAAAGCAGCTCACAGAACTCATGGAAACACTTCCTTCCATTTACCTTTATTAAAAGAAATGATACAGGATACATTTGAACAGCCAGATGAGGAGAGACGTAGGACAAGGTCTGGGAGGGTCCCAAGAGCAAGAGTTTCTGTCCCCGTGGAGTTGGGTATGTCACCCTCACAGTATGTGGATGTGTTCACCAACCCGGAAGCTCTCCGAACTCCATACTATTGGGATTTTTATGGAGGCTTCCTCACATAGGCATGATCAACTATTAACTCCATTTCCAGCCCCTCTCCCCTCTCTGGAGAATGGGGAGTGGGGCTAAAAATTCCAAGCTTCTAATCATGGGTTGGTCTTTCTGGTGACTAGTCCCCATCTGGGAGCCCAACCAGAGTTGCCTCATTAGAATAAAAGATGCTCCTAGCGCTCTTATCACTTAGGAAATTAAAGCATTTCAGCAGCTCTGCATCAGGAACTGGGGCAGAGACCAAGATACATATTATCTCACAATGCACTTAATAAAATGCTCCAGAGCCATTCAAACTTATCACTGAGAACACTATGTAGCAGCATAGGAAAATATTTAGAATATATTATTAGGTTAGCAAGTGCTATTTACACTTTGATTGCAACTATGTAAAAATACAATGCCATATGGCCAGAAACTAGAAGTAAACAAATTTAGAAACAGTCAAATGACTCGCTAGGATGGTGAGACTATGGGTGCTTTTGGGTTCTTTCTCTTTTATTTCTGTTTCTGTTGCCATAATGCTGTTTGTTCAACGATCATTTTGTTTAGTTTTCAGCACTAAACTAGGCACACTGTTGAGTGGTCCCAAGAGGGGGTCAAACATTTTCTCACAGCTATATGTGGAATGAACTTCTTTTTCACACATTTCTAGAGCCAGCTGGGGCATGGTGAATGGGGAGCAGGACACAACATGGCCTTTGAGCTTCTATCAACTTGGCCTTGTAGTTATGCATCAGGAGTGGGGCCATACCCAGATGGAATGAGGTGGTTCCTCAGAGGGAAAGTCAGGATGTGGCTACCAATTCAGAAGGTAATGCCTGCTGCCCCGAAAAAATGACACCAAAAGCCACCACATCAGTCAAGATTTCGCTATAATGACAACTTACATGTGCACAGCGTTTTGCTGTTTTTAAGGCCGTGTCACATATGTAATCTCACTCAACCCTCAAAACCCCTCTTGTGAGGTCACTGGTTACCATGCACACAATCCAGAATACAAACTGATGCTTGCAGAGGTCGTCATCCTCATTCTTACCTTGCAGGCTAGTGATGCATCAATGAAGGTGGTGATATCTGTGGCACAGAATTATGCTCCCTGGGAAGAAAACTGCACAGTAAATTTACTTAGCCAAGTAATCAGAAACAGATTCCATAACTACACAGCAATGTGAAGGCTAAACTGCCAGGTACGTGCACTGCCTTCTATGAAGCCCAGCAAGATGGTTCAAGAGTTCTCAAGCTTTTCCCCATTGTGACACAGATGATGGATGACACTCACACGTGTGATACATCTCCTTGGAAATCCTCAGGGTCACACACAGTTCCCAGTCACTACCTGACACGACCTTCTGACCTGGCCAGGAAAGCACCAAAGCACAAATAAGCCAGAAGATCAGCAAATAAATCATTGGAATACTGCAACATTTTCACAATTATTAGCACGGGAAGCAGTTTTGCACTGTGGCTAAGAGCATGGCCTTTAGCGACAGACAGAACATAGCTTCTAACTCTTTGTAGCTATGTGAATCTGAGCCAGTTTATTTACCTCTCTGAGCCTCAGTTTCCTCATCTTTAAATTGGGGATAATAACGCCCATCTCCTAGGGCCCGGGTAAGGACATATAAGATAATTCGTACATAGCTCTTTGCAACAGTCTTGGTACATAGCATGCATAGGTACAAGTGTTAGCTAACAATAGCAGCAGCAGTGCTGTTAAAATTACTTGAGAAATCCTTCAAGAATGACCACAACACACTAGACAAGCTCTGGCTCTGAGTGACCTTGTTCCAAGAGCGTTGCCCACAAAGGGTTGAGAGATGGACAGTTGATATGATGAAGTTCAGGATGAAGCTGGACCATTCCAAAGGAAATCCTGCCAATTTCTGTGGGGTTCACTCATTGAGAATTAGACCCCATGGAGAGTGAAGAAGGAGAAAAGGTCAGAGAGCCCATAAAGAGATATGTTGATAAATCAGGGGAGAGGACTTGGCAGGCCCAGCAAACATTTACAAGTAAAATATACATTCAGATCTCTTTGGAAGTCTCCTGAAAGGAGGGAGGGGTTGGCCTAAAGTACAGGTGAGATTTGGGTGGGAGAGGAGGAGCAGGGCAGAGCCTGGTGTGCAAGAAAAGGAAGGACATGTAACCAAAGCAGAGTTTGTGCCAGAAAGCAGAGATCGAAAGTCTCCTTGCCTTCTTCTCTTTGCCTCTTCCATCATCCTCTGCCCCTCCTGAAATAACTCAGCCCTTTGGCTAAGCTATCAGGATGTTCCAAGCTGGTTCTGCTCGCAGTATTTCCCCAGCTAGCTAATTAAACATAGCACATGTAATTGAATCATAGTGAAGCCCAGAGCTGATGCCTCTATACCCAGAGGGGAAAAGGTGGAGTGTGACGAGAACCAACTGCGTCTTACTAGTGCCAGCTAGAATTCTGTAGATACTTTCAAACCTCAGCACAAAAAGCATGATATTTGAGGCCATATCATGTAGAGATTAGAGTAATCTCCTCAACAAGAGAAGAGAAGATATCCCTTTTATGCAACAACAGTTCAGTAAATTTTGTTTAGCTTGTGTAGGATACAGTTAATTACAGTAATTTATCAAAGTGGCACAAGGTGGTATTCACACACACAAAGAGTATTATCCCACAGTTGAAAATCCTTAGTTTTATATAAGCTGAAGCTAGTACTAATTGAATTTTCACTTGGGTAGACAAAATCTTTAACAACTCTGGGATAACTAAATGCTCTTTGCTCAATGATGTGGATCGGATGATTTACAACCCCTTTCACACAATCATGCTAATTTTGCTTTCATATGATTAATTAAAACAATATGTTCATTCTTCCTAAAGTGGAATTAGGGCACCCAAGGAGTTGGCTTTTATTACTAACTTCCCTATCCAGCAATAAAAGTAATTTTCACACATTGTCTTCAAGAAAGTGGTAAGTACTTGAGGCCCTGATGGAAAGACTTTGGCAAGCTCAACTTTGCTCTTTGGAAGGCAACGGAGGTGAGTCTGATGGGCAGATAGACGTTTCTAGGACTTCAGAGCTGAAAAGGACTTTAGAGGCAATCTCATGTAAACCCCCAATTTTGCAGTTGAGAAAACTGAGGCTTGGCGAGACCAATAAGTTATCCCCAACTTATAAGACCCCACTTTTGGCAGAACTGATATCAGTATCCAGCTACCCTGATTCTTAACTCAGTCTTCTGGAGAAAGAGCACTGGACTGGGAGTCAGCAAATCTGGAATTAGGAGCTGACTCTGCTGCTGACTCACTGCAGGACCTGACAAGCACTGAGTCTCTCTCACTTTCCTCTTCTGTAGAACTGGGATGATAGCACTTGCACCATCAATCTTCCAAAATAACAGGGCTAGGAGATAGATGAAGCCAGTTTGGGGCACTCCTCCATCCCTATCCCCCATTTTCTCCTGAATCTCCCAAACCCCTCTGCCTCAGTGCCTTATCACCCCCCACTCCTTAGAATCCTCAAAGGGGCCCTCTTGTTTTTTCCAGATGGGGAAGCTGAAGACTGGGAGACACCATGGCCCCAGAGCTAATCAGTAGCAAAGTTGGTTTGGAGCCCATTGTCACTGCTGCCTCTCTGTGCTGCTCCTCCCTGCGCCCATTCCCTCAGAACCCTGCCCTCTGCCGTGGTGACAGCAGATGGCAACTCTCTTGGGTGACAATCCTTAACCCTGAGGGAGCCCTACTCACCCTGACGCTTTGGCTCACCTAGTCGCCCCAAAAAGGAGACCATTTTTAATCAGCACCTCTGACATCAGACTCAAATTCTTAAGCAGTTAAAGGCAGAAAAGTCCTCAACCACCTTCACTTTACAGATGGGAAAACTGAGGTCCAGAGGGAAAAAAAGTACCATTTACGAAGCACCACTTACGGTGCTCTCTCAGGTGATCACATTTCATTCAAGGGCAGAAAGAACACTTGACTTGTCCAAGGTCATCCGGCTGCTAAGTGCTTGATCAGGGCTCCCCCAGGACTGCTCTGTTTCACATGCAAACATCAGCCCTCCCCAAAGCTTTCTCCCTAACATTCATGGAGCATAAATGTCAAGTGTGATCTAAGTGTTTCACATGTACTAATTCATTTTATACCTCACACAACCCTCTGCGGGGGGTGCTACTATCACCCACTTTACAAATGAGGAATGGAAGTAAAGGGGTGAAGCCACCTGCCTGAACTTACACGACAATTGAAGCCAAAGGCTGACATTCGAATCTAGGCAGTGTGTCTCCGGAGTCCACACTCTGATCCTCTGCACTCGACTGCTACCTGCAAGGCACTGCCTCTCCTCAAACATCGGTGAGGTCTGCAAGGTCTTTGGACCTTAATGGAGCTGTGCTCTCCGTGCGAGCGTAAAATGAAATCAATTAGGAGGTGCCAAGGACAGGTGTCACGAGCCTTCAAACGGATACGCAAAGACTTCAAATGGACCTTCAAGAGTTCTCGCTTCCCTCACAGGGTCACTGGCTCCGGATCCACGGAAGCTATTAGCATAATGACAACCCTGCTTGAAACCTTAGCCCCATGCTGCCAGCCTGAGCGAGTGGTTGCCTCCTTCGGCTTCCCCTCTGCTTCACGCTCCACTGGAGAGAGCAGACAGCTGCGTTCATCTACTGCAAAAGTCTTAACACCCACTCAGCCACTGCGTGCCCTTGCCCTTATGGCCAGTGCACCAGAAAGACCTGTGGATTTCTCCAGGCTGGCCTGACACACAAAAGGAGGGAAAGCAATAAAATTAAAACCATGGGCGACATGGGATAGTACAGAAGATAAAATGGGGGTTTTAACGAGACGAACACATTAATTCATTCATCCATAAATTACTCATTCTTATTATCACAATTTCTCACCTTTCCAAACTGAGTACTTCTTTTCTTTTTTTTTTTTAGAAAGGATAAAGTTATACGCTTCTTTTTTTTTTTCAGGCATACATCATTATACTTCTCTTTCTGCATTGATTACATCATGTTCACCACCCAAAGACTAACTACAATCCATCACCCCACACATGTGCCTAATCATCCCTTTCGCCCTCCTCCCTCTCCTCCTCCCCTCTGGTAACCATCAATCCAATCTCTGTCTCTATGTGTTTGTTTGTTGTTCTTTTTATCTTCTACTTATGAGTGAGGTCATACAGTATTTGACCTTCTCCCTCTGACTTATTTCACTTAGTATAATACCCTCAACGTCCATCCATGTTGTCACAAATGGCTGGATTTTATCGTTTCTTACGGCTGAGTAGTATTCCATTGTGTATATATACCACATCTTCTTCATCCATTCGCCCCTTGATGGGCACATAGGTTGCTTCCAAGTCTTGGCTGTCGTGAACAATGCTGCAATGAACACAGGGGTGCATGTATCTTTATGCATTGGTGTTTTCATGTTCTTTGGATAAATACCCAGCAGTGGAATGACTGGATCGTATGGTAGCCCAAACTGAGTACTTCTAAGCATAGATTCTAGAACTACACCAAATAATCAAATGTTTCTTCTAGATTCTTTAAAAACGAAAAAAAAATTACAAGGATTTGTACTTTACTTCTGCAAAACAGAAGGAATTATATGTACTCTGCAAAACAGCCACAAATTATTTTGTCCTCCTTTGAAGATAATTTCAGACAGAGAAACAAAAAATGAAAACACTTTCTATAAACCTTGATATTAAGACTCGTGCTCACGTGGAGCTATGCTAAGACTGTGGGCTTGGAAGTCGGACTGCCTGGGTCTTATTCCTGTCCTACCACTTAGAAACTGTGTGACCTTGGCAAGTTACCTGTCTTGGCCTGGCCTTACTCACTCTCTCTGTAAAGTGGGGATGATGCTAATAAGTATACCAGTTTAGGGACTGTTAAAAGGATTAGATGAGATTATGTACGTAAAGCTTTCAATAAATGTCAGTGGTTATCAGCACGTGATTATTGTTCTCAAAAAATATAATATTTGTTATATTAATGGGAATTCTTTCTATTGGAAGAAACAGAAACCAAATGAAACTAGTGTAAAACAAAAAAGAAAGGGAATTTATTGGCTGAGGCATCTGTAGGCACACAGGTGTACTGGCTCCAGGCTAGTCGGAATCCAGGAGCTCAAACAGCGTGAGAATCAGTCTCTGTTGAACACTCTAGATTTCACCTCAGCTTTGGTCTAAGAGTTGTCTGAGTTATCTCAGGCTCCTCCGGGACATTATTTCTGGGATCAATTCCTATAGCTCATGACATGGGGGCAAGACAGAGCTACCACCTCGATCTTCAATTCAAAAAATTCCAGGGAAGTTATATGCTTCGTCCCATGGCCAGGGAAGTGGGGAGTATAATTGGCTACCCCATCCAAATCACACAGGGCAGGAGAGTTTCCCAAAGGAAGAAGGGAGGGACAGAGCAAGCAACGCTGGGCGAACGAGAACTATAGATGTTCATTATACCTGTTATTATGTGAACCAGTTTCTCACAACAAAGTCCTTTTAAAGAGTATACACTACCTATGCAGATCTATAATATTCAACATATACATGTTCTTCAACAAATAGAGATGAACCATAAGTTATGTAATACTTTGCAGGCAGAGATTAAGTTTATTCTTTCTTCTATCCTCCACAGTGCCCAGCACAGAACAGGCACTCTGAGCAGTATTCATAAAGTGACTAATAGCTTAGCTCTGGAATCAAATTACGTCATTGTATTAGTTGGGATAAATTAGATTATGCTTCAATTTAAAAAAAAAATCTAAATCTTAGTGACTTAGCACAACATGTTTGTTTCTTACTCACATGAAGTCCACGCCGGTGCAGGTGACTCTCCAGGGCAACTGTCCTCAGGAGACGCGCAGAGACCCAGCTGACGGAGGCCCCACCACAGTGTACCATCTGTAACACCGGGCCTCCTCAGTTAACATGCCGAACAGAGCTCTAGGGGGTCCTCATCTTGGCAATTAAGTCCTTCGCTCCAGAAGCGACCCATATCCTTCTGCTCACAGCCCATTGGCCAGACCCAGTCACTGGCCCCACCTATGCAAAGAACTGAGGAATGTCATCTTCCCACATGCCTAGAAGGAGAGGGGAATCAGATACGTGTGAGCTCTAGCCGTCTCTACCAAAATCAGTTAAAATAAACATTCTGTAAAAATTACACCCCAATTTTAAATATTAAGAAGATCTGAAGAAAAGAAAATAGCCTAATACCTATTAATATGGCTTTCCTACTACTCCATCACTGAGCACCATTCCCCACATTTCTGACTAAACTCGTATTACAGCCCAGCAGAGACTAATTCCATTTGAAAGTTCAAAGTTTATTTATTTTTCACGCTCCACTATTAGACAGAAATGACCTTCAAAATCCAATTGAGCATACAATCTTACTACAGGCAATTGACAGTTCTTTGCAAAAGCCTTTTAAAAAATATGCCTACTCTTTGACCCTGTAATTCCACTTCTGTGATTTAACCTGAGGCAATCAGCACGGATGTGCACACAGATTTAGCTACAAGGATATTCCTTGCAGCCCATTTGTAACAGGGAAAAGTAAGAATTAACCTAAATGCCAGCAAGAGTGTGTTGGTTAAATAAATTAAAGCGTGTCCTCACACCGAATAATATGCATCCATTAATAATTACACTGGGAAGGTGTATTTATTAAAGTGAAAAGAGGTTTGTGATACATTAAGTGGGGAAAAATATTCTAGAAGAAAATATATCAAGGAATTAGTAAGGTTTGCTCCTATGTGGGCGGAATTATGGGTGTTTTTATTTTCTCTTTTTTGCTAGACTATTATTTTCTGCTATTATGAGTATTGCCATTGAAATAAGAAAAACAGAGTAGTTCAAATTCTAAATAAATAATATCCTTGGGCCCATCACATACCCACTGCTCGTAATGGAGCTTTTATTTTAGAAATTCACTGCTGCGATTAGGTTCTCTTCAGTCTTTAATGCTCACGGTCACTACTGGTGACAATAATAGCAGAAATTCTAGGAGACAGCACTTCCCAGTTTATAAGACCTTTCACCTTCACGAGCCTCCCCACAACTGTAAGGGAAGGTAGTTCAGGCCTTGCTATCCTCGTTTTACCACTAAGGCTCAAAGCCACTAGGTGACTTGCCCAAGGGTGGAGACTACATGAGAATCCAGGACTCTTCCAGGCCACTGCACTGTCCAACTCCAGGAACAACACTGGGTTCTAAGAGGTCCATTCACATAGAAAATAATGTGACAAGTGCCCCCTGGAGTTGTGCAGTCTCCAGTCCTGCTCAAACCCTTACTGGGTAGCCACAAGTCCTCTGACACTAATTAGCCAGCTGGTATCAATAGTGGGTTACAAATAAGTAAGCAAATTAGTATTCAACAGATATTTATGGAACACCCCTATAAGTTAATGCTGTTGGGGTCCCTGAAGCTAAAAAGTCTGACCTTTATCGTTTAGGCAATGAGAAGATATTTGAGGGTCCTAAGAGGTAGAATGGTGTGATCAGAGCTGTGTTTTAGAAAGAAAAGAAATAAGAGTCAGTGGAGGTGAACAAGACCAGAGGAGGCAGGGAGACCAATGAGTCAGGAGGCTGTTGCAATCATCTAGGCAGGAGAAAATAAATGCCTAAACTAAGGCAGAGGTGCCTGAGTGAGGAGAGCATCAACATCATCACCATCATGATAATATTAGTAGTAGCTACCCTTTATTGAGCACTTCTTATGTGCCATATGCTATGCTGGTGATTTACATAGTGACTCCACTCAATCTTCAAACTAACCCAGTGAGGTAGGTACTATTGTAATCCCCATTCTGAGGTTAGGGTTCAGAAGGGTTAGGTCACCTGTCCAAAGTCACACAGCTAGTATGTGGCAATGATTCCAACTTAGGCCCACAGAACTTCAAAGCTTGTCCTCTGAGCCATCATGCTGAGAATTAGTGAAAGAAGGTAGATGGCTAATGGGTGACGATGATGACAGGAAGAGATGACAAGCTCAGTTTCAGAAATGCGGAATGCCATAGAATATCCAGATGGACAGATCCAGTGGCCGTGGAGAAGGGCTAGGGCTGAAGATGAATCTTTGGAAGCCTCAGTGAGCGGATGGAAGCTGACGCCATGAGAACAAACAAGCTCACGGAGAGAATGCGTGCAGCAGCCAGCCTCGAATGGAAGCCTGGGAAACCTCAATCTTTAAAGGCTAGGGAAGCTTCTTTAAAAAAATACAATACAATCAAGGCAGGAGGAAAATCGGGAAAGAATAGGGCCAAGGAAACAATGAGTGAAAAAAGTTCCAAAAAGCAAAGAGTAGCTTTAGTGGTGTCAAATGCTACATATCCAATAATAGGGGCTAATATTTTTGAGGACTTATTAAATACCAGATATTGTTCTAAGGGCTTTCTGTATATTAGTTCATTTAATCCTGACAACAATCCCATGGGTAGACACTATCCCACTTTACAAATAAGAAAACTACCCTGTCCCAGGGCCCGTGGCGTATAAGTGGTAGAACAGAGATTCAAAGCCAGGCAGTCTAACTCCAGGGCTGGCACTCATGGCCTCTACACTGTATTGCCTTTCTCAGGAATGTCTAACATTTTCTGAGCACTCAGATTATGCCAGGCACTGTTCCACGTACTGACTCCTTCAATTCTCACAATAACCTTATTAAGTAGGTACCATTATTATCCCCACTGTACAGATGGGAAAACTAAATCACAGAGCAGTTGCCCAGGATCACACAGCTAGTAGAACCATAAAGGTATAGTAGATCTATTCATGAGGAAATTAAAGAATTATCAACCAGCACTTGGTGGATAAAGGTGCGTGGACAGGAATCTTAAAGTGAAATGTAGAAATGAAAATTCCGAGTTCAATGGAAAGTAAAAAGAATTATGAAACTTTGGTGTTGGACGAGGCCTGGAGCATTCATTAATGCTGTTCACCAAATGTCAGGCACATAGGAGGACTGCACTTTCTGGCCCTTGTGCTCATGTGGGGCCACAAGACTAGGTCCATCCAATGACTTGTGAGAGGACATGACACATCACTTCTAGGCCAGTTGATTGCCAGTGAGAGACCTTCCAGAGCACTCTTTCCCTCTGCCCCAGCAATCTGCAGTAATGGAGACGGTGGCTTCATCAACCTGAGTCTCGGCACAAGGGGACATGGAAACAAGCCCTCAGCCTCCTCACAGGGACATGTGCATGAATGAGAAGGAAACATGGCTGATACAAAGCCTTGAAAGTGAGTTGGATGGGGAAACTGAGGACCCGAAAGGAAAGAGATCTGCCCAACATCACAAAGCTGGCTACTGAGGGGCAAGAATCTAAGCCTCTGGCATCCCATCCGGTTATATTTCCTTCATACCTCATCGGGCATTTCGCACATCTTGCAAGTCACTGCCCCTTCTAACCTGAAGCATATTCTGATTCTGTAAATGGGTG
Source organism: Ceratotherium simum simum (assembly GCF_057802395.1). Taxonomy (NCBI): domain Eukaryota; kingdom Metazoa; phylum Chordata; class Mammalia; order Perissodactyla; family Rhinocerotidae; genus Ceratotherium; species Ceratotherium simum. The sequence continues at coordinate 22,903,600 of NC_141903.1, forward strand.
CAAAAGCTGAATTAAACTAATCATTGCCTGATGTTCACAAACTGTCCCCTAGTGCAACACACTCAGAACTCACTTTTTTTGAGAGGTAGACGGAGAAGGCTCAGGGGTCTGGGGGGGTGAGGGAGGGAAACCCCGCTCTATTATTTATAGAATAGGGGCTAATTTAATTAAGTTTTGACAGAAAGTGCTCAATTTTGCAGACAGTTGCCACCCGTTCCTCCTGCAGTCTGGATCTCCTCGTAGTAACTGACTCGGCTCCATTTTCCTCTTTGATGTATGAGGCTATAAAACAGGGAGTGAGCGAGTCACCTTCAAAGAGGCCTTTCGTCATTGCAATAACTAGAAGTAATTTATGGGCACCTGGAATTTGGGTTCTCTGTCTCTGACTCGGCAACAGATTGAAATCACAATCTGGATGCTGGCAGCCAATTGGAAGGTCAAAGGGACTCTGAAATGTATCAGTCTTCTGGAATCTAGGATAAGGAAACATCACCGTCCACACTCAGCCATGAGACCCTCAGCAGAGGTTTTGGACAGAGGCTGCCTCTTGGGTATCTGGGATTTACTTCACCTTTGGAGGTTTCCTGGGACATCCTCCCCATCCCAACCACCATCCAAGTCCCTCCCATCCTTCAAGGCCCAGTTTAATTCCTGCCTCTTCTAGGAAGCCCTCCCTGACTACCCTAGCCCGTGATATGTATTGTATACCCTGACTTTACAATTCTTTTGACACTTGTCACATTCTCTTTGGTGCATGCTATTAACGTTTGCGTGTCTAGACTCTGTAGATCACGTTTCTGTCGAAATAGGTTTCAAATCATGTGCCAGTTCTGATCAATTAGTAGTGGCTGCCTGGAGTTCATAGGGAGAACTCTGAGGCTGCATCTGGGCCCAATGGTTAAGAGTGTGGTTATGGATTGGCAAAGCCTAAAATGGGCATGGCAGGTAAAAAAGGAAAATGTATGGCATCTGTTTGCCCTCTATGCTGTACACAGTAAATTCTTTAAAAATAGAGTCCATAACGTACACTTACTTATATTCCCAGGAACATTTGCATAGGCACGCCATGGATGCTCAAAAATTATTTGATGAATAAATATTTCCCATTTTAACAATGACCTAACTTTAATGCATTAATCAGATGTGTTCTAATTATGATTCTTTCAAATGGCCCTTAACACAAGTATGTGTAGACCTGACTCCCATCAGAAATTTATCCAAAGCTAGATTTTATATGAGGGATGGCTTTGACACATCAGCCCCCTAACGTTTCTGAATCTGAAAATATTAATACATTAATAACTCTTAGCATCTGTGCAGTTATTAATGATTTTCCAAGTTTTTTTATCTAGTACCTCATTTGATTATTACATGACTTTAATGAGGTAAAAGTTTATTCCCATTTTACAGATTTGAAACAACTTGTTTAGTAGCATAATGATTAGTTAGGACCAGAAGAGGTAACCAAATATTTACCAATCCCCAGCAACGTAAAATAAACACTTAAGGTCTAGGCCAGTGTTTCCCATAGTTTTTTTCTCACAGAACATCAGGATTTTTGTAGGGCCACTACATAGGACCCTCGACATGAGCTATTTTCCAGCTATTTGACTCCAGAACCCCTTTCGACAAGAAGCATCTGAGTTCTACAAAACCTTCTGGGAAATGCTTGCCTGGGCTCATCAGACTCCTGTCCCAACACTGATCTAAAGTTGCCAGCAGGGGCACCAGAAGGGCTGCAGAGCAGTTAAGAGCCTGGGCTCTAGAATCCAACCGGTTAAGTTCTGGCTCCAGCACTGACTGGCCGTGACCTTGGATGAGTCGCTGAATCCCCAGCCCCACTTCCCGCCCGTAACAGTCGGATTCTAACAGGGCCTAGCTCCCAGGGTTGTCATGAGGATTGGGTGAGACAGAGCAGGTAGGTAGCCTCACCCATGTAAGCACTCTATAAATGGTGACTGGTATTAGTGCCAATGAGGAAGAAGGGCAGAGTGGAATCTATTTAAAAACAGAACAAAATGTCACAGGCTGGGCTCCATAGGAAGCAGACTCCAAGATGGAGTTTAGCGTGCAGGAGGTTTATTGAGGAGTGCTCTTGAGTTCAACAGCTGTGGAAGGGAAGTGGGGGAAGGAAGAGAGAGAAGAGAAAGTCCAGCTGCAATGCAGCCCAACGACAGCCAACCCCACAGGGAAAGATCTAGAGCAAAACCTATCCTTCAGAAGTGTCCCCAGGTGGGCTGAGGACAGCCCTTTAAACCCCACATGGATCAGTCATTCGATGTGGTTCACCCAGGAAGGGCTGACCTTGGGTCAGGCAGCTCTCTGCAACTCAGGCAGTCCCTCAATGGGCCACCAGCACTCCGAGGAGCTGGGACAACAAGTCCTTCACCAGAGGAGCACCTGAGCAGTGCACACAATGCCCTGTACACTGTCTCCACCACCCAAAAACAAAAATCAGAAGACAAAACAAAGCAAAAGCTTCCTCTGACCCTCCAGGACGGAAAAAGGGCAGTCTGCAGACATCAACCAAATCTAGTCATTTATTCATTCATCAGTTATTAATGCCTACCATATGCCAGGCTCCAGGGATGAGGGCTTATGAATCAGGGACTGATTCTATAGCAATAATCATAATAATGTTTTCTCTTGACTTTTTCAGGCATGAAAATAAAGATGGAGAAACAGAGAAGGAAGAGATATCAAATCACTTGAAGCCAGGATATATTCTCAGGTGATCAGTCACCTGTCAGACCAGTATGAAAAGGTGTTAATTTGAATGAAGAAAGGGACACGGCAATTTTTTTCCCCACAGCAATACATCAAGTTGTTCTCCCAGTGACTTAGCGTGCTTGGCAAACTGTGCGCGTTACACAAAATTGAATTCCCAGGTTTGGGGAAGCCTGGGCAGGCTCGAGGTACATGAGGATTTATTGCTTTAGGTACTTAAAATGCCTCCCACTGAAGTTGTGGTGACCTTCTCCCCCTGCCCGTGGCCCCAAGTTAACCACAGACTGGGTCTGAGCAAAAGTCAACAGCACACTGAATCAAACAAAAGCAGCCCCAAAGAGACGGGTCCCTGGTTGGTAGGGAGAGAGAGCAACGTCCTCCATGTCCCTGGAAGGCCGGGCTGCATTCCCCTCTCCCCTGGAGCAGCTTCGGTCCTCAGTGTCCCCCCCACCCTCCAGACTCCTCTCATCCTCTCCATCTTCTCCTCACATCTTCTCCCCAGTGGTCCCTCAAGCATCCTCTACTCTAGCACAAGACAGCTCTCACTTTTCCCACTGACCTTCTCACCTGTTTACGTCTTATCTTCTCAAGAAACCAGCAAGCACTCTGCAACTAACATTTCACATTTGCATAGCACAGTACAATTTACAACCTGCTCCTGGGCCTCACAACCAGCAGAGAGGCAGGTGCTGCAGAAATGATTACTCCCACTCTGGAGATGAGGGCACTGAGGCACAGAGAGGCAAAGGACTTGCCCAAGGTCACAGAGCAAAAAGGCAGGATGTAAGCCAGGCCCTCTGTGCCACAAACTAGCCCCACTCACTGCCTCTCAGCCACAGGGACCAGGCCATGCATTGGCAGTGTGCCTTACACTTAATAGAACAATTGATCCAGGTCATGGACTGCGGGAATTACATGGGAATCCAGTGAAGATGGTCAGTCTCCCAGAAGAAGCCCATGTCTACACTTAACGTGCAAATATAGTAACCAACTCAGCACACCTGGAGAAGCTGAGGGTTTTTTGGCTTTGTATTACTGTCAAGCCAAAGCAGCAGATTAAAATTTTGGAATAAAACAATATAGATTTTTTTTTTACCTTCACTGTCCCATGAGAATTTAGGAAATTATGGTCCTCCAAGCCTGAATATTTTTCTCGTCTGTTCTTGTTTTAAAATTTTCCCAGGCCTCTTCTAAGAATGAGCCCTTGGCAGATGTTCATACTACACCTTTTCTTTCATTCAACAAATACTGAGCACCTACAGTGGGCCAGGCACTTGCTAAATGCTGAGGATTCAGCCAGGGACCAGGCAGGCAGATTCCTGCCTTCAGGAGGTCATACAGTCTGGCAGGATAATACGATTATTAAACAAGTAAGTACAACACAGAATTTAGAAACATCACTCTTTGTAACTCGGTTGGTTGGCGTTTAAAATAGTACAAACTTTATGAAGAGCAATTTGGCAGTAGCTATGAAAATTTCAAATATGTATAACTTAAGACCCAGCAGATGCAAAAATAAAACAAGACCAACTAAACTAAAACAGCAGATACTAAAGCAAGGCATAAAGTTACAGGGATGAAGATATTCGTTTCAACGTTGTTAGTAATAGCAAGAAAAAGGAAGGAATGAGAGAGAGGAAGAAAGGGAAAACCTAAATGCCCATCCAGAGGAGTATGGCTAAAAAATTCTGACACATTCAGACCATAGGGTACTATGTAGTCAATAAATACATGAGATAGAGGTATCTGTACGACTTGGGAAAACGTTTATAAAATATGCTATGTGAAAATAAGCCAGTTGGAAAACGACGTGTGTATTACACATATGAATATATATGGGTATACCTACACAGGTACACACGGACATGGAAATGTACCTATTTAAAGTGACAGGAAAAAAATTAGGAAGGAATTAGACCAAACTGTTAGCAGGGAATATCTCTGAGCAGTGGAATGGGGATGGTTTAAACTGCTAAACTTCTGAACTGTTTGCAAAGTAACATTCCTTTCGTAATTGTGAAAACCCAGTTTGGCAAAATAAAGAGTATTAAGTGCTCTGACAGGAGAAGAAGAGAGTGCTCTTTCTGAGCACCAAGCAGGAGTTAGTCACCCTTCACTTCCTGTCATTTTAATCTGCTTATCCTACAATCTCCCGCATGTCCCAACAAGCCAAGCATCCTGCAATTTATAACCCCACCTCATGGCAAACACAGGTGAATTTAAGACACCAAAACTATTAGTAGGGAAATATATTTTTTTGCAAAACAGAGGGTGAATATGATGGACTTCATAGCTAAATGCTGCAAAGTGATGTGGGGATCAGAATTTGCCACCCCAAAATGTGTCTCTTTGGCTTATTTTTAAGGACAAAAGACTTAAAGAAACTTTGACTTCTCCCAACTGCCTAAAAGAATTTAAGACAGAAGGTCTGTCCCAGGAAGGAGATATTACTATAGATAACTGGGTATGATAGACTGGGAGGATCCTTGCTAAGCCCATTTTTATCAATGTTCTCTCTCTTGGGTCACGTTGTCTATAGATGGCCCAGCAAACATTAGTTTATCAAACACTTGCTTTTCCCTCTCCATGTAAATTGCTTTCCTCTCCTCCGAAGTCCCCAACCACTACCCCCAACACTCTCCTTTGTCTTTAGCTGAAGATAGTATTTAACGTGGTGGCTTCGGCCATTTTGGTGAGTTACTCAGTTTTCCTGGGTTTCTCCCATGTATACATGTTATTAAACTGTTTTTCTCCTGTTATTCTGTCTCATGTCAATTTCATTCTTAAATGAGCCAGAAGGACCTAGAGGGCAGAGGAATAGTTCTTCCTCCCCTACAGTGACTAGTGACACAAATGGCTCCTCAGGAGCCCCGCCCACCTCACAGGTAGTTGTGAGGAGGAGAAAATGAGCTAAGTGTGTGAAGAGGCTGATTCCCAGTTCACACACTCACTTGTGCAAGAAACACAGTTTCTCTTATTTTTTATGATTCAGCTAAACTTCATTTTGAGCTCTTACTCTGCCAAGATGATAGAAACTTATTTTCAGTCAATACAGTACCACCAGCTCTACCCCCACCACCACTCCAAATATACACATTGTGGGAGATCAAGATTTGGCCACCCTGAAATATGTCTCTTTACCTTGATTATTTTCTCTGATGGCCATTTGACCTCCCCCAAACTGCCTAAAGAATTTAACATAGAAGACCTGTTCCAGGAAGGAGTTACTGTCATATGATGGCTGTAATATAATGTAAAATAGATGTTACAACAGGAAAGGCACTAACAAGCCCCTCTTATCAAAAATTCTGTCTCTTCCTGGCCACATTCTCTAGGTGGCCCTGCAAGGAGTTGCCAGACAAACTCTTACATTTATAAGGGAAATCTCCATTTGTAAAAGTATCTCCCTCTCTGGGGGGAAGTGGGGATGGACTCTCTAGAAACTTATCACTGTGGAAGATAAGGCCTCAAATCTACATACCCTTGATTACTGTGATTTCTGTCTCCCTCCCCACCCCCAACATCCTCCTTTGTCTTTAGCTGAAGATGGTATTTAAGACGAGAATTGCCGCCATTGTGTTGAGAAACTCAGTTTCCCTGGTTTCTCCCATGTACACATGTTATTAAACTTGGTATTATTTCCTCCTGCTAACCTGTCTTTTTAATTATTTTAATTAAATAAAATAATTAAAGGGGGATTCTCCATCTTCCCCAACAGCATTTACACACATGTAACACCAGGATGGGTTTAGAGTTCAGAGAGGTGGGGTCTCTGGGGGCCAATGTGTTGGGAATGGGGGTTTAGGTCTTCATGAGCTGCTGTAAGGGCCCCCTGTGCCTTTGGACTTGGCTCTTTCAGGTCCAGCAACCCTTGCTTCTGAGTGGGGAACTCTCTGCATGGCCATCCCTGCCTTTCTCCGCAACACATTTTTCTCCTGCTGCTCCCTCCCTGGTGCTGAGCCCAGGGGGCAGGACACAGGATGTCTCTCTCCTGGATCCACAGAGTTCACTGCTCTCATCACCTCCACCTTAGCCCTCCTCCCCACACCAGGGGGGATCTTCGTTGAGTCTGGATAGGGCTTCGGGGAGTAGTAAATCCCTCTGTCTTCCAACACTCCAGAAGTCAGTTGATGGGAGCACAAAAAGCCTGGAAGCTCTGCCCCAACCTCCCCCTAGGTGAGGAAGCACGGTGCAGGGCAGAATAGGACAGGAAGAAGGAAAAACATATAGGGAAGAAAGAAAAGGCTAATGTGCCCTATGCAAACACTGTAGCATTGTAGTTAAAAGCTAGGTTACTGGCATATAACTGTCTGGGTTTGAATCCCCACTCTACCACTTACCAGTAGTGATCAAACTATTTGACTTTTCTTCAAGGATAATAGTATCTACCTTAGGGGGCCATTGCGGAAATTCAGTGAGATAAAGGGATGCAGACACTGAATCAGTCTTTTCCTTCCCTTCCACTTACAAATAAAGGTGGAAATTTGACACTGGTCCATTGTAATTCAATTCAGAGTGCTTTACACACCACCCTCTGCCTGAAGGTGGGAAATGTCAATTGTCTGAGCATGAACCTCATGCTGACATCACTTAATTCTTCTGTGAGATGAAAGGCAGAGAGAAGTGTCACCTTCTATAGCTGAGCCTCTATAAGGAGTTTCCAGGCCAGCATCTCTTTAGGAATTATAACTTTTCCCAAGGCTGAGAGAAGCAGTGGTTGGAGCTAATGGCAATATCTACTCAGTCAGAAAAGCCTTCACATAGATGTATCCTATGAAGCCTTGAACCAAGGGACACACCTCTCCCTAAACAGATGAAGGCCGTGGTTTTCCCAACTTTAACAAGCATCAGAATCAGCAGGAGAGCTCCTGAAGAGCCGGGGGAGGGGCCATTAATTTGCATTTCCAACAAGTTCCCAGGTAATGCTGATGGGGTTGGTGGGAAAACTTTCTCTGAGAACCACTGGATTAGGGAAAAACACAGCTCAATAGGAAGGGCCATGAGGAACTGCATATGTAACTCCTTCTCCCTCAGGGTAAGGTTACAGATATCTTATAGGAAAGAGTGCAATGATCTTTGGCATATCTTGCTCAAGAACTAGGGTCCTACATTTATTAACACTCATTATTCCCATCAGAATGGAAAATGTTACATGGCTGGTGCCCAGGAAATTTCAGGCCTCAATGAGAAGAGCTGCCCTGTAAATCCCTCCAAATACCATTCTAATATAAGCCACTTGGACAGGACCAGGGAATCCATTAGTCCTGTAAATTCTACAAACGCATTTCCTCCCTCTCATACTCTGAAGATAAGAATTATGTCTCCAACTCATTCTCATCCCTTCTGTGGATTGGGCCCTTTCTTCCACAGACTCAGCAGGGCAAGGCGGCCACTGAACTAGATATCTGCCAGCTCACAAGTCCCTTCTATAGAAACTTTCCCCAATCCATGGGAGGAGATGAGAGCCATGCGACCCTACTTCCTACCATTTCTGATTAGACCAGGAATTAATAGACCTGACCCAACATCAGCCAATCAGATTCACTCCCGGGAATTTGCAATTGGGATTCAGAGACATCCAGTCAGTATCTGAAATTGGCTGGACTGATAATCACGAAGTGGTCAGAATTCACCACATAGACTGAGGAGCAGAAGAAACTAATCTAGAAAACAAAAAGGACAAAGTAACCGTGCATAGATGGAGAAATGGCGAGTGTGTCCCCATGGCATTCCAGTCCCCAGCTTATATCTCTTCCCGAGGCCTGGTCCTTCCTCATCCCCGCTCTTGGGTTCCATGTAACATTTTATATCCTATTCCTTTTTTTTTTTTTTTTTTTGTGAGGAAGATCAGCCCCTGAGCTAACATCCATGCCAATCCTCCTCTTTTTTTGCTGAGGAAGACTGGCCTTGGGCTAACATCCATGCCAATCTTCCTCCACTTTATATGGGACACCGCCACAGCATGGCCTGACAAGCGGTACATCGGTGCTCACCTGGGATCCAAACCCGGGCCCCCAGCAGCAGAGCACGTGCACTTAACCACTACGCCATGGAGCCGGCCCCTATCCTATTCCTTATTTGTCCTTTTCTACTCAAGCTAGCTCCAGTCAGAATCACTCATTTATTCAGTCATCAGGTATTTATTTAGCACCCACTCTGAGCCTGGTGCTGTCCCTGGTTCTGGAGAATCATAGTGAACACAACACACCCATTTCTGATCCCACGGAGCTTACCTGCAACCACCTCTGTTATCTGCAACTCAGGACAACTAGTATAGTCCCTACCCCTGCCACAATATAGAGAAGTGCACACACAGAAAGAGAAGTTATACAAAAACATACAGTTTATTGAGCATCTGCTATGTGCCGGGCACCCTGCTAAGTGTTTCACATTGTAGGGGAGGAAGACAAATCCTCTACCCTCTGGGTCCTTCTGGCTGGGCTATGAATTAAATTGACATGAGACAGAATAACAGTGTTACTGCACAAAGGGCACAATCTGCTCTCCACAAGACAAAATCCAATCGTCAAGAGGCAAGATGGTGGAAAAGAAAGGGCAATTTATTACAGCTTGCTAGCGAGGGGGAAGATGGCTGACTAATGTCTCAAAGAGCCATCTTACAGAACAAAGACTACAGGCCAGTTATATTGAGGGGTGGTCTCAAGTGGAGGAGGCATCTGGTCTCACGGTGGGGTCATCCATCTGGTCTCAGTTCCTGGCAGTCTTTTGTTTTACTTGATATGCATCAGAGACTGGAGCAAAGCCCTCTACCCTGATCTTTCAGCTGTCATTGATGATGGCTATCAGCATAGACTCTCTGCCCAGGGGTCATCACATTCCTAAGGAACTCAAAAGAACAAAGTTATCAACTTATAGCAGCCAGGAGGGGCCATAAAGTCCAGAGTTAGTCAGAGGTCATTCCAAGTCACAATATGGTTTCCCCTCTACAATATGGCTTCCCTTATGTCAACCCTGTATTGAGCCGGTATCAACAGGAGAAAATCAAACAAAGCTTTATAACATGTATACATGGGAGAGACCCTGGAAAACTGAGTAACTCACCAAACTGGTGGAGGTTCTCGTCTTAAATACCAACTTCAGCTAAAGACAAAGGAGGATGTTGGGGGTGAGGGGAGTCAGTTATGGGAGAATGCCAGAAAAGCACAGTAAACAAGAGTAAGGTTATTATGCAGATTTAAGTCCTTGCCTTCTGCATTGATAAGAGTTTCTAGAGATAAGGTCATCCCCTCTTCTTCCTGGTACAGAGATGGAGATACCTTTACAAATGGAGATTTCCCTTACAAATGTAAATGTCTCTTATAAAGGATAACTTCTACTTTTACTTTGTTTTCAGAGCTTTCCCTATGTTTGCAGTTTTTAAAAGTAACCAGCCCAAAATAATCCTCACACCAGAGACACATTTTGGGGTGGCCAATTCTGATCTCCTACAACATGCACCTTCTCTCACAACAATGCCATAAGGCAGGTACTATTATCATCCCCATTTGCTCAACAACACACAGAATTCACACGTAGGTGGTCTGAATGTTCAGAATCACTAAGAGAACAGAGAGAGTGAAAGGTCCAGAACAAAGGCAGACACTGAGAGAAGACACACACACATTTATACTCACACATATACACTCACACAGACACAGAATTCAGGCCCAGCTATATCAGCACAGCCTCAGGCATCCTCTTGTTCTTTGTCAGGTGCTGGGCTCTCTCTTCTTCTCCATCCTAAGGAGACAAAAATCAACCCCTCCCTCTATAGAAATAACCTTGAGGAGCAATTGGGCTTGGTAATACTTTAATTGGACAGGAGCCTTCCTAATGTGGCCTCCTGAGAACAGCAGGGATGCATTTCCTCCTACCTTTTAGAAAATGTACCCTCCCTAGATTGCATTTGAATGCTCTTAGGGAAATGCCAAAGAATCACTTTAAATGCTTTCCACCAGCAGGTCAGCACTTACCCACTGGACAGCTCCCCAGGAGCCCCATTCAGGTTCCCTTTCAGTTCCGTCTGGGTCTGCTCCCTGCCAGGCCCGGGAGAGCAGGGAGCAGTGCTGATCTAGGTGGACAGAGGTGTGGACAGTCCCTGCCAGCAGCCCCTCCCCACTCAAGGTGGGCAAGCAAAGCACTCAAGGCTGGCTGAGGCTTCGAGCCTGCAGAGTCTGGGAGGAACGCAGGATTCTAAGGGGCGGGGGACATTCCAGCAAGAGAGAACGGGGGAAGCAGGGTGCAGAGACCCACTGTGAATCTCAGCTTCCTCATCTGTAAAGGTGGGAGTCTCAGCTCTGCCTCTCCAAGAAACAGATAACATGTACTGAGCACAGGCACTGGGCTGAACACATTTACACATTATTTTAAAGAACACTAGTAGGTAGGGATGACTGTCCCCACTTTATAAGTGACACAACTGAAGTTTCAAAAGATAAAGCTGGTTCATATAGCTAGTCCTGTTCACATAATGACTGTCCCCACTTTATAAGTGACACAACTGAGGTTTCAAAAGATAAAGCTGGTTCATATAGCTAGTCCTGTTCACATAACTAGCAGAACTATCACTTTCCAAATTCCGTGCTCTTAGCCACTAACTGGCTTCCCTTGACTTGTGACTTGTGCTTGCGAGGATAGAATCGGCAGTGGGGAGAGAAGGGCAGAGCCAGCAGCGTGTCTTCATAATTCGGAAGCAGTCAACCCAATCTAGCTGGAATTCTGCGGCCTGACCGCCCCCAGCCCACCCCTGAATTGTCTCCTAACCCAGCTGCAGACTTCTCAGAACCATTTGCAGGATCCTAAGACAGGAGGCTTAACCCCCGAAGGCCTCGGGTACCATCAGCCCAGCAAGTTCACAGAGCTCTGGAACAAATGTGCTGACAAATCCATAACCCATGATCATGGCTAGAGATTCTTAAAAACAGAAATCTGATGCTGAGGGAATTGGTAAGTAGAAAGTGGTATCAGAGTTTAGGCTTCAAATGCCTCTCTAAAGAACAATAGGAAACACCTGCCTTAAAGCCCCATCGAGTGGAGCTTTACGATAAATTTGGGAAAACCTCTTTGAAACCCTTTCTGTCTCCCCATCCTCTCTGCTGGTAAGAATCACTCACACTCTCCATTTAGTATTTTCTGCTTTGCCCTCATACAAGCATCAAGGTGAGCTCTCTCTCTCTCCATTTGTCCTTCGTGAATTCTCAAGGTTCTCAGCAGAAGAACACAAAAACAGCCATATATCCAGTCCTCTGTGGGAAAAGAAATCCTCATGCACACGTCTCAGAAACAGAAAGCTATGCTTTTATCTTACATTAGATCAGGTATGTTTCCAGTTACAGAAGAGAACAACCAATATCTTAGAGCTAATTGTAAGTCCAATGTCAGCTGGGTTCTCTCTGTCCTTGTCATCCACAGAAGATAGAATGTAAGCTCCATTAGGGAAGACAGTTTTGCCTTTTCTTTCCCCACTGCTGTATTGCCGGTGCCTAGGATAGTGCATAACACATTGTAGGTATTCAATAAATTTTTTTAAGTCTTTCAGGCTCCATCCAGACCTGTGAATCAGCAACTCTGGGAGTGGGGCCTAGCACTGCGTGTTATAACAAGCCTTCCACACAATCCTGATACACTGTCATGTTTAAAAACCACTGAACTATGATATAGGTCTGCACTGTTCAGTATGGCAGCCACTAGACACACGTAGCTATTTTGTTTTTATTGAGATATACTTGATATATAACATATTAGTTTTGGGTGTACAATATAATGATTTGATGTATGAATATACTGCAAAATAATCACAATTTAGTTTAGTTAATATCTACCACCACACATAGTAACAAAAAATTTTTTTCTTGTTATGATAACTTTTAAGATCTAGTCTCTTAGCAACTTTCAAATACATAATGCAGTGTTAACTATAGTCACCATAAAATACTTTTTAATAAATAAACAAAATTGCCTCAGCACGCACACACAGACGCACACACACACACATATACACACACACCCTCTGAGGTAGGCAGACTTATAAGACGGCCCCCAGTGATTCCCACTTCCTAGTATTCCTGCCCTTATACAAATACCCCTCTCCTTGAGTATGGGCTATGCCTAGGGACTTGCTTCTAACCAAAAGAATATGGCAAAGATGATGGGATGTTGCTTTCATGATTCGATGTCACTTTCATGATTAGGTTACAAAAGATGGTGCTTTCTGTCTTACTAGTAAACTCTCTCTCTCTGGTTAGCTTTTAAAGATTTTTATTTATTTATTTTTCCCCCAAAGCCCCAGTACATAGTTGTCTGTCATAGCTGCACATCCTTCTAGTTGCTGTATGTGGGACGTCTGGTTAGCTTTGATGAAGCAAGCTACCATGTTAGAAAAGTCCACACGGGGGGCCAGCCCCGTGGCTTAGTGGTTAAGTGTGCATGCTCTGTGACTGGCAGCCTGGGTTCGGATCCCAGGCGTGCACCGAGTCACCACTTGTCCGGCCATGCTGAGGCGGCGTCCCACATACAGTAACTAGAAGGATGTGCAACTATGACATACAACTATCTACTGGGGCTTTGGGGAGAAAAAGGGAAAAAAAAAGGAGGAGGATTGGCAATAGATGTTAGCTCAGGGCCGGTCTCCCTCCGCAAAAAGAGGAGGATTGGCATGGATGTTAGCTCAGGGCTGATCTTCCTCACAAAAAAAAAAAAAAAAGAAAGAAAAGTCCACATGGCAAGAAAACAAGGGAAACCTTCAGCTACTAGCCAGTGAGGAAACGCAATCCTTAGTTCAACAGCCCTCAGGGAACTAAATTTTGCCAACAATCACACAAGTGAGCTTGGAAGCCTAACCTTCCTCAGTTGAGCCTTCATATGCGACCTCCACAATGGCTGACACTGTGGCTGGAACCCTGTGAGAGATCCTGAAGCAGTACACCCAGATAAGCAATGCCTGGATTCCTGACCCACAGAAATGGGAGATGATAAACACGTGTTGCCTTAAGTTTTAGAACTATTTGTTACATAACAACAGATAACTCACAGTGTGAAAATCCAAAACCTTCCCTGAGATTTTTGAGCGAATCACAGACTGCTTACATTCTCCTGTTCCTTCTGGATTTCAACTCCGGGTTTAGGTCTGATTTATGGACCATCTCACTCTTCCACATCCACAATCCCTAACCCATACTCCCTCGATCGAGCCATGAATCTCAGTCTCTTCCTTATTTCCCAGTTCTCAGAGAGCAGCTACAGTTCAGCAGGGCAAACCACTTCAAACTGAATATTAGATGTCTATAGCCGACAGTTGGTGCCGCACCCAAATCTCATCAGGCCCTACATTGTAGTGCAAGACGGTCCAACTTCCTCCAACCAGAGGGCTTCCTCTGGCGGCAGAGCCAGCTCTGCCTACTCCCACAGGCCAGAAATGCTAGACAATTAACAGTTCCTGGAAGCAGTCTTCAACCAATAATTGATAGATTTGGTGTATAAATGCCCAGATCCTTCCCTTCTCAGGTGGAATAATTCTGAGGCACCTCTTCTACAATGATTTCCAGAGTTAACCAGTGGAATTAAGTTCCAATTACTCACAGTGGTAAAAGAAACTTTAAAATGCACCTTATGTCTGAGAATCTAGTGTAAAACATAGTGACTATAGTTGATAACACTATCGTACCATTGAAATTTGCTAAGAGAGTAGAAGTTATAATGTTCTCACCAAAAAAAAAAGATAATATGTAAGGTGAAAGATGTATGGGGGGAATCCTTTCACAATGTATATGTATATCAAATCACCACAGCCTACACTTGAAATATCTTACAATTTTATATGTCAATTATACCTCAATAAAGCTAAAATACACAAATTTTTAAATTTTACATTTTAAAATTTAAAAAAACACAGCTTATATTGGCTGTCCTCCCTCCCTTGCCTTACTTCCCCACTCCTCTACTGGTGCTTCATAGAATCACCTCCCAAATAAACTACCTGCCCTCAAATCCTTGTCTCAAGGCCTATTTTGGGGGGAATCCAACTTAAGACATCTTTGTTCTTAAAAGTCCCTGTGCACTCCACTTCTAGGAAATTCATGCCAGCTCCTCTACTCCAGCTTCGTGCCATCTCATAGCCTCCTTTCCCTCTTCCACCTGTGCCAGAGACTGCTAGTTGGCCTGAATATTTGTTCTCCCCTGCTCCCTCACTTATAGAACCCCTGGTTTTTACAGGCACACGATCTGAATAAAGACTACATTTTTCAGTCTCCCTCGCAATAAGGTGTGACCATTTACATTCTGGCCAATGGGATATAAGAGGAAATAGTTTGTGTTCATGGTTCCTGGGAAATGTCCTTAATGGGCAGGATGTGTTCTCCTCTGCCCTTCCTACCTCCTGCTGGCAAGAATGTGGATCTAATGGCTGGAACTCCAGCAGTCCCTTGGAACAAGAGGTGATCCTGGAACAGGATGGAAGTAGCATAGATCCCTGCCAACACCAGCTAACTATAGCCCTTTACACACGAAAGAAATACCTTTCTAGCTTATTTAAGCTGCTGTTGCTTTTCTTTTCTGTTACATGCTGCAAATTCTAACCCAAGCTGCTATAGCCTCTGATCTCTCACCACACAATCCTATTTAATTTAAATGTAAAGCACTTTATCCATCTTTTTTTGGTGACCCATAACCTTAGAATCTCATCTCCTCTGCCAAGTGGCTTTTCAGGTTATTTCCGTAAGGTAAGATGAGAAACTATGATGCCAACTAATAAGATAATATTTCCCTACCCTACATAATCATAATGATTTTACCTCTCCGCATGACATTTATGCCAGACACTACACCCAATGCTTACATGATTAACTCATCTTTATGAATTCATATTTTTATTTTGTAAAAATAGCAATTTATTATGCCTTTTCTTTGTAGACTGTATCTCAATATACTGAACTAGTCAATGAAAAAACATTTTCATTATATAAGAATTTCAGTTATTAAACTATAAAGAAATGGTAGAATTGGAATATTACCATTTTGCACCCCCTAGTGAATTATGAATCTATGTAATGACCTTCAGAGGCTACTGAAATCATTAAAAAAAGAGAGAGAGAGAGACCATATTTAAGTGCCTCCCAATGGACGAACACAACACCTATAAAGTAGTCTTGCAAAAACAAATCAAATATGCATGTAATCATGCCTCTCACTCCCAATTCACAGGAAACACAGGGACAGAGAAACATGTTACATGACACCACAGGGATGCACTCAGCAAAATACAGACTGTATACAGGAAATAATGTGGTTTCATCAACAAAAATATTTCAAATTAGGAGGAAGATAGGCACAGATGTTAGCCCAGGGCCAGCCTTTCTCAGCAAAAAGAGGAGGACTGGCATAGATGTTAGCTCAAGGCTGATCTTCCTCCCAAAAAAAGAAAAAAAATATTTCAAATTAAAAGCATGATGATGGAGGAACCTATAGATAAAAAGAAACTTAAGAAGGAGCCAATGTCAGTGAAGTGCAGAGTACAGACCGCCAAAAATCTTCTCCATAAAAGCAATGAGAACAGTGGCAGAAATTGTCCAAGTCAACTGCAAATTAGCCAAAAGCTTACAACAGTCTGGTGAGCATTTATTCAGGATAAATTATTAAATCTCAGTAAGAACAGTGAGCTTCACGGTATTTTAATTTCCCCTAGTCTCATCCTCTCTCCCCAGCTCAGTGGTGTCTGGAAACTGATAGCTTATAATCGTGGTGAAAAGCAGCAACCTAGCAGCAATAGAAGAGGGCAAATGAGGTTGGAGCTCCTTCAAAGCCCCATTCCCAGAGAATGGGTCCCTGGATGACCCCATTTGAAAGTCTGTTTTTTGACCTGAATTGGTGCTTGACCAGTTTGAACAAACTTAGCCCCAAGGGCATCTGTTGAACACAATTGTTTTTTAATGTCACAGCTGTTGTAGGGGGCGGATTGTGGAGATAACACTTGGAGCAAACAATAGGCTAACCAAAAAGCTTAAAAGGAAAAATATGGAAAGAGGTGTCCATAGTTGACTTTGAAAAGCTCTGAAATATTGCTGCAAATCTGGAAGGCCACATGCATGCATATACAGAATTGTGTGCATGCTGAGAAAAGATTTGAGAAGGTCCTAAGTTCTCATCTCTGGATAACATTGAGGCTCTATTAAAGCAGGAAGTTAGGCTAAGGAAAGCTGTAAACTGCCTGGCTGAGCATTGAACATATGCCCCAAAACAAACACAGAGTTCCTCAGCAAAGATTGGGAGACTTATTGGTTCCAGACACTTAAGAAAATCTCTATCCAATCATAAGCTAACCAAACAGAGACTTCAGTGGCCACATATCACAAATAATACAAACTGTACAGAATTTGTTCCCCCCAAAATTACTAAACAAACAACAACAACAAATGGCAGTAACAACAAATCTTCCTCTGGGAAGGAGAGATAATCTGATTTCCAGAGTTGCCACATTATATTATTTTAAATGTCCAGCTTTCAACAAAAACAAAATTAAGAAACATGCAAATAAACAAGAAAATATGGCCCATACACAGGAAAAAAGCAACCAATAAAAACTGTCCCCGAGGTATCCCAGATATTGGATTTACTAGACAAAAATGTTAAATTCAAAGGAAATTACATTTAAAAAACTAAAGAAGAGTAAGAGGACGTCTCACCAAATAGAGAGTATCAATAAAGAGATAGATACTATTTTTTTTTATAATTTTATTTATCTTTTCCCCCAAAGCCCCAGTAGATAGTTGTATGTCATAGCTGCACATCCTTCCAGTTGCTGTATGTGGGATGCCGCCCCAGCATGGCCTGACAAGCGGTGCGTCGGTGCATGCCCGGGATCCAAACCCGGGCCGCCAGCAGCAGAGCGTGCGCACTTAACCGCTAAGCCATGGGGCCAGCCCAGAAACTATTTTTTAAAAGAAGCAAATATAAATTCTGGAGTTGAAAATACAATAACTTAAAAGAAAAATTCACTAGAGGACTCAATAGCAAATGTGAGCAGACAAAAGAAATCATCAGTGAACTTGAAGATAGGTAATTGAGACTATCCAGTTTGAAGAATAGAGAGAAAAAAGAAAGAGGAAAAATGAAGACTCAGAGAACTGTGGGACACCATCAAACGTACCAACATATGCATAATGGGAGTCTCAGGAGAAGAGGAGAGAGAAAAAGGAGCAAAAAGATTATTTGAAAAATTAATGCCCAAAAACTTCCCAAATTTTATGAAAAACATTAGTCTACCCTTCCAAAAAGCTCAACAAACTCCAAATAGGATAAATCAAAGAGATTCATAACTAGATACATTATAATCAAAATGTCAAAACACAAAGACAAAGAAAGAATCTTTGAAAGCAGCAAGAAGGAAGCAACTTGAATGTATAAAGGATCCTCAATCAGATGAACAGCTGGTCTCTCACCAGAAACCATGGAGGCCAGAAAGCAGTAGGGTGACATATGCAAAGTGCTGAAAGAAAGACAATTAACCAAGAATTCTATATTTAGCAAATCTATCCTTCAAAAATGAAGGAGAAATGAAGACATACCCAGATAAACAGAAACAGAAAATTTGTTACTAGCAGACCCACCTTATAGGAAATACTAAAGGGAATCTTTCAGGCTGAAATGACACTAGACAGTAACTCAAATTCACATGAAGAAATAAAGAGCATCAGTAAAAGTAACTACATAGGTAAGTATAAAAGACAGCATAAAAGTACTTTTTGCCTGTAATTGTTCCTTTCTCCTATTTGACTCAAAATGCAACTGCAAAAAGTAATAATTATAAAACTTTGTTGATGAGCATACAATGTATAAAGATTTAAATTGTATGACATTAATAGCACAAAGGAGGACAGAGGAAATGGAACTACATCGGAGCAAAGTTTTTGTATATCATCCAAATTAAGTTAGTATTAATTCAAACTAGATTGTTATAAATTAAGATGTTAATTGTAATCTCTAGAGAAACCACTAAGAAAATAACTCAAAAATATAACAGAAGAAACAACAAAGGAATTACAATGGTACTTCAGAAAATATCTATATTTAACAAAAGAAAGCAGTAATGGAGGAACACAGGAACAAAAAATATATGTAGGAAACAAAGAGTAAAGTTGCAGACTTAAATCACACCTTCTCAGTTATTATATTAAATGCAAATGGATTAAACATTCCAATTAAAAGGCAGAGATTGGTAGAATGGATTTTTTAAAAATGATCTGACTACATGCTATCTACATAAGAGCTACACTTCAGATTCAAAAACACAAATAGGATGAAAGTAAAGGATTGAAAAAGATATACCATGCAAATAGTAACAAAAGAGAGCTGGAGTGTCTATACTAATATCAGACAAAATAGACCTTAAGACAAAAATTGTTACTAGAGACAAAGAAGGATATTTTAAAATTTCTAGTTTAATCAATCAAGAATACATAACAATTATAAAAATGTAGGGGCCGGCCCCGTGGCTTAGCAGTTAAGTGCGCGCGCTCCGCTACTGGCAGCCCGGGTTCGGATCCCGGGCGCGCACCAACACACCGCTTCTCCGGCCATGCTGAGGTCGCGTCCCACATACAGCAACTGGAAGGATGTGCAACTATGACATACAACTATCTACTGGGGCTTTGGGGAAAAAAAAAAAAAAGAAAAAAGGAGGAGGATTGGCAATAGATGTTAGCTCAGAGCCAGTCTTCCTCAGCAAAAAGAGGAGGATTAGCATGGATGTTAGCTCAGGGCTGATCTTCCTCACAAAAAAAAAAAAACAAAAAAACAAAAAAAGAATCAACACGCTCTGGGTGGATTCAGACAGTTAAAAAAAAAAATAAATGTATACACCTAACAACAGAATCCCAAAATACAAGAAAGAATGGCTGACAGAATTGAAGAAAGAAATAGACAGTTCAAAAGAGAGTTAAGAGACACATCAGTCAAATGTACTGCATGTACCTCATTTGGGTCCTGATTCAGACAAATTGTGACTATATCTATTTACACATACACACGCATGAAAATCAGGGAAATGTGAACACTGATTGATATATGATGATATCAAGAAATTATTGTCAATTTTTTAGGTATGATAAGAGTATTGTAGTTATGCCTAAAAAAGAAAGACTCCTTTTCTATTAGAGGTGCTCTCTGAAATCTTTTTAGATAACTTTATATGAATGTCTGCAATTTGCTTCAAAATATCTAGAGGGAGGGAGTGGAATGTGAGGAATAGATAAAGCAAGATTACTCACGAGTTGATAATAAATGTTGCTGGGTGATGTGTCCATGGCAGTTCATTTTATTATTCTCTTTTCTTATTATTATTATTTATTTTCTCTTGTCTTATGCATATATTCAAAATTTTCCATAATAAAAGGTTTTTAAAAAGGCACAACATAGTTACCTGACCATCCACTCTGAGAGATGCACTAGGACCAGGAAGACTAATATTTGTCCATCCACTCAACAAACACTTGTTAAGCATTTACTAGGAGCAAGTCACTGGAATAAACATGCTCTCCAGTAGGCACAGATAAAAATAATTATAAACAAAGAGTGGAAGACATGTCTTAAGAGAGGCCCAAATGCAAGACTATAAGGAGTTAGGTAGGGAGAAATAATTACTGACAGGAGACAAGGGCAAGCCTGAAATCATAGAGTATTCAAGTAGGAAGAGTCTTTACCACAACCATCTTATTTACAACTGAAAAATCTGAGCTCCAGAGAGAGCAAGTAGCTTTCCCCAGTTACCACAGAAACATTCTGACAGAACTGGGATTTATTTTGTTCTGTAACTAACATTCATTGAGAGCTTATCATGTCCTGACAACTTGCCAAGAACTTCACACATATTATTTCATTTAATCCTCACAAAGTATTCCATTATTATCTCATTTTACAAGGGAGGAAACAGAGGCTCAGAGAGGTTAAGTGACTCACCCAAGTTGACACAGCCAGGAAGTGGCAGAGCTGGGTCTCAAACCTAGACGGTTTGTCTCCAGAACCTTCTCTCTTCCCACTATACTGGGATTTAATCCAGGGTTCCTTCTACCACTCTGTGCTAGGTCATGCTATAACAGGATGTACAGAGAGAGAGAACAATGGATATTTCAGGCAGAGGAAATGGAGGAGATTAAACGAACACTAATACTTTGTCCTACAGGGCTTTCTAGGACTGACAAATGAGCACTTCGAGAGAAGAAGCCTATCATATTAATAATTTTATGTCGCTGAACAAAGGTTGCATTCATATAAATGCACAAAATTTGCCCACTGTCACCATTTTCTAGACAGTGCTGACTCCTCGCTCTGGTTTTCTGCACTTGACAATACAAAGCCCAGTTCTCTTGACCCTGCTGAGGGTCACTGAGCCTCCTCAGGCAGTTCTTCCTGGCTCCCAGCCAGACTGCAGTGCAGAAGGCTGCTGGGGCCAAGGCCCTCACATGCGACCCAGCCCTTTCCTCCTCCCAGAGGGGCTCTGTGGCATCACGGAAAACTGGGTCTCATCCCCAGCTCCAGCCCTACTCACCAAGTGACCTTGAGCAAGTCATCAACCTGGGCCTCAGTTTCCCCATATGTCACAGAAAAGGGGTTAAACCACATGAGCTTTATAAAGGCACATTCTTCTCTGATAAGGCATAATTCCATGAAATCAAAAAAGATCTTTCTGTGTTATATCAGTGAGGTCAGGGAGGGAGAAAGACACTTTAAAAAAAATTCTCTATTAACAGAAACAAGAAACTTTATAAACCAAATATAGAACTGAAAATTAAATATATATATAACATACATAACAAAATAAATATACATACGTTTATTTCACTATAGAGTGTTGGAGTACAGCATTATTTTATGCCATTTTTGGACTTAGAATATCAGACAGACTAGGGTTCATAGCCCAGCTTTGCCAATCACTAGGTATGTGACCTCACTGATTATAATAATAACAATAATAATAGTTAATAGTCATTGAATACTGCCTACATGTCACAAACACAGCACTCCTCCTCCCTCTGGGGCAAACCACTTAAGCCTCATTACCACATCTATAAGGACGAATGGGAGCACACATCACACAGTAGCTGTAACATTACAAATTCTCAGCAAACACTTTTTAAAGTCATATCATGTTATTTTGAACACTGTGTAAGCTTGTTCAGAACAATTACTCCATTAACTTACAGGCTAATGCAAAGTTTGTAGCCACCTACTGTGGAAAAAATCTATTCAAATATGTTTGTCTTTACTTTTATTGAAAACTACTATTTTTAAATGTCATCTTATATCTTCCGGGTTGTTCATTCCAGCAGCAATAACAACAATAAATGCATTTCCCACTATAATTCCAAAATAATTTCTAACAAATTCAGGTAGCTTATCATGAGATGTCACAAAAAGCAGATGAGAAAAATTAAAACATTTGTGAAAGGGGTATGCTCCATTGAAAGCTAGAGCCAAAAACTGAGGAATTTATAACCATGTGTATCATGACTGATGCTCAGTTGCTCTTACCATGCACCCAAGCGTCAATGAGACTATTTCCATCACTATGTGGCTATGCTTTTTCAATTGGATTATATATTTTAGTGATTCAATTACAGAATCAGAAGAGCGCTTAGAGAGCGACCAGTTCAATCCCCCTCCTGTTCCAATCTCTATGTTCAGAAGAGAAAAATGAGAGCCCAAAGAACCAGGCAATCAGTCAACTATTACCTCTTGTGCACTTAGCATTATTTGCTAGGCTCAGTCTAGGTTCTTGGGATACCTCACAAACAAAAGAACACCAAAGAGAATCCCTGCCCTCATGGCACTCACATTCTGGTGGGGAGAGGCGACCTGTCCTGGCAACGCTTCAGGCCAGTGGCAAAGCTAGGTCACCCAACTCCCAGGCCTAAGCTAGAACCTCTACACCCAACGACCAGATACCTTCGTTTATCTCAAAGTTTGAATCATACCTGTGGTTAAGATTATTCTTCCCACATTTTGCCAACAAGACTTTCAAAGCTTTCCTTCAATTCCAACTCTTTGGCAGAGATGTAAATTTCTGATTGCCAGATCCATCTGGGTTGACTACAGTAGGCTTTAGCCTATCTAAGGAAACTAGATAATATAATGTCATGGACCATAATAATTGTGCCTTACAGCATGTGTAATGCTGTAAAGTTCACAAAGTTTTTTGGAATCATTTGGGAGTTGGGTATCCATGCTAGCTACTCTCATAGTACCCTGTGCTTCCAGTATAGTATTTCTCATATTGTATTTTGTAAATGCTTATTTTGTATCTCCCAATCTAAACTCCAAGTTCCATGATGGGCCAGGGGCATACGTGTTCCCCATTAGATCAATATATAGCCCTAAGCCTGACACATGATTGGTACTTGATACATATTTATAGGTTGCATGAATGAATGATCTATTTTCTCTCTGAATCCTCTCAATGAGCCTTTGAAGTTGGTAGAGATTACTATTCCATTTTACTGGCCTGAGAACTGAGACAAAGAAAGTCCAGGTCACATCTCCAAGGTGACACAGATGGTCATGATAAAATCTGATCTCCTGACAATCACCCAGTGCTTTGTGTTCCTCAAAGACTAGAACCACATTTATTCCATCTCTGGGCCCTTTGCAGAGTTGATCACAGTGTCTGGCCCCTAAGCAGGCAGTAGTAAATGTAATTATTAAAAATTATTATTGACAAAACAGACTTTAGTAAAAAACTGTCATAAGAGACAAAGAAAGACCTTATAAAATAATAAAAGGAAGATATAACACCAGGAAGATATAACAATTATATGAACTCAACATCAGAGCACTTAAAATGTATAAAGCAAACATTGACAAAACTGAAGGGTGAAATAGACAGCAATACAATAATAGTAGAGGACTTCAACACCCTACTTTCAATAATGGATAGGACATCCAGACAGAAGATCAATAAAGAAACAGAGAGCTTTAACTATACCATAGACCAAATGGACCTAAAAGACATACACAGAACATTCTACCAAATAACAGAATACACATTCTTCTCAAGTGTACACAGAACTTTCTCTGGGAAAGACCACACTCTAGGTCACAGAAGAAGTCTTAACAAATTTAAGAAGATTAAAATCATACCAAGTATCTTTTCTGACCACAATGGAATGAAACTAGAAGAAATGGATAAATTCCTAGAAACATACAACCTACCAAGACTGAACCATGAAGAAATAGCAAGTCTGAATGGATCGATAACTAGGATGGAGATTGACTCAGTAATCAAAAACCTCCCAAAGTCCAGGACCAGATGGCTTCACTGGCAAATTCTAGAAAACATTTAAAGAAGGATTAATGCCAATCCTCAAACTCTTTCAAAAAATTGAAGAGGAAGGAACACTTCCAAACTCATTTTATGAGGCCAGCGTTAATTCTGATACCAAAGCCAGACAAAGACACCACAAAAATAAATAAATAAATAAAAACACAGGCCAGTATCCCTGATGAATATAGATATAAAAATCCTCAACAAAATACTAGCAATCCAAATCCAACAGCACATTAAAAAGATCATACACCATGACCATGTGGGATTCATCCCTGGGAGGCAAGGATGGTTCAACATACAAAAATCAATATGATACACCACATTAACTGAATAAAGGATAAAAATCACTTTATCATCTCAATAGATACAGAAAAGGCATTTGACAAAATTCAACACTCTTTCATGATAAAAACTCCCAACAAACTAGTAATAAAAGGTACCTCAACATAATAAAGGCCATATACGAAAAGCCCACAGCTAACATCATCCTCAATGGTAAAAAACTGAAAGCTTTTCCTCAAAGATCAGGAACAAGACAAGAATGCCCACTCTCACCACTTCTATTCAACATAGGACTAGAAGTCCTAGCCAAAGCAATTAGGAAAGAATAAGAAATAAATGGCATCCAAATGGGAAAGGAAGTTAAATTGTCCCTGTTTGCAGATGACAAAGTCCCTGAAAGGCTTCTTCCAAGTCTCTGCTCAGTTCAAAGTCTGCTTGTCAACTTTCACAGGTTCCTGCAGCTTCATTCCATTTTGGACACTCTTTTCTTGTGGCTTGTGTATGAAAAACTCAAGCTGCTGCTAATCCTCTGTTTGCAGACGAACAAAGGAAATGCTTTTTGTTCAGACTAAAACTTCTGAAGAAACAAGCCAGGGCTGACATGGGAGAGCAGCCTGACAGTCAACACAGGCCAAGTAAACAGCCTAACTATTAACAGAACTATGAGAACTATGGGAGGCACCAGAACTCTCCCACATGCCAGAAAACAAAGCCCCAAACCAAGAGCACCACAGCCTGGTGACAGAGTGTTGGAAAATGCTGCTTACAAATCAATCCCCAGTCTTTGTTCTGTTTTCCAAATCATTTAGCATGGGAACTTCTGCTACATTGGACCTTCCATTATGAAAGCCAATTCCAAATAGTTCTGACAATTTGTGAGTGCTATTTATTGCAGTTTATGACCTCTACAAGGGAAAAGTTTGGAGCTGCTCTTTAAAATCCAACACTTTGTGTGTGTGTGTCTGTGTGTGTGAGGAAGAGCAGCCTTGAGCTATCATCTGCTGCCAATCTTCCTCTTTTTGCTGAGGAAGATTAGCCCTGAGCTAACATCTGTGCCCATATTCCTCTATTTTGTATATGGGACACTGCCACAGCGTGGCTTGATGAGTGGTGTGTAGGTCCGTGCCCAAGATCCAAACCTGCGAACCCCAGGCCACCAAAGCAGAGTACACGAACTTAACCAGTATGCCACCAGGCTAGCCTCGCCAATACTTTTTTTTGAATCTTCATTCATTTAGCAAATATTTACTGGACACTGACTCCACGTCAGTCACTGAGCTAGATTCTGGAGATAAAGCAACAAACAAAACAGAAATGGTTCCTGCGCTCAGGAAATTATAATGTAGTGGCACAGACAGACAAAAGCAAGTAGACAAAGAAATAAAATAATTACTAATTGCAGTAAGCTCTACAAAGGAAACAAATGAGGAGATGACATGGAGAATAATAGTTAAGTTTGAGGAGAGAAGAGGCAACATTTTAGCTGAGACTCAAAGAACAAGGAAGGAAAGCCATTAAAAGAGATGCGGCGTTGTATAATTCCATTTATATAAAATGCCCAGAAGGGCTAATCTATAGATACGGAAAGTAGAGTAGTGGTTGCCTAGGGCTGGGAGTAGGAATGGGGAGTGAATGTAAGTGAGCATGAGGTTTCTTTTTCGGGTGATGGGAATGTTCTAAAATTAGATGTGGTTGGTCGTTGCATAACTCTGTAAATATGTTAACGTCATTGAATAGTATATTTAAAACAGGTGAACATTATGCTATAAAATCATCTCAATAAAGTGATAGATGGATGGATAGATGATGGATAAATGGATGGATGAATGATGGATGGACAGATAGATAGATAGATAGAAATAGACAGACAGATGAATGGATGGATGAATAGGTAGATGATACAAATAGAGAGAAAAAAAATAAAGAGACAGAGAGACCAAGACAAAGAGAAGAAAGCCCAGGGAACAGTCTTTTCCGAGGCCCTCTAACCAGCACTCACCAAGCTCTCACATGCTTCTCTTGGGTTGGTCAAGATTCTGATCCCTGAATTAAAGGGACTCCATAGGAGAGGACAGAGGGTTTTTTAATTTTCCTCCTCATCTTTTAGGTTGCTTTGATTCAAAACAGAGAACATACATTAATTACTAAGAGTGCTACTTAATCTGATCCTATCTGCATTACAACAAACTGTTCCTGAATTCTGGGTCAAATAACAAGAAAGAGAGAAACGGGGCGGGGAGGGGGGCGGCGAGGAGGGGGATGGTAGGGGGCGGGGCGCAGGTATCATCCCAAGTGGAGGGAGCAGCATGTACAAGGGTTCTCATTTGGGAAGGCGCTTGGTGTGTGTGAGAAACTGAGGGAAACCACCGTTCTGGATGCAGCAAGAGGTAGGAGAGGAGAGGGAAGAGAATGAGAGGCCAATCACGCAGGGCCTCCTTGGCCATGGTAAGGAGCAAGGTTCTTCCAACTCTGTAAAATGGACTCACTCTATCCGTCCCTCAGGTTATTCATGTTTTGGTGAAAAAACAAAAGGCAGAGTATAGAGACATGACTCATATTTGAAGTTTTATAATGAGCTGCCCCACACTTTCTCCCATTTGCTCTGCCCAACTCAGAGAAACGGGTTTTACTAACTTCACTTATCAGATGAGCAAACTGACACACAGTAAGTTAAACTGACTTGCCCAGGTTGACCAGCTATTAACATGGGACCTAGGAATTACCTTTATCTTATGACCAAATTCTCCCCACTTTTCAAACATCTGGCTTACCAAAATCCAGATTACCAATCTCCCTGTATCAGTGATCTATTGCAGCATAACAAACCTCCTCAAAATGTAGTATCTTAAAACAACCCTTAATATTGCTCAGGAATCTATGGGACAGCTAGGTGATTCTGTTGATCTAGACCAGACCCAATTGACCTTCATGGGGCTTGCCCATGCGCCTGCAGTCACCTGGCTGGTGAGCTGGGATCCAGTTGGTCTCACAAACATGTCAGGAATTGGCTGACTGGTGGCTGGGGCAAAGGAAGTGATCGGGCCCCATATCTTTTATCATGCGACAGGCTAGCTGAAGTTTTTTTTCGTGGCAACAGTAAGGTTCCGAGAGAGCAAGCGGAAGCATGCACTGCTTCTTGAGGCCTGGGTTTAGAATTTGCATCCATCTCTTCTGCGGCATTCTATTGGCAAAAGCAAGGGACAAGGCCAGAACAGAATCAAGAGAAAGGGAAAAAGATCACACCTCCTGACGGAAAGAGGTGCAAAGACACATTGCCAGCCCATGAACACAGGGAGGAGGGAAGGATTTTTTCAATCTGCTAAAATCCCATTCCCACAAATAGGAAGAGGTAAATTGCCCCTAAAAGACTAATGATCAGGAATTATTCCTGGAGTCCCACTGTCCCCTCTGGTCACTGCCAGGTACTCATAGACACCTCTGGTTGTGAGGAAGCAAGAAGAGGATGATTGTATCTGTTCATCAGTTTTCCTGCCCCTCCCAACACCTCTTTCTTAGAGAGTCTTCTTCAGCGCCCCGGCCATAGCTGATCAGATGGATGGAAGGGTAAACATTTGACTCAGCTGGCCAAAGATATTGTATTAGTTTCCTAGGGCTGCCATAACAAAGTACCACAGCTGGGTGGCTTAACACAACGGAAATTCATTTTCTCACAGTTCTGGAGGCTAGAAGTATGAAATCAAGGTGTCAGTAGGGTTGGTTCCTATTGGAAGCTCTAGAGAAAATTTGCTCCATGCTTCTCTCCTAGCTTCTGGTGGTTCCTGGCAATCCTTGGCATCCCTCGGCTTTTGGCAGCATAACTCCAGTCTTGACCTCTGTCCTCACGTAGTGTTCTCCCCGGTGCCTGAGTCTCCTCTGTTTCATCTTCTTATAAGGACTGCAGTCATTGGATTAGGGCCCACCCTAATCCAGTATGACCTCATTTTAATGAATTACATCCGCAAAGACTCTATTTCCAAATAAGGCTACATTCTGAGGTTCCAGGTAGACATGCATTTTAGGGGGATACTATTCATCCCAGTACAGGGATTCTCTGTCTCAGGTCTTTGGAATCGAAACTTGGAAATATCTACTTGTCTTTGTTGGATCTTGAACAGAAAGGACATGTAAGGAGCTAGAATGGTCATTTTCTGCCATGTATGTAAAAGCAGAGAAAGTCAGTCTGCAGAGAGGAAAATAACGAAGCAGATCTTTAGAAAGAAGCAGAGATGACAAATCGTGAAAATCATGCTGAGATAGAGAGATGGACAAAGAGAGAGACAGAGACACTCTGCCTTGGTTTCTGAGGGTTTTCAGAGCCCTGGCTCAGTCCCACATGGGACCAGGTTTCCCCTCCTTCCCTTGAATTCCAAGAGATACCTCTGTATCCTTGCAATAACTTTTCCTCTTTCGTATAAGTTAGTTTGAATGGATTCTGTTTATTTCAACCTAAAGATTTCCATAAAGCCAGAGGTGACTTCATTATTCTGCCAAGATGCTTCTTGTGGCCAGCCAGGCACAGCTGCAACAGGAAGGTGTCAATCATGAAGTGGGAGTCTTGTCCTGGATGTTGCTGCTGTCTCCATTCAGTGTACAATGTTACACATAGTAGTTAGGTTCCCAGGCCAGCCCACAAAAGCCTCTCTAATCTTACAATGCTATTAGCATGCTAACTCAGTTACAGAATAAGTAGATAAGTAGGTAAGTGTATAAAATTGTATAGAAATAAGTCAAACTCATACAATCTCTTTTAGAACCTGCCAAAATTAAGGATGTCTCCTCTTCCTATTCAAACCATTATTTGTTTTGTTTTTAATTTTCCAAGAGACAAAGAGACAGACTCGTCAAAATGTTTTCATTCTCCTAGTCAAAGTGTTTTCATTCTCCTTCTAATCTCAACTAACTGCAGTGCTTAGTAATGCCATAGACATTTTGGCCACTGAGTATCTTGGAAACATGTTATAAGACCATCTTCTCCAAGGAAGAAGCCAGAGCTCACTTTCCCAGCCTCCCTTGCAGCTCAAGGTGAAGCATGTGACCTAGCTCTGCCAATCAGGCATGAGCAAGCCTTCACTTTGGAAATGAACCGCATGAGGAAGCAGGAACTATGTCAAATCCATTCTTTAATGAGTGATGTAATGAGAGTATGTAGATTTGGGGGGCAGTAGTGGCAGAGCTTCTGTGGTCCAGTCCTTAATATCAGCGAGAGTGCCAGCATTTATGCGGAACGATAATGTTGTCCTCATTGTAGCACCCCCATAGTACGATCGGGGCTTTGTTTCTGAATGAATAGCCGGCCTCAAGCTTCATCTCTGGCCTTCCCTGAGGTTCAGTGAGCCTCCTATATCCTTTAATGAATTCCTTCCTTATATAAACCAGCAAAAGTGGATTCTGTTGCTTACAACTAAGAACTCTGACTGGTACAAGATATTTCTGTCATTCTCCTACCTTCTGCCTGAAGATGGGATTCTTCAGCCATCTAGACTGTCCAGGGCCCTGAGCTGGCTTGTCTCACATAGCCACAGATGCAGGTGACGGGACTTTTCTCACCCTTTTCAGTGTTTGTATCTTGAAAGCAACTAGAACTCACCATGGCATACCCCACCAAAACTGAAAGACATGTTTTTCACAATATGTTATTAAGACATAAATGCAATTAAGCATCATTCCTAAATAATGGGGCTTTAAACAATGATTTTTCAGAAAATATGTAATCTACTCCCTATTGTAAAAAAACGCAGTCTATCATTTACAAGAGGCACCAAAACCTTAGCATATCTTGCTTGACAACAGTAGTCATCTTTTAAACTCATCTGTTCTCACTAGAAGGAAAATTTACCACATTTCAGTGACAGGTATCTCAGGTTCCATAAAGGGTATCTTTCCAGGGGTCTTCCACAAGTCAATCCATCTGTATACTTAAAGTAGGTACATTTTTGTGTGTGAATTTTAACACATATCTAATCATGCCACTCCACTGAGTAAAACTCAAGTCATTTTGTACTGACTTTGGAGAAAGTCCAAATTCCTTAGCATGATATGTAAGGCCAACAATGCCTATCTCTCCAGCCCCATGTCTCGCTGTGCTTTAAACTCTATCTACCCTGTGCCTCCAATATCCCCTTCTCAGCCGTACTCCACTCCTTATGGTTCATTCATTGAATGGAATATACTGCTCCTTACTTATGTAGCTTTGTTCACACTGCTCCATCTGCTTGGAGTCATGTTTTATACTTTGTCGAAATGATAAACACTTATCCTTTTATCAATACCTACCACCAATGTCAATTACTCTAGAGTATCTGTATATTCACAGATGGATTTTGTTTTGGCCAGAACTCTTTCATTTGCAAGTAACAAATCATTCAAACTGGCTTTAAAGGGGCAAATGATTTGAACAGACACTTTACAAAAGAAGATTTACAAATAGCCAGTAAGTACATAAAAATGTGCTCAATATCATTAGTCATCAGAGAAATGCAAATTAAAACCACAGTGAGATACTATTTTACATCCATTAGAATGGGTACAATTACCAAAGCTGACAACAGCAATGTTGGCTAGGATATGGAACAACTGGAACTCACGTACTTCGCTGGTGGGAGTGTAAAATAGTGCAGGTACTTTGAAGAACTGTTTGCCAGTTTCTTTTAAAATTAAACATACATCTATCAAACACCCAGAAATTCTATCCCTGGATATTTACCCATGAGAAACAAAAACATATGTGCACAAAAAGACTCATAGAAGTATATTCATGGCAGCCTCATTCATTATAGTGTAAAATGGAAATAATCCAAATACCCACAATAGGAGAGTGATAAACAAATTGTTACATATTCATACAATTGAATACTTGTTAGTGCCGTTGAGTCGATTCCAGCTCCTAGTGACTGCAGAGCAGAGTAGAACCCTTCCCGGTCTCTTTTGCACCATCCTCTCTTCTTCCAGTGCTATCTCAGACAATGCTCCACTGCTATTCGTAGTGTTTTTCATGGCCAATTTTTTCAAAGTGGGTGGCCAGGTCCTTCTTCCTAGTCTGTCTTAGTCTGGAAGCTCTGCTGAAACCTGTCCACTATGAGTGACCCTGCTGGTATTTGAAATACTGGTGGCATAGCTTTCAACATCACAGCAACACGCAGATACCATAGTATGACTACCGACAGACAGGTGGTGTGGTTCTCTGACAGGGAAACAAACCCAGGCCATGACAGTGATAGTGCCAAGTCTTAAGCGCTAGACCACCAGGGCTGGCTTAACTAATTGAATACTACCAAGTCATATAAAGGAACCAAGCACTAATATACACAACAGCAAGAATGAATTTCAAAAACACTGTGCAGAGCAAAAAACGCTATACCAAAAAGTAAAGACTGTATGATTCCATTCATACGAAATTCTAAAACAGAAAAAAATAATCTACGGTGATAGAAGTTGGAAAGTGGTTGCTGAGTAAGGAAGCAGGGGGAAGATGAACTGAAAAAGGACACAAGGGAGCCCTTCTAGAGTAATAGAAATGTTTTATATCCTGTTTGGATGGTGGTTGCTCAAGTTAGATATTTGCGGAAACTCATCAAATTGAATACTCAATCTGCACATTTTTAAATGTAAACTACCCCTCAATGAAAAATAAACTGACTTTTAAAATGGATCCTCTCTATAGAGCCATACATGCGCATACACACAATATTCTTCTATAATTTCAACATGTTCCCAGACCCCAGAAGCCCACACAATTCAGATTAAGAACTCCTGGACTAAGGGACTCCTAAGGGCTTTTGAATACCTCACAATCTCTGAATTCTCTAAAGAAAAAACAGTTCTGGGATCACAATGCAATCACGAAGTTGATGGGGAAAAATGAGTCCCCCACATTCTGTCGATTCACGTTTCACCTACAGCATAAATCAAGAAACACTTACACACGTCTTTCTTGGAAGTTCACTGCAAAGGTCACTGTCTTCATTCTGCCCCCGTGGAGCAGAGGTGGAAGTCAAGGAACTGATCATGAAGACCTACGTGGATTGGAGATGGCTGCCAGCCAGAGGAGATGTGTCATAAGACAAAAAGCCTTGGTTAGGAGTCTTTACCACTAAGAAGCAAAAGAACCCTAGAAGGAATCTTGGAATCAATCAGGCCAACTGCCTCATTTCAAAGATAAGCACACTGAGTCCCAGAGAAGGGGATTGACTAGCTCAAGCTCAAACAGCAAGTAAGTGGCAGAGCCTGGATTAGAACCCTGTCTTAACAAACCCAACTGTTGCGGACCTCATTGTTTTGTTTGCCTAGTGTCTATTTTCTAGGAATTTCTTCTTCATCCCATTATGCACAGGGCTGTAGTAGAAGCTGCTATATTCCTTCAAAGTGACCCACACTACCTGATCTACAGTTTATGGATCTAGACGTGAGCATCTGACTCAGGTTATGCCAATGCGTCATTTCCAGAGAAAGAGAAAGAGAGGGGAGGAAGGAAGAAGAAGAAGAGAAGGAGGAGAGAAGAAAAGATCCCATCTTCTATTAGATGCTTAGGAGCTGTTGGCAATGGCCATTATCTGCCCCCATGGTATGGGAAATCCAAAAGTCAAAGGCTCCCGGGGACTAGGGCTGCTAATGAGTCTCCAGTTTCTTTCTATAGAGTCTCTGAGAGTTCAGAGATAATTCAAGAAGGTGTTCCGTCCAGAAACTATGAAAAACCTGTGGGGAAAATTAAACCTAGGAGCGGCAACTAAGTGGTGGCATGTGAACTAAAAAGGAATAATATCTCTGAAGCTGAGATTCCTTATTCTAAGGAAAGAATGTGTGAAAAGATATGATTGGTCATCATGCAGTTATTTATATTAGCAAAAATGAGAAATCGCCTAAATGTCCAAAATAGAAGTGTTAAATAAATTTTGATGGTAGCCCTGTGATAAAATACTGTATAGACATTAAATATGCTATCCTAGAAGAATATTTAATGATTTGGTCATGGCTTTCAATACAGCTTTCAATATAATGTTAAGTTTAAACAACACAATACAAAACAATATAAAACATAATAATCCCAATTTTGTAAAAATATGGATACCTATTTATATACAAAGAAGAAAGACTAGAGAAGGAGAAAATATGCTAACAGATGTCATCTCCCGTTAGCCAGATTATGGTTTTATTCCAATTGGTCCCTGGTTACCTAACAGAATTAAGGTCAAGAAAAAACAACTTTCTCTACTTCCACCCAATCTGCCCAATTAAATTCAACACAGTAAATGCTAGGTTTCTATAAAAAAAATAAAACAGGACTTATTTATAGGAGTTGTAGACAAATAAGGAAGAATGGCTTCAAGTCTATGCTTTTGTAAATGCTCCATTCTTGGTCCTATGAAAGATGTGTTCAAAACCTAAGCATCACCCTCAAGCTAATGTGGCTAGCGGCGGTGGTAAGGTTAGTCACCCCTCGTGACTCCAGTTTGCCTCGCTGTTGTGTTCCTGCCAAAGATGCTTGTTCTGGGGAAACCAAAGTAGTCCAGGTGGCTCTCAATGTGCCATCTGATCAAACGGATGTGACCTATAGCATCCCAGCCCATTTCCTGGGCTTTGTCTTCTCGTAGTACCCACCTTGCTCCCATCATCACTAGTCTCCCTCTCACCAAATTGTCTCTACAGAAGCAAGGGCAGTTTTCATTGGTTTTTTTACTCATAAGCAGGGGTAATAGTCAAAATATCTAACAACCTAGCTGGCATATCCACCATCCAATCAGAACAGGTGCAGGCAACAGCTCTAGGGGAGTGTTCTGGAGGTCCTTGCTGTGCTGGGCATTAACCTTTCGGTTGTTGGATCATGGGGAGGGCTGGGGCAGCAGGAGTCCTTGGGAGGGATCACTTGGGTCTCAGAACAGCATCTATTACCAACCATATGGATGTAACTCAATATTTTAACAACCAGTATGATCATACCAGTCTACAGTACCACCCATACACTGGGGCAGGAGGGGTCCCTGCTCTGGCCCCCACATTTTAGAAGGCTTCCTATGTCACAAAAATATATTTATTAAAGAACATATGGGCACCTTTGTCCATCATTGTTCCACACTGGCAAGCACGGCCCATTCCCTAAACACCTGCTCTGGAGACCAACACGGTTCAGGCCCCAGGGAACAGTTCTGCTCACCTCTTGCCCTGTGTCCTTAATCAGAAGATAATTGAGTCTGAATGCCATGAAAGTTTGTGGGTTGTGCCTCTGCTGACATTAAAGACAGACAGTAACTCTGAATGCAAGGAGGATTTGTGTGGTGCAAGTGATTTGGTTAGAGAAAAGACAAATTAATTAATTTGTCAAGTCCTTCCACAGAGATAGCATAAACGTGATAGATTCTTGAATAATGAAGCATCGTTTCCCAGTAATGCTGAGTGTCCATTATTTTTGCTTCTGTTTGTGTTCCAATATGTTATTCCAGAGGTATTCACAATTTTGCATGGTATTCATAACTACATGTGTGACTAAGGAATATTTACCATATTAAACAATTCATCTATATGTACTATCATGGAAAGATGGCCAAAATTTATTAGGTAAAAAAATAAGGTGCAGGGGCCGGCCCGGTGGCGTAGCAGTGAGTGCACGCGCTCTGCTTCGGTGGCCCGGGGTTCACAGGTTCGGATGCTGGGCACGCACCAATGCACCTCTTGTCAAGCCATGCTGTGGCGGCGTCCCATATAAAGTAGAAGATGGGCACGGATGTTAGCGCAGGGCCAATCTTCCTCAGCAAAAATAAAATAAAATAAAGTGCAGAACAGTATATACGTTATATTCCCATTTGTTTTTTTTAAGTTCACATACATAGAGATATACATTTGAACAGTCATAGTAAATTCTGAGGGATCTTACTCCATTTCATGCCCTTCTGAACTGTTATAACATTTTTTACTGTTACAGATTACTTTTTCAATTTAAAAAACTAGTATTTAATAAAAATGAAATTCCTTATACAGAGTGAATTTCATTTATCTATATTTTCTAATTTTTCTATGTTGAACATGTATTATTTAGTAACTTCTAAAAAATTCACTTCTAGTGAATTCATAAAAGTTATAGAAGTTATAGTCACCAGTTACTTTCCCTTATTAATTAACCCAATGTGCTTCCACAGGATTTTCTGTCTCTATAGCTGAGACTGTGTGGGCTTCTAGTTTTGCTGGGAAATGAAGCTACTGTGCAAGGTGTGTGTGTATGAGAGAGAGAGACAGAGGCAGACAGAGGCAGACAGATACAGAGACAGGGAGAGAGACAGACAGAGATAGAGAGAAAGAGTAATCACAATGGCTGCCACAATCTCCCTGGATGAGTAAATCCAGAAAAGCAGCAAAGATAACACTGTGAGAAGAATACTTCCTCCTGGAGTGTGCCTGGAGAATCTTCCCGCCATCACTCTCCTCTGGAAATCCCAAGTCGGGGCCACTTAGATAACTGCTAACAGGAGACAGAGAAAGAATGCAGTCCCGGCACGGATGTTAGGTTCCTAGCAGCCCCTTAGACTGCAAGGCCCACTCACATAGCCACCGGCCTGCTAACCTTCCCAACGCCTAAGCTTCCTGGTCATTCCAGCACATGCTGCCGGCCCTCTGGCTTTGTGCACAAGCTGTCCAAAACTCTGAAACCAAAGCAAGAAGTCTCCACGGTTTTGAGCTTCATACCTCCAGCTCCAAATCCCTCAGCCTTCTCTTCAAAAAATGCCTATTAGCTCCATTTCATTTCATCCCATTCTAAAATCCACTAATTCATTTGGGGAAACAGGCCTCTTTTGATCTCTGATTGCCTGGCCATTCACACTTGATAACCTGCCTGGAAAAAAAAGTCACCATTTGCTGTTCCATTTGATATGCCCCAGAGCTTCAATTATGGAAGCCCCACTAGTTGAACAGAACCTTATTCCAATGAGACTAATCAATAAGGGATGAGGAGGGGCAGAGAAGAGCAAGAGAAAGAGAGAGAGAGAGAAATGGAGACAGAGACCAAGAGTCAATTGACACAGAGAGGGAGGAGGTAGAGACACAGAGAGGAGGAATTCTTCAAACCTTCAACAGACAAAGCATCGCCCGAGAAGGTATTCAGCAACAGTCCTGGTTGTTTTCCAACCTCAGACTTGGTAAAATTCCCCTGACACTTCCTACTTCCTTCACCACTAGATAAAACCAGGAAGCAGTGCTCCCTTTACTGACAATTCCGCAACCGTCTCGGCGTCAGTGACCTTTCCAGCATGCATATCCATTATCTGAAAGGCCTCGGCATCCAGCAACCTTCAGAGTGAGCAATAACCCGGGAACAAGTTCAAAGAAAATGCACTTTACTACCAAGAACTTTGAAGTAATCAGCTCTTCTTAAAAGAATGCTCTGTTACTATGTCGTTTATATGTATCTTGGGTGCAATTTCACTACTCAAGAAATATGTGTACAGTGTTCAATCATGTCAGTTCCGGTGTCAGTGGAATGTTTAAGAAATCTGAGCAGAAGGCTCTTTTCTGGAATATTCTATTGCAATGAAAAACACTACACACACACACACACACACACACACACACACACACACACACACACAGACATCAAGTGACCTGACCGCAAGATAGTTTTAAAAGCACCCAAAAGCCCCAACAAGGGGATTGGCCATACCCAATCTTGTGCATAGAAGCTCAGTAGGAAAGAACATTGGAATTCAAACCCCACAAAAGACAGCTTGCAGATCACTGTTGCAGCGTCTACTGAATTCCTATCAATTTGCTTTGAAAAGCCTGACAGGCATTTTTGAGCCCTAAATGGGGGTGACTGCAGCTCTCCTCAGAAAATTTGATCAGCAAGCTAGTTGCTGAATTCAAAGTCCAAATCCCTTAATCGTGGGGAACATGTTTTCAAATAACGACACCTCCTGGAAATTGGACAGCACTCGATATTTTCCAAGAGCCTTCACCGCGTGGTCTCATCTGATCCCCTCCCGGTGCCGGCACTGGAGGCCGTGATGTGCCCAAGTCTGCACACGTGGGAAGTGATGTCCCAACCCTACACTGTAGTTGAGTCAGGGACAAAACTTAGCCTCCAGGGGTCTTTCTGCGATGCCCGGGAAACCCTGCACGTTGACTGAGCCTCACCTTTTCAATGTCATCACTCTGCCAGCTCAGTGAGCAGGTACACTCACTCTCTTCCCCTCAGGGTCTTTGCTCCTCCCTCTGCCTGGAATGTTCTGCCCCAGGAATAGCCACTTCTTTCTCATTATTCACATCTCGGCTCCAATGTCACCTCCTCAGAGAGGGCTTCCCTCACTACTCATCACTATGACATCTCTTGCTTTATTGTCTACATAGACAAAATATGGACCACATAGCACTTTCTGAAATTACTTTCTGTACTGGGATCTTGTTATTCGCCTCTTCCCCCACCAGAACCATGAGGACAGGAATCCTGCTTAGCTTGTTCACCATTGTGTTCCACAGGCCTGGTAACCGGCACGTGCCCCAAATATTTTCTGAATGACTAAACTATTTCATTAATACTCATAAACAACTTTGTAAAACAAACAGGAAAGCATTACTATTCCCATTTTACAGATGAGGAAACTGAGACCCAAGTGATTAAGTGACTTGCTCAAGATTACACAGCTAGAAAGTGACAGTTGGGAAAAGAACCTGGGTCTTTGGCATCAAGTCCAATGCTACCTGCACTACACAGCTTTTTTTACACCAAAAATTTGGGGGATGAGAAATCCCCATTAATCAAGAATTACTTTATATATCATTCATTTATTCATTCAACAAAAAATTTTGAGCATTCACTAAGTCCAAGAAGTATATTAAACACTACGGGAGACAAAAGGATCATAGACCAGATAAACTTTCTACCTACAAGGAACTTCCCGTCTTATAAGGAAGTTAAAATAAGCACACAAATATCAATAAAATAAAATAGAAAGTTTTAAGTGTTGTTATGGAGTGAATCATCTCCTCTCCTAAAATTCCTATGTTGAAGTCTGAACCCCCAGCACCTGAGAATGTAACCCTATTTGGAGATAGGGCCTTTAAAGAGGTCATATGGGTGGGCCCTAATCCATGTCGCTGAATTTGGAGATTGGGCCTTCAAAGAGGTGATTAAGTTAAAACAAGGCCCTTAGGGTGGGGTCCTAGTCAACAGGACTAGTGTCCCTCTAAGAAGAAGAGACACCAGGGATGCGAGGACACAGCAAGAAGGAGGCCGTCTCCAAGCCAAGGAGACAGGCCTTGGGAGAAACCAAATCTGTCAACACCTTGGACTGCTAGCCTCCAGAACTGTGAGAAAATAAATTTCGGTGTTTAAGCCACTCAGTCGACGGCACACTGTTATGGCAGCCTGAGCAAACTAACACAAATGCCTTAATGGAAATGGAGAAAAAAGTTCAGAGGCCGGCGAAAACTTCCAGCTAAGAAGACATCTGGGAGGTTCTTGAAGGAGACTGAATTGATCTAGGTTTTAAATGGCAAGTCAAACTTTGACGTGTGGAGATGGAGGGGAGGTGGAAGCCAGCTTGATGCGCCTGTCAAGGCCAGATTAAAGCCTGCTCTGTTGGTTTGAGCAGCCCTTGAAGGATTTTGCACAGGAGAGCAGCAAGATCAAAACCAAAGATGAGGAGCAGCGATCCGGCATCTTCTATAAAATGGGATGGCAAGAGAAGAGGAGGAAAACTTGAAGGACAGTTGGGAAATGATATCAGCAGTTTGGGGACGAAGTGCTGGGGGCCTGAAACTGGGCGTTTAAGGCTAGAGGGGCCCCCTGTAGTTCTCACCTTTGCAGCTTCCATCCCCCTCTTCTGGTAAATGCTCCTGAACTTTCCTTGGGGGAACCAGCATTCTCTCTCTCATAGCCCGAGGTGTTAGAGTGAAAATGACATGTGTGATGGACGCACACCCCAGGCCTGGCCAGTCACCTTTTTCCATTCTCCTGGCAACGACAGTGTACCGGTTTCCTAGGGCTGCTGTAACAAAGAACCACAAATTGGGTGTCTTCAAATGACAGAAATTTATTTCCTCACAATTCCGGAGGCTTGAAGTCTACAACGAAGGTGTCGACAGGGCCACACTCCCTCTGAAGCCTCTAGGGGAAGATGTGTCCCTGACTCTTCCACCTTCTGGTGCCCCAGGCATTCCTTGGCTCATGGCAGCGTAACTCCAGTCTCTGCCTCATGGCCATCTTCTGTCTGTGTCTCAGTGTCTTCACTTGGTGTTCTGCTCTCTGTGTCTCATCTCTTCCTCTTCTTGTAAGGACACCAGGCACATTGGATTAATGGCCCAGCCTATTCCAGTATGACCTCATCATAACCTAAGTAATTACATCTACAACAACACTACTTCCAAATAACGTCACATTCTGAGGTACTAGGGGTTCAACATATCTTCTGGGGAGACACAAACAGCTGGCTTAATATTACCCAAAAAGACTCTTTCTAGAACTTTTTCTGGAAATAATGGGAAAGATAAAATTTATCCCCACAAACCTTGATGTAAAGATTATGAAACCTACAGCTGTCAGAGCCCACCAATCCACCATTAGAAAGGGACTGGCAGAAAGTAGAGCCTAAAGAAGGAGAAATGGAACAAGTACTGATGGCATTCTCTGAGCCCCTGGATCCAACCATGCCCGATGCTGGACTTCCCAGTTATGCAGACTATTACATTCTCTCTGTTCATTAATCCAGTATAATTGGATCACTTAAAACCAATAGTCCTAACTAACAAAAAAAAATAGAATCAATAAGATTTGACAAGTATATGACAGTGGTAAGAAGAAAGCCAAAGCTACCTGCAAACCTGTGTTATTTGGAGGAAGTAGAGACAAAAATGGACAAAAGAAAGTCTATAGGAAGAGTGAGTTTTGGAGGGAAAATAATGAGGTTAGTTTTGGATTTCTTGAGCTTAAGATTCTAGGATGAATGAGTGGGGCTGTACTCCGTAGGACGTAGGAAACATAAAATCAGGATCCTGAGGAGAAAGATTATTACCTATCATAAGCGTGATTTCTGTTAACACAGAGGGATGTGTGAGAGTCCAGTGAAGGAAACAGAAGTCACCCTAGGTATGTCAAGTGGAAAGAGGTTTAATGCAGGGAATTAACTACTCCAAAAAAAAAAAAAAAAGCACTGGAAGGCTAGGAGGGGCGGCATCAGGGGTCTCCAAGGGATTGCGGAGCTCAAGGACATGCTACCATAGATTCCGTCCCAAGGTCA
The DNA here is from genome assembly GCF_057802395.1 of Ceratotherium simum simum. Lineage (NCBI taxonomy): Eukaryota > Metazoa > Chordata > Mammalia > Perissodactyla > Rhinocerotidae > Ceratotherium > Ceratotherium simum. The sequence goes on from NC_141903.1 coordinate 22,944,136, forward strand.
GGAAACTGCTGCCACCACTGTCCCTTAAACCCTGGAGGCTGGTGCCTAAGCATTGGAACGTTGAGTCCAGTCACCGCGGCTGGTTCTTAACACATCTCCACCGCCTTGTCTCTCAACAGCCACAGCTGCAGAGAGATCTCATGCAAGGGCAACTACTTGGCGGAACTTACTTTGCATCTGCAGTGCTAGCTGCAAGAAACATGGGTTCGCTTTCCAACCTCTCCAGGTAGAAGGAACAGGAAATGGAAGTTGAGACAGCCGAGTCACGGATTCTCCCATAAGGGATGAATGAATACGAGAAAACACCACGTAAAGGAGCAATTAACTGTCAGCGTGATCACTGAACAGCCTCGACAAGCACCTTCCCAACGCTGAGTCTCAGTTTCCCCATTTCTGAAAAAAGACAACTAAACCACGAGCTTTGTGAGGGCCTCTTCAGCCCAGCTATTTTAGCAGTCTGAGAAAGTCATCCTAGCCCTGACCCAGAGCTAACAGTTTTCTTCCTGGGAGTATTATCTTCCCAGCCAACAGGCCAGCCCCACACATTTGAACATAAGCATTAAACACCTGGCAGGAAGCGCCCACATGCACACAGTTTAATAATTCACATTCCAATCCAATTACTGCGAGTTTCATAAACAAGTGCTTATTAGAATACAGTCGTTTCCTGAGCAAGCAGGGTTTTTGGAAGGGAAATTACAATGATTATCTTCAAGATACAGGCATGAATAATACAATCATTCCTCCTCTCCGCTTGTTTTTATCGTTCCCCTTCCATGCTGTCTTAGATGGGAGGCTCCCAGCCTGCAGCAGCTCAATGCAGCCGCCTCTCCTACTCTGGACCCTTCCGCCCCCTTGACATAAGGTCCTCCCTGTCTCTTCATCAAAGCACATCTGTCCTGGGTCCTGAAGGAGCTTAGAGATTTGCTACGGGTCCTACTTATTACTTATTCATCTCTGACTTACTGTTGCATGTAAAGTTGGAGGGAGTTTGGCGGGGAGATGAGCACCAGACTGGCAGTAGGGGACTGTATGGCTTTAAGTATGTGTGCCTCTTTCCGGGTCTCTGAATCCCCATATCAAAAATAAGGGGATTGGATTAGGCCAGGAATTCTTAACCTGGGGTAGTTGGGCAAGGTTTGGAGAATTTTGGAATAAGCCTAAATTATATGCTCTAAGTTGTATGCGTAACGGATATTCGTGTCCCCAATTTCTATTTGGGGAATAATGTGGTCCCAGGAATACTAACTCCATCTCAGTTCCAAAGCAGAGCAAGTGATTTAACTAAGGCAATCAGTGCTCTCTATTTCCTGGCTGAGGTATTGGTTCAGAAAGGAGTGCATGCGTAGACCTCACAATCAGATCAAATCTTGTGACCTTTGCTGGGAATGCTGAAACAGAGACGGCCTTTGCTGCTAGACATGAACAAGTAAGAATGAAGTGCCAGGAGCTTCCACCAGCCGTCTTGGGACCCACAGGAGAGCCAGCCTTGAGATGAAGCTGACATTGTAGGAGGCAGAGCAGAAACACAGAAGAAATGAGTCTTGGTGAAACTGTTGAAGTGCTAGGTCAAGCGGTCACCTGATATCCATGAAGTTTTTAGTTACAGGAACCAATCAATTTCCTCCACTGTTTAAGCTTCTTTGAGTAGGGCTTTCTATAACTTAAAACTAAAGGCAACTTAAATAATAGTGTGTTTATATGTTAAATGTTCTGAGGAGAGAAGCCACAGTTTCCAGATCTTCAAAGAGATCTGTGACCCAAAAAAAGATTTAAAATCCTTAAACTAGGAAAATCTCTAGGGTCCCTTGCAGCATTAGCATTCTGCAAACTTATGAATCTATGAAGTTCTAAATTGTGGGTTTGACCAATAGTGTGTAACCCTCACCATTGTAAAAATAGTTTTATTTTTTTAGTTTTTTCATTACAAAAGAAATACACTCATTACAGAATATTTATAAAATATAGGAAAAAGCTAAGCAGAAGACAACCACCGTTAATATTTTGGAAATTTCCTCTCAAATTTTTCATTTTCTATGCATAATCTTAGGGAGGTTTTAATATAACTGCATTCATACTATACGTGCGATTTTGTATCATGCTTTTTTCACTTAACATTATCATATAATTCCCACAGCATTACAAACCCTTTGTAAACAGCCTTTTTAAACGGCTTCTTAACATTCCTTTGAATGAATTCTATAATTTACCATTTCCCAAACATTGGACAAAATCAGGCTGTTTCCACATTTTGTTTCTGTTTGTTTGCTTTTCTTCTTTTTTTGCTCGTCTATTTCTTTCTGCAACAAAGGGCTCTTTGCTGCGCGTAGAGGGAAGAGGCAGCAGCCGTGGAGCGCCCATCCCCACGTCAGACCCCGGGGGAGCCCCTGCGGACGTCGGGGAAGCCCCTGCCGCGCCGTGGAGACACCTCAGGGGGCCTCCAGCAGTCCAGGGTTAAGCCTCCTCCGTCCCTGCCATGACTTTTCTTCCACTTGGAAGGCGCTCCTGGCCTCTCTCCACCCGGAGGTCGAGTGCCTGCCGATTGGTGGGCCGGGAGGGAGCCCCTCACTGCGAGCCGCGCCCCTCCGTTCCTTCCCGCTGTGAGTTTCGCAGGGGCGGCCCGCTCTGAGAACTTTGCGTGGTCCAGCTTTGTCTGCGACAGAGTGAGAAGTCTCCTTCTGGGCTCAGCAATGAGTCCCTTTAATCTCCAAACTCAGTTTTATTGGATAAAGGTGATATTTTGGTCATTTATCTCCTTAGGTTTTGTCTTAATTTTCCATTGGTTCAGGACTCAGGGAAGAAGGATGCTATTTATGCGACCCCTTCAAAACCATGACTCAGATGATATCCTCCACTGTTGCTGAATCTCTTCTCTCCCCATCCTGCAAGTAGGCTGTTGGGGTTTGGGGTTCTGTTTAGAGGACTTCGCTGAAGGCAAACTTCTTGCTACCTCTGGATCTTGGCAATCAATACTGTGCTCAGGCAGATATGACAGATAAAAGAATTATTGTTTATAATAGCCACCGCTGTTTATTGAGTGGCAATAATGTGTCCGACACTGTGTTACATGCTTTACACACTTAGTTCAGGCTAACAAAAACCTAACAAAGTAGCTACAGTCACCCCCATTTTATAAGGGAGGAAACTGAGGCTCAGAGAGGTTCTGTAACATCCAGATTCACATTGTCAGTAGTGGCCAGGTCAGGATTCACACCTAGATGAAGGGCCCTGAGACACTCTCTTAACCTCTCAGCGTGGGTGCAGGCAGCCCTGTGGGCTCCTCTGAGGAGGGGTGAGGAGAAGGGCAGGCCAGAGGGAGTGAAGACCCCCATACTCCCACAACCCTCAGTCCAGGTAAGTCCACCAGGCTCAGAGCCCAGCCAGGGTCTTGATCTTTCCAGAGGCCCCCTCGACAGCATCAGTGTCGTTTAAAGGAACCTGAGTGGGGATGTTATTTAATTTTGGCGTCTGTTTTTTGATGTAAAATTCACATAACATAAAACTCACTATTTTAAATTGTACAATTCGGTGGCGTTTAGCACGTTTAGCACATTCACAATGCTGTGCAACCACCACCTCTATCTAGTTCCAGAACATTTTTATCACCCCAAAAGGAGACCCTGTGAAGCAGGCGCTCCCCATTCTGCCCTCTCCCCAGCCTCTGGCAATCACTCATCTGCTTTCTGTCCCTATAGATTTCCCTAGTCCGAATATTTCATATAAATGGAATCACCTGCAGGAGATTTCTCATGGGGGATAGCAACTCTCCCAACTCATTCACTTTGTAGATAGGGGAGCAGTCCCCAAAGCACAGTGTAGAGAGAATTCTCCCTTCACTGCCCACCTGACTTCCTAGTTTGCCATTGTGCTGCCTCTTGGCTCTTCTCTCCTTGACTGGCTGCCCACCCTCTCTGCCATCTTCCCCCTTCACATTCAGTCTAGAAAAACCTTCCCGATCAATGAGCTAGGGATTGTGCCTCCTCCTGAGCAGATGACCTAGGAAATCCAATGATTTAGCTTTTTGTCTTTTGGCTCAAGAGGGTCAAGACCAAAATGGCACTGATTTTAATTGCAGTCCAGCAGTCCAAATGGCGACTTTGAGCCTGAGGGGTGAGTCCTCAGTCAGTGAGCACACAGCTAACTGTCACCTCCACCTCCACGCCACCAGCCTTCACCCTTGGCATAGGAGCTCTGAAAACTGCACACATCCTTATTATGTATTATCTCTTCTTTCGAGATGAATTCTAGTACTTCCTATAGCAACTATGGCAGTGAGCAGAGAGCCTGAGTTATCACTCCTGCCTGTGAATGTTTTCCCTTCTGGTTGGAGAAGGCAGAGGAGAACTTCAGAGCTCCCCAAAATGATACTACCAGAGTGCAGAGTGGGAGAGGCAGAGAAGAAATGACTGATGGGGAGGCAGGACCAATGAGGTCAACAGGGGATGGAGGGATTCTGTACTGAGAAAGGACTTCTACATCTTTCAGAACCATCCTATGGAAGCATGAACTAAGACAGAGACCACCTGGCTGTCTTTGGGAAATTATACAGGCACACAGCATATCCCTCGCAGTATCCTCCTGGTCCTCACCTGACTGGAAGAAAGAGGCATTCAGCAAGGGCTTATAAATCCCAACAATTTCCCAAGTCTGTTACAATTTCTGTGCATCTCAGCCCAACAAGAAAGCTACCTATATTCACATGACAGGGAAGGGGAAGGAGGGAGACTTAACAGAACTGGGACAAATGAGACACAGCAGCCTTTGCCTTCTGTCCTGCCATGTCCCCTCCTGTCTTTTCCCAGTGTGCTCCTGGCATCCTGTGATCCTGGATATCCATTCATGTTCGTGAAGACTCCTGGCTCTCATTAATTGTGGTACTTGTGTCCCCCCCACTACCACACATACACTTATACACATACACATACCCCTCCAGCATCACTAGATCAGTAGGCAAATACCTAGCATCTTTAGGAGGTTATTACTCAATGGCTCTATCATAAATAAGGAAATGAATGCTCTATAGTTAACAATCCTAATCCTGGATGTTTAAATGGGAGCCCAGAACACCCCCAACACTGATAGCCTCTGTATTAGTGTCCTAGGGCTGCCATAACAAATTACCACAAACTGGGTGGCTTAAAACAATATAAACTTGTTGTCTCACAGTTCTGGAGTCTAGAAGTCCAAAATCAAGGTGTTGGCAGGGTCCTGCTCCCTCCGAAGGCTCTAGGAAAGAATCCTTCTTTGCCTCTTTTGGCTTCCGGTGGTTGCTAGCAACCCTTGACATTCCTTGGTTTGTGGCAGCATCACTCCAATCTCTGCCTGTCGTCACATGGCCTTCTCCCTGTGTGTCTATGTACAAATGTCCCTCTTCTTATAAGAACACCAGTCATTGGATTAGGGTCCACCATAATCCGGTATGACCTCAGCTTAACTTGATTACATCTGCAAAGAGCATATTTCCAAATAAGGTCACGTTCACAGGTACTGGGGGTTAAGCCTTGAACATATCTTTTGGGGTAACACAATTCAACTCACCACACCCTCTAATAAGGACCAAATCAGAGGCCTGTGGCATGTTAACAATAGAAAAATTTTCCTATTGTCAGTCCCTGGAACCCAAAAAATATATCATCATCAACACCATAAAATACCAATATTTACTGAGCACTTAACTAACTGCCAAGCATTGTCCCAACTATTTTACATAAATTTTCTTGTTAATCGTCATCTTCACTCTATGCAGTAGGAACTATTATTAGCCCCATCTTACGAGTGAGGAAATTAAAGCTTTAGAAAATTAAGTAACTTACCTAAGGAATATAGTGATAGATCCAGGACTTGAACCCAACTCTCTGTGATCCAAAGCCCACCAAAGCTCTTCCATACTTTACTTTCGAGCTAAGCTGTGTGACTTTGGGCAAGTAAGCACCCCTCTCTGGGCTTCAGTATCCTTAACTGTAAAAAGAACAGTTCTCCTAGGTTTCTAGGGGAACTAGCTCATCTGGCTCTGAGTCCACAGCTCTAAATCTTTTCATCCAGGGTAACTGATCACTCTGGCCATCTGATCGACATTTGAAATCCACTGCAGAAAGATCTGCTCCCCGATCCCCTCCCTCCCCAACAGCAGTCAAACATGTTGCAGAGTTCTTTGTGCATGATTCAAAGAAACAGGACTTCAAACACCTTTCCCAAACTCTGATATGGGCTCTGACGGCCTCATCAGAAGCGGTGATCATTTGCATCTGCATTTATGCTTCGGGGAGAGCCTGACTCACCCACAGGGAAAGACCAGCTCCACTAGCAACACACACCTTTACAGCACTTGGGAAAACTTGCATTCCTACTTTGTTTCTTATCAGCAGTGTGCTTCTGGAACTAGGTGAGAACATCTAGTTCGTAATGTCTTTCACTTGACTTAAATGACTATTTCATGTTCCCATTCTAGAGAACAGGTTAATGGGAGGGCCTTCCATAGCTTCTGACCCCCTCCTCCCGGCATTTTTCCTCTGCTTTTCATTCCATTTTCAACAAGGCCACGTTATGTGGGGCTCTAGACATCACGACAGGACAGAAGCAAGCAAGGGAGGGGGGTGGGGAACGACGGAAACATTAGGATCAGTCAGGGAACTGGAGGAAAGATAAAGAGCAGTGCTAAGAGCAAGCTGGAGCCCATCACAGAATCATACACTGAATCACATTTATCGGATGCCGCCAGTTTCCGGCACATTTTCTCTTTTAATGCTGTCAGCAGTTATGTGGAGCAGCCCTGGTATGGTCCCACTTTGCAGATGCAAAACACCAAGGCTCAGCTGGTGAGTGAGATTCAGGACCAGGTGTGGCTGATTCCAAAGCCTGTTTCCTCTACAAACCAGGGGCCCGAGGATCACAAAGAATAAAAGTCACCTCCCTCTTTCTAGAGTTTACATTGTTATTGGTGTCACAGCTGCCAACTTCCAAGAACAGGCACTGTTTTTATTTTTTTCATGGAAGAGGAGACAGGATTTTATTCTAATGAAGCCAATAACAAATAAGACTACCTTAGATCCGGAGTCTCAGGGAGAATCAACGCTTGGGAAGAATGCAGGAGGAAGGGGAGAAAGTGCCTTCTTCATCCTCGGTTCTCCTCCCTCTTGCTCCTGCTGCAATGTCAGAATCAAAGGCTGAACGATTCCTGCGTCTCAAAGCTGCAAGACCTTCCTCCCTCCAGCTGGGCTCCTCACCTCCTCCCAGCAGAGCGCTCCAGTCACACAGACCTAGAATCCAGTGCTGGCTCTCTGGGCCTCCCTCATCCGTAAGATGAGTATGGTATTAGCACCTACTTCACAGACATCCTGAATCCCACCACTTCTCACTCCCTCCGCCCTAGCCAAGCCCCGTCCCCTGCAGCAGCCACCTCACCCATCCCCCTTCTTCCCCTCTTGCTCCCTACAGCCATGTGTCTACCCAACGGGTAGAGTGATCTTTTTAAAATGTAAATCAAATCACATAACTGTCTTGCTCAAAACCCTGCAGGGGCATCTCATCATTCCTAGAATTTAAAAAGCTCTGTGGTGGCCTTCAAGGCCCTCCTCTGCCTGCCTCTACACTCTCCCCCTTGATCCCTCCATGCCAACCACGTGGGCTGCCTTCTCCTTCCTGAAACACACCAAAGTCATTAGTCTTTGCACTAGCTGGTCCTTCTGGCCAGCATGCTCTTCCCCAGAGTTTCACACACTCCCCCCCTCACTTCACTCAGGTGTCTACTCAAATGTCCTTTCTCCAGAGAAGCCTCCCCTAGTCTCCCCATTTGAAAAGCAGCTTCCCTGGCAAACTCGAGAACCTCACCTGCCTCATTTTTCTTTAGAACATTTATTACTACTTGAAATTCTACACGTGTTTAAATTGCTATTGTCTGTCTCTTCCACTAAAATACAAGCTCTGTGGCAGCAGGAGTCTTGTCTGTCTTGTTTATCCAATGCTTCTCATACGGTAGGTGGTTAATAAATATTGGTAGAATGAATGAATGAAGGAGACCGTGTAAGTTTTGGCAAAGACTGCTTCTTGTCCCCAATATCCATTCTCCCCTTCTTCCTTTCAGTAATTAGAAGCCCAGGTTGTAGTTGGACACATTACCAACCCCCTAAAGGCTGGGTTTTCCAGACTCTCTTGCAGCTAGATGTGTCCATGTGACTAGGTTATGGCCAATTGGGGTTGCCAGATAAAATACAGGATGCCCAATTAAATTTGAGTGAAAGACAACCAATAATTTTTTAGTATAACTATGTCCCAAATTAAAAGCCCAATAATTGTTTTAGTAGAAGTATGCCTCATTCAGAAAAAAAATTATTGATTGTTTATCTGAAATTCAAATTTAACCGGGTGTCCTGTATTTTTGTTTGCTAAATCTAGCAACTCTATGGCCAACAGAACATAACAGAAAGTAATGTCTACAACTCCTAAGTCACACCCTTGAAAGTAAGGGGCATGTCCTCACCTCCCTTCCCCTTCCTGCTGGCTGCAACACAATTACATGGGCTGATGTGAGTCATCTTTGACCTGTGGCCCAAGGCAGCACGCTAGGATGTGGCCAAGCAAGAAAACGAAAGGACCCCAGGCCCCAGGGTGACGTGATGGAACTGTGTCGCTCCACTCTCCAGGTCCACCTACTAGCTCCGACTTGTACATGAGAGAAAAACTACCTTCTGCCTCATTAAAACCTCTGTTATTTTGTTCTCCATTAAAGCAGCTAAGCCAATATCTGAACAAATGCAAAATTATAGGTGAATTATGGTAATTTGGGTGCCTGGCACATCAGAAAGTCTCAATAAATGTTTATTTCCTCTTCTCCTCACTAACAGGGTTGTCCCCTCTTTACCAAATTTCACAGCCCTGTTTTGAAGGAATTGGGCATCTTTGTCCTTGAATAGCAGCTCTTGAAAGCCCCAGTTGTTTCAAAGCGCTAGGGTGGGCTGAAGAAATTCAGCTGCCAGCAGCAGCCGTGTGTCCTCTTGGCCTCTGAAGAGAGGGACTCAAAGTGAGGCGTACTCACAAGGTAAAATTAAGCAAAGGGACCAATATGATTTTCAGTTCTCCCAATATCAATTCCCAGCTGCCTGGAGACGCTTCGGAGTTCCATAACACATAGCTCTGAGCTCCTGAAATACTCTCATCCATGGAAACCCAGGGAAAAGAAAAATAACCCAAAGTCCTTCTGCACTGGGGCCACCACAGGCTCAGCCACAGGGCAGGGAGGAGCCTCTGTGGTCTCTTCCCCCGACACCTGCCACTCGCCGCTCTTGCTGCCTGGAGCGCGCTTCCCCACTCCTTCACGTGGCTGGTCCTCTCCCTTCACGCAGGTCTCTGCTCCAACATCACCTAAAGAGAGAGGCTTTCTCTGACCGCTCCATCTAAAAGAGAAGCCCCTGTCACCCTCCAGCTCCTGGCCTGCCAAAGAAAAACAATGTGTTTTTCTTTACAGCATCTATCACTTCCTACTTAATATTATGGATCTACGGGGTTGCTGTCTGTCTTCCCTACTGAAAGGTAAGCTCCATGCGGGCAGAGAATTTGTCTCTCTTGTTCACTGCTGTATCCCCAGCACCTCAAATGGTGCCCGGGCGATGAGGAGGTACTGGATAAATATTTTTGAATAAATAAACCTATAGAAAATAGATATGAATATGGATATAGATTATAGATATATACAAATACATATACATATACATACAGATAAATCCAGGTGACCGACCAGCCAGATAGACTTTGCCAATGGCTTCCTCCATAGGGTGAAAAGAAAAGTGACAAACCTCCGTGTGCATGATGATGCTGAGAAAACTCAGCCTTTTAGCATAAGGCTTGATTCCCTATTGACATGGAAACCTCTGCTGGGTAGAAGTAATGTTTCCGCAGACTGTTAGGACTAAAGGGATCTGAAGTCCAAGCCCCTGATGGGGAAACGGAGCCCAGAGAGCAGATGGGGTCATGCTAACAGTGGCACCTGATATCTGCAAAGCACTTTTTAGTTTAGGAAGCATCTTCACATCCTTTCTTCTCATATGATCCTCACAATTCTACTGGGCAAGTGGTGGTAATATTGGTAACATTATATTACATTGAAATATAATTTATTAGCATCCTGAACTAGGCACTTAAAAATGGTTAAGACGGTAAATTTTGTTATGTGTATTTCATCACAATTAAAAATAAAAATTAGGGGCCAGCCCAGTGGCATGGCAGTTAAATTCACGCATTCAGCTTCAGCAGCCGAGGGATCACCAGTTCAGATCCTGGGCACAGACCTACTCACCGCTCATCAAGCCATGCTGAGGTGGTGTCCCACATAGAAGAACTAGAAGGACCTACAACTAGGATATACAACTATGTACGGGGGACTTTAGGGGAGAATAAAGAAAAAAAAAAAAAGAGGAAGATTGGCAACAGATGTTAGCTCAGGGCCAATCTTCCTCAAAAAAAATAAATAAATAAAAAATTAAAATTATATATATATAATTGTTAGCTACAACTCTATTTTGCACATGAACCAAATAAATCTCAGAGAGGCTGTGACTTATAAAAGTCACACGGCTAGGGATTGGAGAAGCTAGCCTCAACTTCAGGACTTCTGAGTCCAGCTCTGGACCTCCTCCACAAGGGAAAGGGAACTTTCACTCCACAAATGTGCCAAGAACCAACCTCAGGCTAGAAGATCAGTGCCCTGAGTTTTCCAAGGAACCTTCTAATCCAGCACAGCTGCCCGTGCAACTCCGCTGCAGAAGCCTGCCTCTTCTGTGATACCATGCCGAGGGGCGGCTGATCCAACAGACAGCAGCTCAATACAGACCGTGTGTCATTTACTCTCATTTTGTGACAATTAATTTGCTCGGGGACCAAGGGTGTTCAGTGGTTACATTAACATGGAAAGAAAAATTAAACATTTATGCATCCTTTATCTCTTCATTTCTAGACAGATAAGTCCTGTCAGTGTCTACAAGAGATATTCTCATTGACATTATCTGTTCCACTTGACTCCGGATTACACTTGAGAAACAAGAACCAACACACCATGGTGTTTTTTAAACAGAAGAGGTGACTACAAGGGGCCAGATGTCAAAGAAAAAATATCTAGCCTGGGATTCTAGTGCAGCATAAATGCAGTGCAATATGACACACAGAATCAGGCCCAAACAGGTAGGGTCAATACAGCCTTCTTGGAAACACCCATCTGGGTCGCTTGAGTCCTTGTTGGATATGCAGCATTGTGCTAGGGATGCAAAAAAGCTTCACCTCCTGCTCCAGCTTTGCACTAATGTCCAAATCACCATGTTGAGAAAGAGTCTGAGGCCTAATGAGTTACAGTCGTAGCATGGAGCAAATGATAACTGTCTGTTTTCTCGTCCTGCACCAGCTCTCCCACTTCACTTAGATCACGCTTATCTCTTGCATATGGGCTGCCGGGTCTCGATTCAGTATCAGGCTTCTCAAGGTAGGGCAGCCTAAAGGCTAACTTTGGAACCAGAGACCTGCGTTGGAATCCTAGCTGCATCACTTACCATTTACATGACCTGGGAAGTTACCTAACATCACTGACCTTGTCTTCTTATCTCATAAAAAGGGATTATAATATTGCCCACCTCATAGGACTGTTGTGTGAATTAAATGAGATAATATGTGCTAAGCACTGAGCGCAGTGCCTGGGGTCAACAAGGGATCAGCAAATGGGCTCTGAACAGAAGCCCCACAATGCCTGCTGCCGTGTTCATCACACAGCACACTTGCAATAAGGACTTATTAGCGATTATCCCAGGCTCATGAGAATGAGCCATCTTTTAGTTGTTTTTTACTGTATTTTATTAAATACTAGTCAGTATTTATTGAGCACATACTATGTGCTGTTGCAAGTGTTGTATGTGTCTTAACTCATCTAATCCTCAGACAGTCCAATCTTTTTGTTGGTGGGGGAGCAGGAACGTGCAGCCAGGCCATCTGCCCTCTTAAGCCCTCCCCTCACTGCCTCAGCCAACGAGCAGCTGTTACTTCTTTTGTAATCAGAAAAACAAAATATTAAAAACGATTTAAGATGTTAAATAACACATTTGTCGAATGACTGTCAACTCTCATCTGAATCTGTAAGAACCTCAGGATTGAGAGATTGACACTTCTTTTAGTTCAGAGGAATATTTTTATTCAGAGCAGGGGGTTAGGCGCTGGGCAAGATGCTATGGGAAATATAACAGAAGAAATGATGTCTTCCCTTCAGGGCCTTATAGATGTGGAAGGGGAATTAGTATTGCTAACAGCTGACATTCATTTAGTGCGCACTATGTGCCCAGTCACTGTGCTAAAGGCTTTGTCTACATTATCTCATTTAATCCTCACAACAAATGGATGAGATAGCGCAAATTATTGTGTAAATTATTATCCCCATTGTGCAAATGAGGAAACTGAAGGCTTCAAATGTTAACAACTTGCTGGAGGTTCCCAGAAGGAAACCCTGCCACATGGCTGCCACAGGCAATGATTCCTGTCCATCTTTCTTTTCCCTGCTGTGTCTTAAAAAGCAGGCCACCTGACAGGTGCTTGAAACATTCCTGGCGAAGTGAATACCAACATTTTAATACACTTTTACTGCTAAATATCAGTGCATTTACCAGACTTAAACTGGACATGCACACACTTCCAGAGCTAGTGAGTTTTAAAGAATTCCACTCTCCCGAGTTTATGGACCTCTTCTTACATCCTCCCCACCAGCCCCTCTTTTCCCATCTTCAGCATCTGCAGAGGGGCCTTCTCTCTTTCCCTTCTCTTGCTTGCTAATTCTCAATTTCAAGATGTTCTATTATACCCGATTTATGGCCTGACAGGGCTCATTCAAGCCCATAACCTTGAGCTTGTAAAATGCACAGGGGAAAATTTACTAACGACTGTGTTCATCTTAATGCGCTGTAGGGAATTTTTTAAGTGAAAAAGGCTCAAGAAGCAGGGACATTTCAAACAGCCAATTATGAATAACAATCCTTTGATGGCCGAGTGCAGCAGATCTTCCAGCTCATTCGGTTTTCATCTAATTAAATCTTTCATTTCCACGGGGCAGCATGCGGTACAATCTCGTGTTGCCTTTGTCGGCAGGAGATAATCAATAGGAGGAATGTGGATGCATTTCAGCGTTTATTAGCAGCTCAATTGGAAGTTGTTTTATTTTAATAACACCCTTGCCTTCATTCTGTTCAGGGTGAATTGACAGCTTTGATAAACAATAGATGACAGAAAACTGGTTTATATTATCCCATTAAGAGTAAAGAAATCACAGAACGAAAGGGAGCTGAGAGAGAAACTGAAAAACACTTTAAAGCTGCATTTTCTTTGTTACCAAAAAAAAGGGTAAAACAAACAAAAATGACTTCCATTCACTTTAAAAGATCATCAAACCTATTTGATTTCAGCTAGATATACCCTCTAAAACCAGGACAATACAGGCCCTCTTTCTGAAGAGCCTATTTGCAGCTTATATTTAGTTATTCTTGGTTAGTTTCCACTGGAGCTGCAATATGGATTCGAAAGGAGAGAACCAGGTACAAAACGTAAGCCATTTACCAGAAGTGAACGCAAATGCCCAAATGCTCACATCCTCAAATAGTAGGCACGCTGGCAGGGGGAGGACGCCTTAAGAACTAACACAGAAGGTCCATGATGATGAGGCTTTTACAAGAGCCGCACACCTTGGTCAGTGAGATTTAAACTGACCTGTTGGCCAAAGACCTCTCTTTGGAAATCCGGCCTGGTACAGCCAACCACTCACTAGACAGTGCCGTGTGAATATCTCTCATCTAAAAATCTGACTGTCTTGCCACAATGAGATACCACTTCACACCCATTAGGATGGCAATTAAAATAAATAAATAAATAACAAGTGTGGGTGAGAATGTGGAGAAATTGGAACTCTTGTGCACTGTGGGTGGGAATGTAAAATGGTGCAGCCACTGTGGAAAACAGTTTGGTGGTGCCTCAAAACACTAAACATAGAATTACCACATGATCCAGCAATGCCTCTTCTGGGTATATACCCAAAAGAAGTGAAAGCAGGGACTCAAACAGATATTTGTACACCCAAGTTCATAACAGCATTCTTCACAATCGCCAAAGGTGGAGGCAACCCAAATGTCCATCGATAGATGAATGAAAAAATAAAATGTGGTATATACATACAATGAAATATCATTCAGCCTTAAAAAGGAAATTCTGGGGCCAGCCCCGCAGCTTAGCAGTTCGGTGCGCACACTCCGCTGCTGGCGGCCCGGGTTCGGATCCCGGGCATGCACCGACGCACCACTTCTCCGTCCATGCTGAGGCCGCGTCCCACGTACAGCAACTAGAAGGATGTGCAGCTACAACATACAACTACCTACTGGGGCTTTGGGGGAAAAAATAAATAAATAAAATTATTTAAAAAAGGAAATTCTGATGCATGCTACAGCATGAATGAACCTTGAAGACAATATGCTGAGTGATATAAGCCAGTCACAAAAGGACAAATATTGTATGACTGTATGCAGTACCTAGGCAGTCAAATTCATAGAGACAGAAGTAGAATGGTGGTTGCCAGGAGCTGAGGGGGGGGGACGTAGAGTTAGTGTTTAAGGGGTACAGAGTTTCAGATGCAGAGGATGAAAAAGTTCTGGAGATGGAGAGCAGTGATGGTGGCACAGCAATGTGAACGTACTTAATGCCAGAGAAGTGTACATTTAAAATGGCTAAAATGGTAAATTTTATGTTATATATATATATTTTTTTTTTTGCCACGATAAAAAACATCTGAATATTTTAACCCCCAGATAGAGTTGTCCTCTGATATTTCCCACCTAAGTATACAGCACATCCATTTATCCACTGCTCAAGCCAGAGGCCTGGGAACCAGCCCTGATATGTCCCCACTCCTGACTACCCCCGGTTGACTCCACTGCCTAAATGAGTGCCCAATCAGTTTACTTCCTGTCATGCCCTGCCATCTCCCTAGGTGACTGTCATCTCTTACCTGAATTCTCAAATGACCTCTTACCTGGTTTCCCAGTATCAGCTCAGGCCCCGCCCACTCCAGGCCATTCTCCACTCACAACCAGAGGGAGCTTTTACAGACATAAACCGGGTCCTGTCACTCCTCGGCTTCTAAGCTTCGCGTTGCACTTAAATCAAATCTGGACTCCTCTCTCTGGAGCCATCAACCCCTCCAACCTCTCCTTGTGCCACGTTCTCCCTCACCCTGCCCTTCTGTGCTTCTCTGTACACTGTGCTCTGTTAGTTCCTCAAACTAACGAGGTTCCATCCTCATGCAGGGCCTTTGCCAGAACATTCTCCCCTCATCATTTGCCTAGCCAAACCCTCCTTTGACTTCAGGCCTCAGCATAAATAGCACTCCCTCAAGAGGTTCACGGACACCACATTGCAGAGTCCCTCTGCTCTCCTCTCTTCTAAAAAGGAGAGAGAGAAGCGCTCTCTTCTTTTTACACTTCTATATTTGTACATTCCTCTCTACCCAGGAGACTTCAGATCCCCAAGGTCACACCCTGGTCTGTCTTGATCAATATCCGCCGCACCTAGCACACCTCTCTGGCACTAGTAGGTCCTCCTTTGTCGAATGAATGAATAAATAAAGGAACACAGGTTCTTTTGGATGCAAACATGAGAAGCAGAAACCCCGTCTTTAACCCAGATAGCCTTCACCTTGCCCTTTCTTAGATACCGGGGCAGGCCTTTGCAAGTGATCTGAAACCTGCTCCACCCACGCGATCCCCTACACCCACTCACAACCACCTGGTGTTGGAAACACACACTCCAAGGCCCTCTTGCAAAAGGGCCTCGCTTTTCCCGAGATGGGCATAAGAGTGATGCTTGTTGAAGACAAGGTAATTGCTTGAGTTGTTTCCTGCGATGATATAAATCTGTTGACAAGAGCCACACAGCTGTGTCTGTTCCTTGGTTTTTCAATGGCATGCTGCCTGCTGTATTAGTGAACAAATTCCTTGAAACAACATGAGATCAGCAATAGAGATGGAATATAAAATTAGGTCTGTAGCTGCCAAGCACCCTGGAGCGGCCCTGATTCCTTACCTCAGCAGTAATGATGAAACCGTGGGCCCCTCGCGGTTCTTGCTCCCTTTGGCAAACCATCAGCCCCTAGGTAACGCTCCAAGAAACAGTAACTTGGGTAATGACCAATGCTACAGTGATTATTATTGTTATTATGGACTCTATTTTATTCTCATTTAATTAGTAATTATTTTAAATTACATGGCTGAAGAGCTGCTACAATGGGTGTTTCCTGGCAGTCAGGGGCTAATTCTCCATCAAGGCAGAAAAATGGGCTATTTTGAGTTCAGCCGTTAGAAGCTGTAGTGGTGAACGTCTCTCAGTGCCATATGGTGCAGTATAAACCTAGTGTCTTTTCACAACAATAGTTTCACGTCTATTACCGTTAAAGAGAAATAAGTAAAAACTGTTTTCTCTCTAAACAGAGCTCCCAGGCTTGCAGGCCCTTGAGTATCTGAGAGGAGGAAAACCAAACAATCCGGCAGCACAGATCAGGGCTTGCTCCTTTCTGTGCCCCCTCAGGGATGCACAAGTTTACAGCTAGTATTTAATTGGCTATGAAAAGCACACGTGCTCTGTTGGGGTTGACACCTAACGAATCCAGTAACAAACCAGTGGTGAAACCTCATGTCTGCATGCCTAGACAGTGGCAGACTCACGTGAAGCAGCCTAGCTAACACTGTTTTTGTGTTTTAAACATTTAGGAATGTCTTTATTTCTACAAATAAATATGTTCTCTTCAAATCAATGAACCCAGGGTAAAAATAAGGTGAGCCTGGACCATCTTTTTGTGTCATAAAGTAACGAAGTGCTCAAACAATGATGACAAAACATCAGGAGGACATGGGAACCAACCTGAAGTGGCTCCCACGGGACAAATCTGGGAAATTGTGAGCATTAAAATAAATAATGATAGTAACAGATTATAATCCACTGAATAAAGTATCCATGAATCCATACTGACTGAAATAAATGAATAAATAAATGAGAAGAGAAAGCTCTTCTTTATAGTAGAAAGATAACTAATAAGTATAGAAAAAATGATGACAGTATTAGAAAATCACCATTTGGTAACGATCATAGTAAAAATTCAGTCAAGAAATATCAGTTGATGCTAAACTCTAGCGGGTGAGAGGTTGATGAGGAAAGAGATATTTACATAGTCTCGAACTAAATATCTCCTCATAAGATGCTTATTAATTACAAAAATACTTTACAGTAGAGGCACCCAGCAAACACCAGCATAATAAATGACCAAAGTTAAAAACACCAGTAACCAAATAGACATCATGTGCCACCCAATGGGGTATGATGGAAAAAAAACACAGCATCTGTGACATTCCAGCCAAAACACATAACTTGAATCTAAGCGTGAGGAAACAGGTCAAGACCAAATTGAGGGAGATTCTACAAATTATTGGCCTACAATCTTCAACCATGTCCATGTCACAAAACACAGAATTACCAGATGATCCAGCAATTCTACTTCTGTGGAAATACTCAAAAGAAGTGAAAACAGAGACTCAAACAGATATTTGTACACTCATATTCATAGCAGCAATATTCACAATAGCCAAAAGGTGGAAGCAACCCAAGTGTATTCATGGATGGATGGATAAACAAAATGTGGTATATTCATACAACGGAATATTACTCAGCCTTAAAAAGCAAAGAAATTCTGACACATGCTACAGCGTGGATGAATCTTGAAGACATTATGCTAAATTAAATACATAAGCCAATCACAAAAGAACAAATATTGCATGATTCCACTTATGTGAGATAACTAGAGTGGTCAAATTCATGGAGACAGTAAGTAGAAAGGGGGTAGCCAGGGGCTGGGGGAAGGGAGAACTGGAGAGTTATTGTTTAATGGGTATAGAGTTTCAGTTGGGAAAAATGAAAAGTTCTGGAGATGCATGGTGATGATGGTTGCACAACAATGTCAAGATACCTAATGCCACAGAAACATACACTTGAAGGTGGTTAAAATGGTAAGTTTTATGTTGTATATAGTTTACCACAATAAAAAAAAATTCAAGCTTTGGAGTCAAACCTGAGTCCATGGGGCAGGAGGAAATTTTTGGAGGCCATGGATCAGTTTATGGCACTGACAGCGATGACAGTTTCACAGGTGTATACTTATCTCCAAACATATCAAGTTCTATACATTAAATATCTACAGCTTTTTGTATGTCAATCATACCTCAATAAAGTGATTTTTTTAACAAACAGCCTGGGTTCAAATTCTGGCTTTGCCACTCACTCGCTGTGTGACTCTAGGCAAATTATTTAATTTCTTTGAACTTCAGGTTTCTCATTTACAAAATGGAGACAATATTCAAGCCTACAAGATAGGATTGCTATGGGGAGGAAGATACTACATTTAGCACAGTGCCTGGCACACAGCAGGATTTCATAATATTAGTAAGACATGAAATAACACGCCATATGTGTTCAGAAAACTAAAGCTAGTTTGATATGGTTGGCGTATGAGGTGATGAGTGATGATGCTAGAATGAAAAGCAGGTTTTATGCCAAGATGAAGAGTTTAAACTTTGTCCTGAAGCCTGTGGAAGGTCACTGGAGGGTCGTAAACAGTGGAGGAAAATAGTAGAGAAAAAGGCAGAGAGGGGAGTAAAAACCAAGCTAAGGTTTTAGGGATATGGACGTCTGTATATTTCACTTAGTCCTGGGCTCTCCTCTCCATTAACACAGATAATTAACACCGTTGCCTTAAGGGAAAACAAATCGTTAAAGGAAATGCCACATTTAACACTATCACTTTGTACCCAACACCTTATCAGAACAGAGAACTCAGATATAAAGAAGTAACTAGCCGCATCATAAGTCAAGTTAGGCTTAAGCATAAACTCCAAAAAGACTGCTCTCTCCTTCCTCCCACTTTAATCACTGGGTGGAGGGTACAGGGGCTTCCTCTGCTTCTGTGACTTATCCAAGGCTTCCCACTGCATTCTCCATCTGTCCCCTGCCCCGTGCCAAGCTTTCTTTGGACCCTTAATATCTGTGATGAGCAAGGCTGGGTCAGAAGAGTTTTGCTCAGGTTACAACCTACACATCAATGATGGCCTGTGTCACACAATCTCATCTCATTTCAACATTCTAATGTGGTCACATTTTCACCACCATCACCGAATATCATTCCAAACAGCTGCTCTCCACTGATTTTTCTCTCCATCTATAAGGCTTAAACTCTTATTCGAAAACTCAAGCTAACGAAATTAGCCAATAGCACACATATTCTCCTGAGTAAGCTGCATTCTTGAGCTGGTTCTCAGTCCTCTAAATGAGATTTACTTTTTATTCTACTGTTTTTTCTAATTAGCTAGGTAATACACATTTCACCTAGAAAATATCAAAAGTATAGAAAAACACAAAAAGTAAAAATAAAAGTTGCCTATAATTTTATCAGCCAGATGTAATACTCTTAAAATATTGGTATATATCCTTCCAGTCTTTTTTTTTCCTGGTTTTCTTTCTATGCATATATTATCTACTCTTTTTTAAATTGCGCTCGTTATACACACTTAAAAACTTATCTTTTAAAGATTTTATTTATTCAGTTTTTTCCCCCCAAAGCCCCAGTAGATAGTTGTATGTCATAGGTTCACATCCTTCTAGTTGCTGTACGTGGGACTCGGCCTCACGTTGGACGGAGAAGTGGTGCCTCGGGGCGCTCCCGGGATCCGAACCCGGGCCGCCAGCATCAGAGCGCGCACACTTAACCGCTAAGCCACGGAGCCGGCCCTAAAACTTATCTTTTAAATAATAGCTATTACTACATGCCAGAAACTATTCTTAGCACTTCACATTTTATGTCATTAATAGCATATTGTGAACATATCCCTATGTCACTCAAAATTATTCTAAAACATGTTTTAATGGCTACACAGGACAGCATCACATTGTGTGTATCACAGCTACGGTATCTGATGTACAAGTCGTTGACTGCAAAACCTGTGCCTGGCCTGGGGTGGGGTCTCCCTGGAATAAGAGGAATTTTCTTTTCTGAGTCACACAATGGTGCCAATTTGGCTAGAAAATGCCCAAGTATACAAAGGTAACATAACCTCGCCAGTTCCCTGCCACTGGAATGTTTTAGATCATTTCCAATTATCACTATTATGAATATCTTTGTGCGTATCTTGTTAAATCGAAGAAAACACAATTTTTGAGGCTCTCGTTAATGTTGCTGAACTGCTCTCTTACCAAGTGCTTCAGAGTGTTCTTTTCTCTACAACTTCCCAATTCTAGATGTTTTCATTCTTTTTAATCATGGACAATATGGTGTGTGACAAGTGCACACTTTGAATGTGCAACTAGTTGATTACTAGGGAGAATGAATATTTTTAAATGCTTATTAGCAATGTGTATTTCTTCCCTTATCCATATTCCTTGCCTGTTTTGCTATCAGGATATTGGTCTTACAGATTTTAAGGGCTCTTTGTATTTCAAGAATGTTAACTCTTTATCTGCCCTATGTTTTAAAAACATTTTCCTCAATTGAGTACTGTCTTTCCATTTTGCTTTGACATTTTAAAATTTGTACCTCATTTTTAACACGGAAGTAGTTAAATCTATCCATCTTTTCCTTTATGGCTTCTGCCTTTACTTTGCTGTTTAAAAAGGCTTTCTCCATTCCAAGTCAGTCAGATTTTGCCCAAATTTGTTCAGTTTTTATTAAACATCTCATATCTGCAACCTAGGTTCTTTTAAACTGGCCTCGGTTTATAAGGTTCAGAGTGTAACTTGTGCTCAAGCATGCGCCTGCTTTGGCTAGTAGAGTACTGGACAGGGAATGGAGAACTGGACCAGGAAATGGGAGAAATTAATCTTCACCAATGGACTTAGCCTCTCTGTGTCTAAATCCCCTGTATGTAAAATCTAGGAAATTACTTTTGGACACCAATTTTACGTTTTTTTTCCTATTATAAAACATGGCACATACACAGAGGGCTGCACAATGTGAAGAATAATCATAAAACAAATGTCCATGTAACTGTCATCCATATTATTGAGATAGAGTGGAGGGAAGGAGGGAGAGAGGGAAGGGGGAGGGGAGGGAGGGAGGGAGGGAAAGAGAAGAGAGAGATCCTTTCTCAAGGACACACTCCTGTCTCTCTTGGTAACTCCTATCCTGAGTGCTAAGGTCTTCACTTCCTTGTTTTGCTGTATGTTTTATTTCCTACATATTCATCACCTATATTTTCTGCATATTTCTAAATTTTTAATGGTTTTATTTTTTCATTCATATCTATAATCCATTTGGAATTTATCTTATGATATGATTTGAGGAATCAAAAGTTATTTTTCCCCACATGGTTTCCCAATTATTTCAGCACTGTTTATAGCACCATATTTTCTCCCTGGATCATTTTTTTAAGTCAGGTTTCTTGAGATGTAATTCATCCTTTTTAAGAGTGTATTTCTATGAATTTTGACAAACACATACACTCATGTAGTCACCACCACAATCAAGACGTATAGAATATTTCCATCATCCCAAAACGTTCGCTTGTGCCCTTTTGTAGTCAACCCCGACTCCCAACCCGAGCCCCTAGCAATCACGGATTTGTTCTCTGTCCCTATAGTTTTGCCTTTTCCTAAATATTAACATAATATGATCATACAGTATATAGCCTTCTGAATCTGGCTTCTTTCACTTAGCGTTATGCTTTTGAGATTCATCCATGTTGTTGCTTGCATCAGTTAATTCATCCCTTTTATTGATGAGTAGTATTCCATTGTACGGATGTACCACAATCTATAGATTCAATCTTCCACCAGTAAGTATGATGTTAACTGTAGGCTTTTCATAGATGTCCTTTATCAGATTGAGGAAGTTCCAGTTTGCTGAGAGTTTTTATCACAAATGGATGTTCAATTTTATCAAATGCTTTTCACGCAACTATTGAGTGATGCATCTCTGTCTGTCTGCTCTGGGAGTAATAGACTTGACCACCCCGGAGACTTGAGGCTTTAGTCTACCATCCAGGGGACACTGTCCAGGGAAGCGGGCAGGGCTTTATGCCCCACATCCACCCATCACTTTGAACCCTGCGGGCAACTGAGTTTGCCGCCCTACCCCCAGTAGCATAAAGATTTTGATTCCTAAGAGAGAAGATTCCAGGGAAGTACCCAGCATTTTGTGTCCCCAACAACTGTTGATTGATGCCTCCCCGCTGCCTGCACCTCTGAGATGGGCTGGAGAGAGCCAGGCTCCTGCCCTGCCCCAATATTTCTTGTGAGCACCCAGTGGAAGTCTGTGGAAGAGTTTGTAGCTGAATGTGAACCGCTCCACTACCTCAGCTATTCCAGATTTACACCCACGTGTCTCTTGATAGTGTGTTACAATCTAGCTGGTTTCTTCCTACCCATTTGAACACAGCAGTGCCTCTGCTTCCTGTGCTCTGTAAGCAGAGACAGTTTGTGAGGCCACCTCTCCTCAGAGGGGCTTCTCTCTCTTTTGAATTAATTTACTTGGTTGCCTCACAACCTCATCATTCTCATGGACTCAACAAAAGTGATGATTTTGGGGGCCGGCCAGGTGGCGCAAGCGGTTAAGTGCGCTCGCTCTGCTGCGGCAGCCCGGGATTCGCCGGTTTAGATCCCAGGCGCGCACCAATGCACCGCTTGTCAAGCCATGCTGGGGCGGCATCCCATATAAAGTGGAGGAAGATGGGCATGGATGTTAGCCCAGGGCCAGTCTTCCTTAGCAAAAAGAGGATTGGCAGATGTTAGCTCAGGGCCAACCTTCCTCACACAAAAAAGAAGAAAGAGAGAAAAAAAAAAGTGATGATTTTGTAGTTTACCTGTCATTTTCTCATTGTTAGGGCAGGAGCAATGTGCTCAGCAGCTTTCCATATCCTAAGCAGAATAAGAACATTTAAATTCCACCTTTAGCCTATACCATATGTATACTTGAGCCTGTTTGGGGGCTATTTCTATTCTTACACAAGAATCATGCTGCTTTGATAATAAATCTTTCTTTCTAGCAGTATAAGTCACCCCTCAATCTTCCAAAAATTCTTCAGCCTTTTATTAAGCTTCCCAGGTGACCTTAGAATTATATTGTCTAGTTAAAAAAAATACTTTTGACATTTTTATTAGAATTGAAATGGCTGAATTATTGAGCTATGCCATCCAAGAATGTAGTATGCCCTGCCATTTATTTAAATCAAGTCCCTCAGTAAAGTTTTACAGTTTTATTTATGTGGGTTCTGCACACTTTTCTTATGTCCAGTTTATTTCTGGATATTTTATATTTTAGTCTCTATTTTAATGCCTTTTTAAAATTATATTTTCTCACTGATGACTGTCAATTTAAAGGTAAGCATGGATTTTTATATACTGATTTTGTAACCCACTGCTTTATTGAGCCCTCTTTACTTTCAATAATTTTTCAGTCAATTTTCTTGGGTTCCTAGGTGGGCAATTATATGCAAGTAATAATTTGTCTCCTCCTTTTCAAAGGTTTTTCTCTCATTTCATTTTGTCTTGCTACTTGGATTAAACTTTCAGGAAATATTAAGTGACCATGGTTAGGGCATGCTTGACTTGTACCTGACTTTTGTGGGAAACACCAGAGCTTCACCATTAAGTATGATGATACCTGAGGCAGACGAAATAAACTCACTTAACAGCCACTTCAATCCCCTTCTAGCTTGTACTTGAGAAAGAAGAGGAAAGAGCAGCCCCTGGCATTTGGAAACTGGCCAGGCACTCACAGCTGGGCCACGTTGTTCTCCTGTTGGACATAAACCATCGCACAGAATACCAACTCAGACAAGGTCATTCTGAGACCATGATTCAATGAGATAAAGCAAGTCCACAGCACAATTTCGTCTAACCACAGACAAAAATAAGGTCGCTGAGAAAAACAAAACAGCCCCCTCTCTTGGCTAAAATGAGTGACTTAATTCTTTACCAATTACAGTTTTTTTCTCACTCTAGTTTGCTCTCCCTATATATAAAATTTATTGAGATAATCAATGATAGAATTCCTCCCACCTCTGCTTTCTGATGGCATCCAGTCTAGGGCAAATCCTTGTTTCCTTAGACCATTCTCCACATGTCACCCAACCAAAGCCCAAATCCCGTAACAGGTTCTAACACCCTCTTGTTGAGGGTTCTCCGTGGATCCCCATGGTGTGTGTTCTCCCGTGCTGCAACAAGTAATAAACCCAACTTGTTGAACTACAATTGTGTTCATAGTGGTCCATGGCTGGAGGACACTGACATGCTTCAAGAGGCTAGATAACTAAAAAGTACATTTCTAGACTCCCTTTTAGCTAAGGTCCAGTCATATGACATTTCTGCCAATCATTTATACCCATGCAGGATTTAGGTAAGGAAAAGAACAATGTGAGAAAGTGGTCACAGACTGGGAGAGTATATATTTAAGCAAGCACAGTACACAGGGATCTGGCCCTTTTGGAGCAGCTACGGTGGAATCCTGGTATCAAATCCATAGCATCAAGGGTGGTCTTTCCACTAGAACAGTTCTGTTGTGGGGCAGGGAGGTTTTTTTCTGGCTGTGTCATCATGGTTGCATTGTTCCTGGTTACGTAGCTTTAAAGTTCTTGGGTCCACTTACAAATTCTTTGAGCTATTTAATATTCCTTAATAATTCCCTTTTGCTTAAATTAGTGTTACAAAATGTTGGAATGGATCGCTTGCTGCCTTAGCATGGTGTCTTAGTCTGAGGCACCACTGTGATAGATACCATGATGCCAAAATGACTTGGAGAGCATCACTTCCAACTCCCAAATATTACTCAAGTTCATTTTCCTGCCAATTCTAACCCAGAACCACACAGGGAAGGGGATTCTGGGAAATGAAGTTCCAGCTCAACCAAGCGGCCAATAGAATGATCCAGCACATTCCTACATAGAATTCTTAATTTTCTGTTTTATGCCCTTTGCTCATACCTAATTTTTTTCATTTGTATTTCTTGACTGGACTCAGAAGATCTGTCCATTTCAATGATTTTTTTTCCTCAAAGAACCAAGAGTTAGGAGTGTTCTATTATCAAGTAGATTATGTTTAAACTTTCTTTAAAAGAATGAATTTCTGGTTTCAGCACAGTATAATTTTAAAAGGTGGTCTGTATAATTCTTATTTGGAAGAATCTACTGAGGTCTTCTTTGTGATAAGCCTAGAATCAATTTTAGAACTTCTTACAGCCACTTGAAAAGGACAGGTATTCTCTATAAGGTACAAAGTTTCAAATATTTATCACAGCTATTATTATGTAACAAACCACCTCAAATCTCAGCGGCTTCAACAATAAGAATTTATTATTCCTCATGAGTCTGTAGGTCAGTTTGTGGTGGTTTTTCTAGTCTCAACAGGGCTCATTCATATGCTTCTGTAATCAGTTTTTGGGTGTGTAGGCGGCTGTGCTCTCTCTCCTTCAGTGGTTGGCTGGCTGTAAGCTGGGGGCCCAGAGCTCTCTTCCACGTGGTCTCTCACCCTCCAGCAGGTTAGTCTGGGCTTGTTTACATGGCAGAAGCAGAGATCCAAGAAAGAAAGAGGAAGCAAGCAAGGCCTAGGCTGAAAACCTGTAAACTGCCACTTCTGCCAAATTCTGTTGGCTAAAGAAGTCACAAAGTCAGCTTAAATTCAAGAGGTCGGAACAGCCTCCACCTGTTAATAAGAGGAGCTGCAAAATCACAGTCAAGAGCATGGATACGGGGAAAGAGCAAAGAACTGTGGCCAGATAGATAAATGAACTTCAATCATTTAAATCAGAATTTCTTACCCTGGGGTCCACTTTGAATACTTGGAACTTATAGACGACCTTCAGAAGGTTTAGAAATTTTCTCAAATTGACTGCAGAATGTGTTCGTCCATATGTGCACTGAACAACCGTTTTAGGTTCATTTAATGTCTTCTCCTTAAATTTCACTTTTTTTGATATTAATACTGCCATCTCCCACTTTATAAAGTGCAATTTTTATGAGTCTCCTTGGGCTGTAAGTGAAAATAACTCATTCAAGTCCCTATTGGACAATCATAAAAAATATTTTACTCGAGTACACAAGTATGATTCACTTACCAATATTTTCTCTCTTCCATCCAACATATTTGTGATTCTGTTAACAGATACATCCTAAGCTACATATTAACAGAATTCACAGTAGGCTGGTTTAAGAATAAAGTCCAGAACCTCTCTCGTGTAGAGATATGACTCTAAACAGTTACATCAGAGACAGAGGTTTAAGAAGAGGTGCCTATTCCTGGAGGTGTTAATAATGTCACCTATGCAACTTTTTCCTGCTTTGGAATCTGTCTGGAAGCTCACCTACTCCAAAAACATTCCCTGTTTTAAACCCACACACGTGATTGAGCCCCTCCTATTCAACTAAAATTATTATTACATCCTCTGTATTAAAACGAAATGCATGGAAAAAAATCTAATTATTTTTCATCACTGACAGAAAAATACATCTATTTTATTTTGCAATGTTTGCAGTACACTCCACATGTCTTTCCCCTGGGCTTAGCTGGAGCGTTATAAAGTTGGGTAAATCTGAGTCAGCTCCAAAAACAGTATATTCCCCATCCACGGCACACATCCCATATACATCTTAACTCGTGCAAGGATGAAGTGGTTCTGGTGTTCATATTGTTAAAAACAAAACCCAAGTTGGCATTCTGATAACACAACTCTTTACTGATCCACACAGCATTTGTCATTTTTACTTTTCCCTCATTATATCTCTTTAAGGAAATAAACTTTCCCCAAAATCCAGTAACTATTTTTCAGGGCACCCTGATGTCTGCTCCCATAGCCCCATCCCTCGACTTTCATGACACTCAGCACAGTCAACACTTGCAATTACTGATTACAGTCCGTCCTTCTCATCACTGTGAGCTCCATGGGGCAGGGCTGTTTCCACTTTCACTGCCTATATCCCCAGTGCCAGGCATATAATGGTTGCCCAATAAATTATGTTGAGTTAAAAAAAAAAAAAAGCTAACCATTTTTTAAAAAATCTATCTTATGTTAGAAGTCAGGATAGTAGTTACTTTTGGGGAAGAGAGATGGGTAGTGACTGGGAGGGAGCATGAAGGGGACTTCAGGGTTGCTATCATGCCCTATTTCTTCACCTGGTTACTTGGGCATGTTCACCAATTGATCATTTACTGAGCTATACAGTTGTGATTGCACTTTCTGAATGTGCTACACTCCAACAAAGAAAGGAGGAAATTATAAGCATTTAGAGATTGCCATTAAAGAATAATTGACAGTTCCTGAACATGTACATTAAACTTCAAGTGGGGATCAAAATGTTCATTTATGTTAGAAAGAGCGCTCTCAGCCATGGAAACTAACCAGATGTACTCTGCACCAGTCATAATGTGAAAGATTCATTAATTGAGATAATGTATACAGTAGTCCCCCCTTATCCACAGGGGATACGTTCCAAGACCCTCAGTGGATACCTGAAACCATGGATAGTACTGAACCCTATATATACTATGTTTTTTCCTATACATACATACCTATGATAAAGTTTAATTTATAAATCAGGCATAGCAAGAGATTAACAACAATAACTAATAATAAAATAGAACAATTAAAACAATATACTGTAATAAAACTTACCATAGATCTTAGTGACCTCAGCATACAATTTTTTTTCTTTCCTTATTGAGAATTTTCACCTTTTCACTTAAAGGAAGCACTTTACGGCTTCTCTTCGGCATATCCGAATTGCCAGCATCACTACTCTTGTGCTTTGGGGCATTATGAAGTAAAATAAGGTGACTTGAACACAAGCACTGTGATATGGCGACAGTCGATCTGATAATCAAGACGGCTAATAAGTGACTAACGGGTGGGTAGTGTAGACAGCGTGGATACGCTGGACAAAGGGAGGATTCACATCTCAGCTGGGATGGAGAGGGACAGAGAGACAATGTGAGATTTCATCACGCTACTCAGGACACTGGTACGCAATTTAAAACTTATGGATTATTTCTGGAATTTTCCATTTAATATTTTTGGACCACGGTTCATCGCAGGTAACTGAAACAGTGGAAAGCACAGCCACAGATAAGGGAGGACTACTGTATAAAGTGCTTAAAATAGTGCTAGGTACATAGTGCTACATGTAAGCTATTATTAGATTTTTTAACACACCAGCAGCAGTTCCAAATGAAGGCTTAACTTGAGATCACAAGCAAAGTTTCTTCATTAGAATCCAAAGTCTGTTTTGTGCTTAACTCTTTCAAAATAGTTTTAACAGCCTGACTGAAGCCATACCTTCATTTACATAATTTATAGTTATGACGTCCATATCACCACCTGGCTTGTTTTAGTCATACCGGAGGAAATCAAAACTTCGAGACCAAGAATCATGGAGCATCTGCACTGAAAGAGAGCACAGAGACCTTCTGGTCCACTGCTTCTCCAGCATGCACACCACCAGGGCACTTGTTAAAACTGCAAGTCCCCTGGTCTCCCACATCAGATTCCAGCTTAAACTGAGTCTGAGAGTAGAGCCCAGGAACTTGCATTTTTAAACAAGTTCTTCAAGCAATTCTGAAGAAAGCGGTCTACAGAGAAGACTGAGCCTCTTGTTTTATGGGTGAATGAAATGGAGGCCAGGGAGAAAAAGGACCTGCCCAGGGTCTTCTTTCCAGTTAATGAGTATCCCAGGACTACAACGAAGGTCGCCTTTTACCACTCCAGTGTTATTTCCATGATTCCATGCTACAACCACTTAGGACCCAGAATGAATCTGTCCTAACCCTCAGTAGCTTATTCCACTGAGCCCTCTGCCTTTTTACCCAAGCGTTAGGGTAAATGGAGAGGCACAAAAACCCATCTGTATATCCATTAGGTATGCAGAACCAGGTACTTTAGAAACCTAGTTTAAATCACAGTTCCAATATTTACACGCTGTGTGACCCTGAGATAGTTAATCAAATTTTGTGTGCTTTGGTTTCTTCCTTTATAAAGTGGCAAAACAAGACCGATGTTTGCAGGATGTTGTGAAGAGTTATGTAAAATACCAGCACAGAGCTTGGCAAATAATGAGATCTCAGTAAATAGTAGCTATTATTAATGCATCTTAAAACACGGCACTGAAACTACATTCTTCATTTGACTAGAGGAGTGTTCTCAAAGTGTGGTCCCCCACAACAGAATCACCTGGAAGCGCTTGTTGAAAACATAGATTTCTGGAACTAGCCCCTCACAAGACCTAGTGAATCACAATCACTGGGGCAAGACCCAGAAGTCTGCATTAACAAGCAAGTTCTTTCTCTGCATACAAAAATTTGAGTAACACTGGACTAGGACTGTAGACAGGGTGCTTCTCGTCAAAGAAAACACATGTATCATTGAGAGCCAGGTAGTGCTGAACACTCTAATACTAACAATTTTCGGCTCACAAGAGGTGAGTGAGTGCCACCTACTGCCTTATTCTAGAATGCAGTGCTGAGATTGGTTCCATTCCTCTCTCAGTAATTGAATTCACTTTGAAAAACGAATCCATCCTAAACAAGATATCCAAGCAATAGAAAGCACTGTCGGAAGGAGACATGAAAAGTCTTTATTTAACTACAAGAAAACTTCTAAGTTAAAAGGCTTTTGGAATTTTAGATTTACACATCTCACAAACTCCTGTAATTTCAAGTTACTGCTAAAACGGTAAAGGAAAACATAATCCCTCACCCATTGGCCTATGCCAACAGTGAAAGGAAAAACAAAATCACAGAATCTAAAACACTGCAATGAAACAACATGCAGCCACGCTCACCACCCCGGGCCCAAGAGAAAATCGAGGGAAATAAAGACAAGCTTTCTTCTCCTATAACGTTCTACTCAAGTCCGGTGTCAAAACTGCCACCTGCAGGACACTAGTTGGAAAGTTAACGTTCCCTTCAAAAGGCACTCAAAAAAGCCTTCTGAATTACAGTCTGTCACTATATTTAAAACTGATTTCCCCTTCCAAGTTGCAAATGCATACATATATCCAAAGCCTCAAGAGAGATGGACAAAGCCTTATAAATATTCATATAAAACTAGCAATTATACTTCATATTGCAATAATTTGATGTCAAATCATAAAAAGCATTTGTCTTTAATTTTTGTTTGTTTTTAGGAAATAAATGGAAAAATATATACACTGTGGAGTCTGAATTCCCCATCATAGAGTGTGAATGATGGTCCGGTTTCGCAGCTCCTGAATATACTCTTTGGCGTGGCTAACTGCTGTCTTTGGTGCTTCACGTGGAGGTGGGGGGCCTTCCACCAACTTCACAAAATAATGGCAATAAACTTTCTCCATGATCCCAAAGTGACCTCTGCCGTGGTATCGGATGCGTTTCAGGTACTGGCCTCGCCCTGAGGTGGACTCAGCTAGACAGGGAAGAAAAAGAGAATTATAGGAAATGACTGTATCCACAAGACTACAGCTCAATCAGCTGAGCAATTTCTGTCCTCTCCTCAACTGGATTCTATGACTATATGAGCTCACTGGCTGCCTAGGGCAGGCTTGTCTCAAAACAAATATCTCCTGAGTTTATCAAGGACCAGGATCTATTCTAGGTGTTGGAGAAACAAGAATGAACAAGACTAGCAAGGGTGGTCTGCCTCCATGCAGTATAGATTCTAGAGGAGAAAGACAAAAAATACACGTGATCATTTCAGTTAGTGACAAGCACTATGAATAAAGTAAAACAGCGACATGACAGAGAACGAGGGGGTGTTGGGGGCAACTTCAGATTGGGGGGGGTGTCAAAAGAGATTCTTGAGGAAGACACATTTGATCTAAGACCAGAATGAATCATCCATGCAAATATCTAGGGGCAGGGTATTCCAAGCAGAGGGAACAGCAAGGGCAAAGACCCAATGGTGCAAATGTGTCTGGCTTGTTTTAGGAACAGAAAGAAGACCAGCCTGCTGAAACACGGTAAGCCAGGGGAAGGGTGATACAAACAAAGGAAAGAGACTAGAGATGAAGGCAAGATGACAAAGAGCCCTGTAGGCTAAAGTAAGGAGTTTTGATTTTATTCTAATTGTGATGAGAAGCCACTGGAACCAATGGTTCCCAAATGCTGGTCCTCAGGCTAGCTACATTAGACTAATCTAGAAAACATATTTAAAATGCAGATGCTGAGACCACATCTCTGGAGATTCTGACTTAGCATATTTGAGATAGGCCTTGGAAATTACATTCTGAGCAAACACCACCCACCCCCTTCTTCCCTCAGTAATTCTGATTCACGGCCAGTTTTAGGAACTGCTGCATTACAACTGCCCCTCATCTCCCCTCCCCCATTCTGCATGTCAAAGTCTGACCTTGTAAAATTTGAAGAAATCTTTTTTTTTTTTGGTGAGGAAGACTAGCCCCGAGCTAACATCTGCTGCCAATCCTCCTCTTTTTGCTAAGGAAGATTGGCCCTGGGCTAAGATCTGTGCCCATCTTCCCCTACTTTATATGTGGGATGCCTGCCACAGCATGGCTTAATAAGCAGTACATAGGTCCGTGCCCAGGATCCGAACCTGCAAAACCCGGGCCACTGAAGCGGAGCACGTAAACTTAACCACTACGCCACTGGGCCGGCCCCTGAAGAAATCTTTTAAATAGTACATAAGAAGAAATCTGTTTACCCATAGTATGTCAGAGTAGTAACCACCTTCTACTATTTTCTGAATTTATTTAGTCAGTTACTAAGTTAATAAGCCTTTTAAAAAGGCAAAATCTATAGAATACATTTCAAATTAATCCACTTCAGTACTCACCATTCTTATATTCTTACTGTGACATGACTTTATAAATACAGGGACTATATCAAACTATGCGCTTGACAACCCTCTAACTACAATCCTGAAATGGGTTTCAGCAGAAGCACCCCAGCTTTGCCAAAGAGAAAGCTAAGGATGAGTGATTAAGAAAACTGCCTAGGCAACTAGAAGGATGTGCAGCTATGACATACAACTATCAACTGGGGCTTTGGGGGAAAAAAATAAATAAATAAAAATTATATGAAAAAAAAAAAAAAAGAAAACTGCCTAGGGTCTCAGTGAGATAAGGAAAGAGCTACGGCCCTTACATCAACTTCATCTACTGGGCACTAGAGAAATATGCTTAAGAATTTCCAAAGAGAAAGCAGCATTATACAAATCATTTTATAATGAAGTACCACCCTGGTTTCTAGATCCACCCGTCAGGAGGAAACCTACAAACAAGAATACCAACACCTGGGAAGAGTGTAGAAAACTTCTAAAAAGCATTTTACAAACACAATGGCTGCTTCCATCGAAAATTACGACTCTACTCAACTTGAGCACCAATTTCCAAATACTCTGAGGATAAGGAACACTACTCCAGTGAAAGAAGTATTAAAACCAGCTGACTGTGCAGCACTATATAACCTACCAAAATACAATGATCAACCCCATCAGCGTCTATGTTAACTACCCTTTTCCTTCCATCTTCCCCCAAACACATAAGAGCAGATTCAATACCTGCTAACTGCCAGTCAGGATTTCATCCTAAAGCCATAAAATATCATCTGCCTACCTTATGGCACATAATGCCATCATTTTTTTATGTCAAAACAAAAACATTAATTCTTCTGAAACACTAATGTTTAACACACTACACAGTATTCTTTAACACACTACACAGCTACTCTGAGGTCTGAATGAAATTAGGACTTAAGAGTATAGATTCCAAATTGTTTTCTAGTCTCCCCTCCTCCAGTCTCTCCTCCACTAATTCCGTATGTTAGAGTTCAAACCGCTTTTGTATGGAACCATTTCAATTAAAATGAAACAACATGTAGAAGCCGTCTGTAGTGTGGATCTGTCCTGACTGAAACATGGTGGGGAGAGATCCAAACTGTGCCATTCATTCACCCAACAATTATTTCTGAGTTCCAATGGGGTGCCAGGCTCTATCCTGGGCTGCAAGGATACAGCAGTGACCAAGATATCAAGAGCGCTGCTGCTTGCCCCAGGCCCCACTCCTGGAGGCCTCACAGCACAATTTCAAAACCACTACTTACAGTTAATAGTCTTAAAACACTGTCTTAATAACATAAATCTCGTCCCAAAACTTCTCATGGTTCCTCTCCAATACAGTCTGAACCAAATGCCACAGCCTGCCATGTTCAGCCCTCTGGAATCCAGCCCAATCCACCCTTTCAATTTTATCTACTCTACCTCAACCCTCTACTTCCTTCACACTATTCTACTCATGTACTACACAATTATTGTTCACTCCAACCTATGTGCCTTTGCTTGTATGGTTATCTCACTCTGAAAATCTTTTCTCTTGGACACTCTTTCAGATCCCCAAAAGCCTACCTTCAAAAGTCAAATTTTGCTAGAAAATCTCCATGACAATTCTAACCCATATTGACCTACTCTTCTCTACTCTGACAATACCATTTATCTGTATTACTCTTTTTGGTCTCAAATCATATGCTATCTTACATAAGTGTTTATGTTTCATGTGTAAAAGTTACTTCCTCAACCAAACTTGTACTCCTTTTGTATTGCCCCAAAAGTTCATGTTCCACAAGGAAGAGAAATAATTTTGAAATACATCCTCTGCTAATTAATGTCATTTTTTCAATACCAGATGTTTGTGGTAAATTTGCTTAAATTCTAAAATGAGTTTCAAAGTTTTCGAAGTACATAAAATACTAACAGTGTACATGATTTTGTTCCAACTCAGAACAATTTATATATTCTTCCAAAGAACTATTACTGTCAAAGAACAAAACTACATGTGCTAAACATTTTAAATTGCTATAAAAGATGTACTATCACCCAACTGTGTGAGGAGTATGCACATTGAAGGTACTCAAATACTTTTTGAATGAAAGAAAAAAACATTAAGACATCTCAAAACTGGAAACAACCTTCTTAAGATAATGCCCAAGAGGTACCATGTATTTAAGTTATTGTCAATATTTCCTATTACTAGTATTTAGGTGAATGTGAATCTTGACATTTTAACATTAGACACCCTCTCCTCCCCACTTCATCATTCTTAGCCCAGAAGACTGATTTACAAAAGTCAGTCAATCACTTTCCCTAAAGGGAATCACTTTAGATGCCATGAATCACTAAGCAGTGACATTTCATTAGTCCATGTCCACTTGTTAAGGCCTATTCACAGTGTCATTAGTCATCACTGTAAGTTTGAAAAGGAAATGAACTTTCAAAATCTGTGGTCACACAACACCAGGTATTAGCTTTAGCCTGATGACAGGCATTTGAAGGAATTACCATATAATGAGAACACATGCAACCAAAAAAGCACTTCCCTTAAAATCCTATACTTACTTATTTCAGGGGACTAAAACAGCCATTGCTGAGCCAAAATGGTAGCCAACAAGTAACTAGTCTTTCAAAGCTCTAAAAGAAGTCTATGGAATGAAATGTCTAGGCCTTTTCCATGAGATAAATTAGTTTCCCACATTTTATAGATAAAAATCACTAGGATACTTGTTTATTAATAGCTTTCCAGGCCTCTCCTCTGGGGTTTCAGATCCAGTGGGTCTGTGGTGAGGCCTGGGAATATGTATTTTAATAAGAACCTCAGATGATTCTTATCAGGGAAGTTTGGCAAATATAGGGATAAAATGTCTGATGTCATGGTAAGATACTTCATGTTCCTAAGGGTACTCATCTCTTTTTCCTTCATAATGGAATTGGGTAGCAATACACTTAGCAAACGAGTTTTTAAAATCATAAGACAAATGCAAACTTATCAGTCATACTCAACAAAGGAGATTTTTACATAGAACTAGAAGAAAAAAAAAGGTGCAGGTAGGGCAGAGATTTTTCAGCAGAAATGTGCTAAGGAGATCAATGAATTAAAGGCCCATTCACATAGGACTGGTTGAGTTTATTTTTGCTTACTAGCAACACTGGACTGTGCTCCTTCATTTGGGAAGACAGGATTAAGCTCCTTACCCGGTCTCTCCTTACTACAATTATTGAAAACGATTTAAAGACAAACTCCATTTGTATCTGAATTCCATTCTAAAGTGTTGTCTGTCAGCTAACAAGCCTGTATTCCTATGAAATTGAATAAAATTCAGTAAATTTGATTTGATATTCAGTCATAGAGCAGGAAAGGTCACCAGAGGTTTTAAGCAAATGGCCTTGCTCTTCATCCATTTCATCTCTTCCAACAACTCTGGGCCCTCCCAGCATTATTTATTCATGCTGTTCCCAGAAGAAAATTCTTACGATTAACTCCCGTGGCCCTGCATCTTCTGAGTTGCCATTTTGATTTCCCTCTGCATCTATGCATGTGGCAGAATATAATTAGGTATACAAGATTCAGCTCTAAAATAAGATATTTCAATTGAAAATCATAACTCATTTGAATTTCAGAAGTAGGTATGGTTGCCAGCATCAATTCCAGGTGAATTGAGGGGAGATTTTAACTTAACCAGAATAAATATCTCCAGTAGGGCAGAGGTGATGTGACAAAGCAGAATTTAGATGATTTTATTTTACTCTGTTGAAAAATTACAAGGCACAACTAATTTCCCCAACAATGATTAAGCCTTTTTTCCTCCATTTGGAGAGTAGCAGTTCTCCATACCTCAGATTTAAAATATCTTTAGATAAAATAGTCCTTACATGTAGGTTTGGCGTGAGAAAATTTTGCTTCAACATCAACATCTTTGTTTGATTAAAAAACCGCTGAGGTTAGGAATAATTGTTGCTGAAGTGAGAAGAAAACATTAACTCAAACTACTGCTCCACGTTACTGTAGTGTTGGAGGGGGCAAGAGAGCTTTGTAACAAACAATCTCTTCCTAGAAAAAGAGCTGTGTGAAGGTATGCTACAAAAAAAATCCCTTACATTTGTACAGTGCATCATGCTTCCCAAAGCATTTTCACTTACATTAATTTAATTTGACATGGAACAAGCATACAAAACCAGAGATAATACTTCAAGATGTAATAACAAAGGGGAGCAAACACATCTGGGTCATCTGAGCCATCCAAGGCCCCTTGGCTTTTACAATTCAACAGATGTTCCATTCTAGTAATTGGAAGATTAAATTATAGGACCTTTATGGATTAGGCACCTAGCTTAGCACATTAGAAATAAAGACAAATAAAGATTTTTCAAGTCCATCTACAATCCTTTATTTATCTCCTTCAGGTTGACAAAGAATTCATTTAAAAAAAAATCAGTTACATTCTTTTTTAGTTTTATTATGACTAAAGGACCACTCTATGTACCATCTTGGTATCCATTATTTAATAATTATTAGCAGTAGGTTCATGATCTCTGTCTCATTACAGAACAGGTAACAATTAAGCAGTAAGGTTATTACCATTTGCAACAGACTAACATTAGGATGCTGAAGGCTGAAGAATAAGCTATTACCAGCAATTTTCACTGGCAAACCTAGTGCTAAGTAGTTAGATATCAAAGACTATTATTAGATAAAGAACTTGGCATCACTATTGGAAGACATTTTCCAATGCTAAGAATATTAAAGATCTTACCTATATATAAATTGGATCTGAATTCCACATTGTGGTCTCTCACTGCCATATCTTGTGCTTCTAAGAGAACCTTAAACAAGGAAAAGAAAGGCATTCATATGGCTGACCCTGAACTAAAACAGAATTAAATTTCTCATTTCTTGTTGTTATCCCTATATCACATCCCTCCATCTTACAGTCAATTTTAAAAAGAGAATATCGAATGATAGCACTAAGAAGAAGGGATACAGTGAGCTTTCCTTCCTCAGAGAAGAAGTGCAAATGCAAGGAACACAGTCCCTCCTGCTAAGTTTAAAATGGAAGGTGTGAGCTGTAAAGGAGGAGACAGCAGCACTCGAAACGGTAATGAACATCATATCTTTGAGTCAGAGACTTGTCAAAAAGTTCAAGAAGCTCAAGAGCTAAATCTTACTGAAAATTCTTAAATTTTGGATCCGAAATAACCATTAACAACAGACAAGTAGAGAAAATTGTACTTGAAAATTTCCTTTAAAAATTATTAAATTTAGGGGTCGGCCCGGTGGCACAAGCGGTTAAGTACGCTCGTTCCACTGAGGCGGCCCGGGGTTCCCTGGTTCGGATCCCACGCACGCACCGACGCACCGCTTGTTAAGCCATGCTGTGGTGGCATCCCATATAAAGTAGAGGAAGATCGGCACGGATGTTAGCCCAGGGCCAGTCTTCCTCAGCAAAAAAGAGGAGGATTGGCATCGGATGTTAGCTCAGGACTGGTCTTCCTCACACAAAAAAAAAATTATAAAATTTATACTTCATACATATTTTGAATTAAGTTAACTTCCTCCAGACCACATTTTTAAAAACAGGACAACTGTTGTCAGAAACAAAAAAAAAAAACAGATCTTTCACTCCTTTAAAGATAAAGAACATAGTACAAAGCTGGGTACACAACAGACACTTAGTAACTGCATTCTGAATTGAATTAAATAGAGGTGTTACAATGGAACCTCTTAGAAGTTTGAATCCAACAATCTCAACTATTCAACTACTAAACTAAAAAGATAAGATCTTACTTTAGGTGCAAATTAACTGGAATATAGAAAATAATGCTGATATACCCAGATGTCCTCAACTCAGCTTTTTGAAACAAGAATACTCACGTGCCTCGAATGAGTCAGCACAAATACCACTGGCACATTTTTATGTAGTGAATTAGCTATATTTAGAGCTAAAAGGGTCTTAAGAGATCATCTAACCCAATCCCACCTAGTTTACAAATGAGAAAAATGGAACCAGACAGGTTAAGTGTCTTGCCCACAGACACAATAGAAACTGTCAGAGAAAAGACTAGACTCCAAGTCTCCTGAGTCCCAGTCCAGTGCTCTTTGCACTCAACTGCTTATAAAAGCATAAGCTCTCAGTTGTGGAATTGACAAATAAAAATTTTCTAAAAAATATATCAAGCCTCAAATCACGAAAAATAAGATTCATCACTTCATAAACAGACAGTAAATAATAAATAAATGTCTGGTGCAAATAAAAGCACCTCAGGAAAAAAAAAATACTTAAAACATGCAATATTCCTAAGATACAAGGACATTAGTAAAACTGAGTGCTTTAAATCTATATTATATAAACTATGCATTTACACCCGGAAATTCAGGGAATTCAGGATTTAGGCTGACAGCTATGCACTCTCTCCCGTCAAATCTTAGTTTACCTCTCTAACTATTTGGGCCCCTTTTTTGTCACTGAATTCCAACTGAGCCAAAGCCTGGTCAATGGACATTCCTCGTATCTAGAATTAAAGGGTAACAGACAAGAGAAAATAAACAAATTAGTTTACAAAGTCAATGTTGCCTTTTCAATGAAAAGTAAAAGCCTTACATGATCCAAATAACTTCTAAAAATAGCTAACTAGTTATATGTCGACTATAACTCAATAAAACTGGGAGGAAATTTTTAAAAATAGCTAAATAAATTCAGGCAAAAGAGAAGAAAACAAGTTTGAGAAACGATTCCACTGTCTTTAAGTCAAAATCAAACAAACATTTTGACCATAAAATCTAGATCATAATAGTTTCAGTAATATTAAAAGAGAGAGCACACATGACAGAGAGAGATCACAGATTGTCAAGAACCACACTAGGCATTAAAGGCATCTTTTCCTACAGGATAAATGTATTACATGTATATTTGCTGCTTTTGTCTCCTTTCATATATAAATTTCATTTTCCAGGGGAAAAAACATTTAAAAAGCAACAGTTTTGAAATATGTTGAATCAAATTTTACAGTAAGTAAGCTTGCTTCCTGGATTCAATGGTTATAGTCAGATTTCTGATGCCTTTGTTTTTTTTTCTTTTTTTCTTTTTGGTGAGGAAGATTGGCCCTGAGCTAACATCTGTGCCAATCTTCCTCTATTTTGTATACTGGATGCCACCACAGCATGGCTTGATGAGCAGTGTGTAGGTCTGCACCCAGGATCTGAACCCAAAAACCCCAGGCCGCTGAAGTGGAGCGCACAAACTGAACCACTAGGCCACCGGTCAGCCCCCTGATGCCTTTGTTTTAAATATCTATGTATCCAACATGATTTAAGCTCTCAGAAGAAAGGTAAAAATTAAACAAAATCACTCATCTCTGAGCAATCATTTTTGGAATACTTACCAATTGTTTGAACACATAATCATATTCCTCACTTTTGAAGAAATCAAATTTTTTTGATTTTTCAAATCCTGAGGGGAAATTCATAGCTCCTTTTCCTAAGTATCATATGGTAATAATCACTTTAGCTTACCAATTTTGCCAAATACCACATCTTGTCTTTGCTGTATTTTATTTGCCTTCGACAATGGTAGATTTCCTTAGAAATAAGGGGGGAAAAAAACTTGAGCAAGTTTATCAAATGATAGTAACATACTGTTAATAAAGTTTTTACTTTCCAGGCTTAATGAAAATGCTGATACAAGAAATATAAACATTATTAAGAATCTGGAGATTCTTTTTCCCTACAGAAAGTTATATTTTTCCAGTCTCACTACGTAAAAAGATTACTAAGGGAGAAATAGAAACTATAAAATGGCTAGTTTGTGCCAATATTTGCAACATTTCTATCCAGAGGAATAGCAAAAGATTTAAATGAAAGTATTTTGAAAACATTTAGCTGGCTAAAAGAACTAAATGAAAGGTACAACAACAACAACAAAAATTTTCCTGTCAGTGAACAATGGTGAAATGGACAAAATGACTGTTTACATAGGAAAGCCAATATTCTAGGTATTTGGTAAAGAGCATAGATTCTAGAATCAGACTGCCTGAGTTTGAATCCCAGCTCTACCACGTATTAGCTATAGAACCCAAGCTACTCAACCTCTCTCTGCTGAAGTTTCCTCTTCTTTAAAATGAAGATAACAGTACCTACTTCATAAAACTGTAATAAGGATTAAACAAAATAACCTATGTAAAGAAAGCACTTTACAGTGCCTAGCACATGGTAAATCTTAGTAAATCTTAGCTTTTATCTCCTATTTATAGTGGTAGGTATATCCTATTTAATTTTTTTAATCAATTATCCATTAAACAATTTATAGTTCACAAAGCACTCTTCAAGCCCATTATTTCATTTGACCTAACTTTATGAGTTGGGAGAGGAAACATTTTATAATCCTTTTACAAAGTGAAAATTAGAGAAATCAAGTGACTTGTCCCAAGACCACACAGGTTATAAGAGACAAAGCTAGAAGTTAAAGTGCCATACAGGGAAGAACGTGAAGTGCCTAATACAATGTCTGGCAGGTGTATCTTTCAAGTTCCCTTATGACTCTAAAACCCACATTCTTTCCACTACTACATCACATTGC
The DNA here is from genome assembly GCF_057802395.1 of Ceratotherium simum simum. NCBI lineage: Eukaryota > Metazoa > Chordata > Mammalia > Perissodactyla > Rhinocerotidae > Ceratotherium > Ceratotherium simum. The sequence goes on from NC_141903.1 coordinate 22,984,549, forward strand.
CACTTTTGAAAAATAAGAAAATATGTGTCAAGAAAAACAATAGCAAGGAGATCTTAGAACTTTCTAACATTCTGATTCCTGCTGGAAATTTTCAAATGCCTTGGAAATGGCAGTTTTCTCAAGTGGCTATCTTTTAATATGTGGCAGATTTCATTTCACTTGCAAAAGAAACTGACAGTCTAGGGCCGGCTCCGTGGCTTAGTGGTTAAATGCGCACGCTCTGATGCTGGCGGCCCGGGTTCGGATCCCGGGGGCGCCCCGAGGCACCACTTCTCCGTCCAACGTGAGGCCGAGTCCCACGTACAGCAACTAGAAGGATGTGAACCTATGACATGCAGCTATCTACTGGGGCTTTGGGGGGAAAAAACTGAATAAATAATAAATCTTTAAAAAAAAAAAAAAAAAGAAACTGACAGTCTAAAAACTGTAGCAATAGCCTAATCACATTTTCAGCAATAAAATGTCCTGGGGAGCACAGGAGAGGAAAGAACAACTGTCATGACTGATAATATTAATCTGCAAAAATTAATACACTCAATAAAATCTTTTATATAGAAACCTCTTCAATTCTTTCCCACGGTGGGCTATCTTAAACCTGAATTGTTTATGATTATCTTCAAATTTTGTAAAAAAGATAATGTAATCCTGGCAAGAACATGGGAAAAAAGAAATCAAGTGTTTACAAAAAAAGGGGGGGAAGTTATTCAACCTCCTCTTCTAAAATTAAAAAGCTCAACATTTACTTTAGGCAGGTACAATGTCTAAGGGCACTTTCTAAAGATAAACCAGACAAAAATCTCAGTAAATAAACCCATCATGGCAAATAGACAGAGTGGTGAAGTTGGAGGTCAGAAGGTGTGGTTAAATATCACTGCTATTAACTAACCTATCCAGTAAATTAGGTAAAGTTAAGTTAGGATATAATGTGCAAAATAGTTATTCAAACGAAGTAAAAGTCTAAATTATGAAATGTCTAAACCAGTAACTTTTTTTTGTGAGGAAGATCAGCCCTGAGCTAACATCTGCCAATCCTCCTCTTTTTGCTGAGGAAGACTGGCCCTGAGCTAACATCCATGCAGATCTTCCTCCACTTTATGTGGGATGCCGCCACAGCATGGCCTGACAAGCGGTGTGTCGGTGCGCGCCCGGGATCCGAACCTGGGCCACCAGCAGCGGAGCGTGCGCACTTAACCACTATGCCATGGGGCCGGCCCCTAAACCAGTAAATTTTAAAGAAGTTAATTTATTTTTAAATGCACATAATAACTCAAATGACATCACCTAATAACAGTCCTTACCAGAACCTTATGGGATCTACATGAATGACTTATAAGCACGACTTATTATCAGTACGTCAATTAATCCATAAATTAAAAATATGCCTCTTATAGAAATGGTTGTTCAAACAGGTTTGATATAGTCTCATTAAATTTTAATTTATTTAACATAGCTGCTTTCAGAGATATTGCAAAAGTAAACTCAAGCGCAAATTAACAAGGTCTGGTTATTATGAAGAAAGCCATTTAATTTCTCTCTGGCTTATTTTCTCTACCACGGTGAGGCCACATGTATGATAAAGTCTACATAGGCATATATATTGTTTAGAAATTGGTGCTAGCTAAATGAGGAAGGTAGCCTTAAAAATATGTATTAGGAGTGGCCTAAAACGTGCCTAAATTGGTGACATTCATTTTAACTTCCTGCTATAGGATTTCTTCACTACCCCACCCACTATTATTTGTTTAACTACATACTCCAATGCTGAAGATCAGAATGAGGTAGAACTGTAAATTATTATCTGGCCCTCTTTTAAACTAGAGATAAAACTAATTTTTAAAATGTTTGCAGCTAGCAGATTGGCAAGTCAAAGGGACACTGCACATAATGGCACAGTATATGAAATATGTGGCTAGATGAGCAAATTATTCCCCATTAATAAGCTAGGGATTTATGAAGGACATTAATATTTCAGTCATAGCAGGTATAACTGATGCACCAATGTCAATTTACCAAATACTATTTAAAGTCAGAAAATAAGGTATTTTCCAAAAGTCATAATCTGTCCCCAAAAGGATTACTTACACAACAAAATCTGTGCAAAATAGAGAATTAAATTTCGTTTCTCCCAAGTGCCTATATAAAAATGAAACCAAATGTCTTCACACAGACACTTGTATAAGGAGTTTATATGATACAAAAAAGTTAATCAAAATAGTTTCAGTAAATACAATATATAACCAATGACTGGATTACATTGTCCTTCATTTGCTCGAGTTAAGTAGATGATCCACTAAGTGGATCTTGTCATTTGGCATGTATCCCGAAGTACATTTATTTTAATATCTAAAAAGACTGGTACTACATATTACAAAATTTTGCTTTTATATTCTGGACCTGACAAATACTATTATGATTTCTTTATTTCCAATTAATATCTAAGTTCAAAGAGCTCAGGTAAGAATTAAAGAAAGCTCATTAATTATAGGAAATATTTTATTTATGATATTTATACAAATGTGTAACTTCTAAATTTGGGTTAATTACAAAATGAAGTCAATACTTAAAAGCACAGATCCTGTGACAAATCTAACTTTTAAGATCTGACGGCATGATAAAGTATGAAAGTTAAAAAGTTAGTTCTATAACTATTAGTATCTCTTTTTCCTCTTATTTCCCAATTAGGTGGGAGCTCTTTAAATCAATAAATTAACTCCCCTAAATAAGAAAAATATATATATAAAACTACTAATTCAGACCAATACTCACACAGCAATTGAATCTTAATGAAATGCATGTTGTCAATTCATATAAAAACTAAGCAAATGACACTACTTAGATATTGATTATCCAGTAGCCTTAAATCCCAAAAGCCTTTAAAAGATGTTTGCTGAACTGAATGATTTTTAATTAACACAGTAATTTTATTTTGAAAGTACTTATCACAGTTTATTTTCTTAAGGATTCAACTGTTCCCATCTTCCTTATGCTATTATTACTTGCTTAAATTTTTTAACAGATGTGGAGGTATTCCACAGCAAATTCATGTTAGGCTGGAAATTAGTCTTATTTCTCAGACTAGAGCAATCTCTAGCAGTTTGGAGAGGGTAAAAGAATTCTGAGCAGCTAAAGATAAGATAAAACTCAATCTCTGGAAGGAATCCAATGATTAAATTCAAACCTTAGGTTCAAAGGTTTGTGAATTACAAAAACAAAAAACAAAACCCACAACCAAGTATGTCTATATTCAAATACAAAACATTGGAAAACGATGTATATGATTTAAATATTGGCCAATAGTTGAAGTCATTCTTGCCAACTCCTCATGCTCCATTATCAAGAATCCATTATCAAGCCTCTTGGAGTCACAAATCAGTCAGTATGTCTCAAGTTATTAGCTTAGTTTTAGAGTTAAGGTCCCTATTCAGGAGGTTAAGTCAAGGCAAACAAGTAAGTAAAACAAAGACAATCTTTTTAAACTACCAAAAACATAAGTCTAGAACATTTTCTGTATCAAAGGATCATGCAAATTGCTGTATAATTTTTTCTTTTCTTAACATGGAATAATAAATCATTGCTAGCCACGTAAGAGTAAGAGCTCTTTATCAAAATTAAGAGATTAGTTCTACCCACAAACTTACTGCTGGTCTCCGAGGTTCTCCAGGAAGTTGTGGAGGATAAACAATTTTATTCTTCTTCTCCCATTTTCGAGAAATGTCAAGAGAAGCACTTGTGTGGATATGTGATTGGGGTAAAACATTGTGAGATGAAAGAAGCCTGTAAAACAACAGATATTTAGAATCTTTTCCAGAGCTTATGTATCTTCTAAACCACATCAGCTCCATTTTGATGGAAACTATTTAAAGATCACAAGTGGAAACTTTCTAGATGTATTCATTAATAGAGATTGCTTTTACATAAAATACCACAAAGAGCTAGTTTATTGAAGACTAAGAAGAGGGAAACGTTAGTAACTTATATAAGTCAAATAATAAACAAATATTAACCCAAGATCTCTCACCCTGAGTGGCCAATAAATATTGACTCTCTACTATAAGTCAGTTCAGTCCTAAAATAGATTTAAATAAGACACAATGGATCCCTGATCTGACCTGTGGAATTCTTCAACTTTGCTGAGTAAGCAAGACAAATAGCATCATTTTGTAATCCCTAAGAAATTAAAGAATAAAGGTGGCATTTACATGCCTCCTGATGAAAGAACATAAAGCAGTCTTTCCACAAAAAACGAACCTGAATTGATGAAGCCTCTAGATTCAATACAGGAAATAAGGGAACATGTTAAACAACACGAGGGGGATGCACTCAGCAAAATCCAAGCTGTACAAAACTCCACAAGACAAACAGCTAATTTTCTTCAACAAATATATTACGGGGGCTGGCCCTGTGGCATAGTGGTTAAGTCCAGCGTGCTCCACTTCGGTGCCCCCAGGTTCACGGGTTCAGATCCCAGGCGCAGACCTACACTACTTGTCAAGCCATGCTGTGGCAGCAAACCACATACAAAATAGAGGAAGACTGGCACAGATGTTAGCTCAGGGCAAATCTTCCTCACGAAAAAAAACAAATAAATTACAAGGTGGGGAAAGAGAGAGCTGAATGAAGAACCTACACATTAAGAGACTTAAGAGAAATGTGGGCCGGCCCAGTGGCCTAGTGGTTAAGTTTGGCGCACTATGCTTCAGCAGCCCAGGTTCGTGGATTCAGACGCAGGGCGCAGACACACACCACTCGTCAGTGGCCATCCACATACAGAGAGAGACTGGTGACAGATGTTAGCTCAGGGTGAATCTTCCTCAGTAAAAAAAAAAAAAAAAGAAAGAGAGAGAGACTTAAGAGAAATGTCAGGAAACAGAAATCTGTTTCAAAAAGTTAAATCTACCAGAGCCCAAGTTCGACAATTATTTAACCACTGGAAATTTAAACATTAACTGGATACTTGATACTTTTTAATGAGATACAAAGTGAAATATTTATGGATGAAATAATATAGTGTCTGAGATTTGTTTCAAATATGGGGGAGAGTAGGGGCCATAAATAAAACAAGATTGGCCATGAGTTAATAACTGTTGAAGCTGGGTGATAGGTTCAAGATGGTTCATCATATTGTCTACTTTTGTACACATCTGGATATACCCAACTAACGCAACAAACTTTAGTGTTTCCCTACTGCCCAGAATATAGAGTCCAAACTCCTAGCTAGACACAGAAGGTCTTTTATAACCTAACCCCAACCCACCCATCTGGGCTTATTCACCTTATGGCCTAGCCACAAAGACATCTGTTGCTCCCTGAACAAACCATACACTTTCATATCTTACACTTTAGCTCATATTGTTTTCTCCTCCCTCATTATCCCCTGAATGATGTGCTTATCCTGTTTTAAGTTCCAGCTTAAATGTCACCTCATTGTGAGGCATCACCTGATCCTTTCTCCCAAACAACCATTCCCCGCACTGTCTTCGTACTTTGTTCTTGCCAGCCAAAGAGCAGTGAGTTGGACTACTGTACTATATAAGCTGGCTGTAGAAGAATAAGTTACTGTAGCAAGTATATAGATTTGACCATATTGAGGGCAAGTATGACATCCTCTGTATTCTAGCACCAAGGCACCAAGGACAATATTGGCACATGGATACTGAGTAAATAGGTAATCAAGGCTTAAATATTCAAAATTGTTGTATATTGGCAGATTCTCACACAATATATGCAACTGGATGATATAACTTGGCAAAGCCTTTGTTTTTAGTCCTCAAACCATTCAGACTAAAGAATTTTAAAAATCTGTTCTCCTAGTGGCTCATTTCTCCTACTCTACCTCAAGTTCACCTTCTTACATCCTGATATTAAGACCAGCGCCATCAAAACACCTGACAAAATCTGTACCTTTGCTATCCACATCTAGGTTCCAATATTTTCACCAAAAAGCACGAAACTAAGATACATCATGTTAAAGGGCAGAATTTCCTAATACAACTATAAGCCAGGTGCTGAGGGCAGAGACTATGAAGTCAAGTAGACCTGGGTCTAAATCCTAACTCTAATACTAAGTAAATGGCCTTGGGGAATTCACATAACTTGCTAAATCTCAGTTTTCTCATCAGTAAATGGAGTAATAATAGCATTTACCTCATAGGCTTCTTAAGGAGCTCAAATGAGATACCGTAAGTAAAATACTTAACCTGACACTTAATAGGGCTCAATAAATTTTAGATATTATTAGTTTTAGAATGAGGAGAATAATATCTACTTCATTCTGTTGTTGGTGAATTAATAATTAAAGTACAGTGTCAAGCACATGATAAACACTGATGGTTAGTATTAATTTTTAATTAGGCCCTCTGAACAGTTCATCTCTCCTATTTTCTAAAACAAAATAAACACTGTGAACTGTAAACTTTATATTACACAATTTCAAACCTCCTTCTCATGTTTATAATCATGATCATTTGCTTCTATGAAGTTGTAATTAGTGGGTATACTATGTTTGTCACCTCCTTGGGCCTCAGTTTCTCTATCTATGAAAAGAGGAATTGGAGTACGTCATCTTTAGGGTCTCTCCAACCTTAATTCTATCTCTAATCTCACTGTGGACAGCATGATTACAGAAACATGAACCCTTTGGCTGCTATTTAATTCTTCTTCAATGTACCACTTACTAACCAGTCTGAAAGACCGCAAGATGGTGAGGCCCATGCCTTCTGTATCCTGCACATCTAGCACAGTGTCTTATACTCCTCAAATCCTCAATACACAGTGAATTAAATATGATGCTTAATAAATTAAACACATTATGAATTAATAATGATAAAGCTTTCTCAATACCTACAACACTTTCAGGGCTCAAATGGTTCATAAAATGAATTATCAAACAAATACTAAACAACTGTAATCAAATTAAATTGAAATATTATTCCAAACGGGGACTTAATTCTGAAGTGTATTAAATCAAAAGTTCTTATGCACCGTCTCCTGCCCAGCTGTTAGAATAATATTGAATTAAAGCAGAAAAGGAAGCAATCATAAGGTAAAATTGAAAGTAAAACTAATTGAAAACCTAAGGCTTTTACGAGAACTTTTTATGTAAGAAAGCCTGTGAAGAGTCACTAGAGAAAACAAACTCAAGAGAAGGAAGTTGGTGGAATTAACAAACGATAGCATGGGTTTATTGCCAGGATCCATTTCCTTCTACAAAATTGTTTTCCAACAAATATTAATTTTCAGTCTGCCTAGAGCTCTGTTTCACTGTGAGCATTTTAAAGAATCAAAATAAGTTAAAATCTTAAAAAGAAAAAAACACTGACAGTCATCCAGGATCAACTTTTATCATTTTGAAATTCAAATATGATTATTGATATTTACTATACACTTTCATTTACTAGGAATCCCAAATCCCTTTAGCTTCACTCACAATACGGCGAGACTGCCAGAGCTCAAGCAGAAAGCAAGTGGTATACTAGAACTAGCATATGCATTTCCTTACTCTCATGGTGGAGTTTTGTATCTACCAATACTTGAGGATTAAGTTTTAAGTATCACTTTTCAAATTCTGCCCAAAGTCATTAGGCACTGAAGAGTAGCAGATATAAGCCGAATTTTAGGATTAAGAGTTGATTCAGATAAGACAGAGTATCTGAAACTTTCTCAAGTCACCATTTGAAAGAACTAATACTTTCTATTTATTACTCAAAGTTCATTTTGAAATTTAATACAAGGTATACCTAAGTCCCAAGTGAAGATAATAATGGCCTCAGGCTCAATCTTGGGAATATCATGTTGTTATATGCATCAAGGTAAAAAATTCTTTGAGCCAAATTTACTGATATTAACACTAAATTAATCTCACACTTGACAGTGAATAAAAGAACATCCTCCCTCTTGCCTCAATTAAAAACTAAAATAAAGGGCTGAAATAATGTATATTCTCATGACTCAATATAATTTTATTTTGTGAAAGTCAAGGACAATAACACAAGGAAACGAGTTTAGCAAACAAAAAAAGTGAAATTTCAGCAACTTGGGATCATGATAAACTCAGTTTCTCAACCTCTGAACTACTGACATTTTGGGCCAGATCATTCTTTGTTGTGGGGATTGTCCTGTGCCTTGTAGGATGTTTAGTAGCATCCTTCACCTCTACCCACTAGATGCCAGTAGCACCCCCTGCCCATGGTGTGACAACCAAAAATGTCTCCAGACATTGCCAAATGTCCCAGGGCAGGGCGGGGGGTGGGGGTGGGGGGTGGCAAAATTGCTCCCAGTTGAAAGACACTATTAGCTAAAGCAACAGTTAACAAACAGTGCTAATTTTTGCAGATGAGGGAGCAGACCTCTCTGCTCCAAAAGGTTCCTATTATCATGCCATACACATGTGGATGGTTAATAAACCAGATTTTCTCACTATGTAAGCCAAAGATGATTAAATGCCTAAATTTTACATTCTTATTCATAAACTCCAAATGGGAGCCCTTAAGGCCGCAAGGCATTCCTATTGTATTTCCCTAGTCCATTTACTCTCCTAGCCCCTATAGACAAACTTCATACCTCTTCTTGCTAGTCAAACCTCCCACATCTCCTCCCTCATCCTCAGTCTCAGCTGATAACTATGCTTATTTCACTCAGAAATTAGAACAATGAAAAGAGAACTTCTACAAGCTCCCACCACCTAACCAAATACCCACCTGCATCCATGTCCATATATACTTACTATCTTCTCTCTTGTTATTACGAATGAACTTCTATGCCCTAGCTAGGACCAATTTCATCCCTTGCTCCCAAGATCCCATTCCTTCCCATCTACTCAAGGGCATTGGTCCAGCAATTCTTTCTGCCCTCTTTCCATCACCAATTTTTTCCTCTCTATCGGATAGCTCCCATCAGCAAGCAATATACTTTAACATCTCCCAACTCAAACAAACAAACCATCCCCTCACTAAGTCCCTCTAGCAACCACCACAAAACTCCTTGAATGAGTTGCCTAAATTCCCTATCTCTAATTCCAGTTCTCCCATTCATCCTTAACCCCTTCCAATCAGGTTTTTGCCTACATCATCTCGACAAAACTGCTTTATCAAGGTCATCAAAGATATCTGTGTTGTAAAACCCAATGGTCAATTCTCAAAAGGGGTCTGACCACCCAACAATTCTCACGTTGAGGGAAGGGTTCCTCACACCACCACCAAGCAATGCTCTGACACCAGCTGGTGTCCTACGATTCTACTTAATTCTGACACTATCTACTCAGAGACAGAATTAGATTCCACAGGTTAAGGGCTCAGTCTCACAAGACTGTCTTCCACTTCAAATGCCAATCACAAGCCCAGCTTGTTACCTCTGCTTCTGACTGACTGGCTATAAGTCAGAGGTTTCCACGACCCCCGTCTTGAGTTCAAGTTGCTAGAGCGGTTCACAGAACTCAGGAAACCCATTTACTCACTGGATTACTGATTTATTACAAAAGATATTAACGGATATGAATCAACAGCCAGATGAAGAGATACATTGGGCAGGGTCGTGAACAAGGAGCTTCTGTCCTAGTGGAGCTTGGGGCCCTGGCATGGTGACACGAGGAAGCATTCTGGTTCCCCAACCTGAATCCCCTTTTTGGGTTTTTATGGAGGCTTCATTACACAGGCCATTGGTGACTGATTCAACCTCTAGCCCTTCTCCCTCCTTGGTAAATCAGGGGGTGGGACTGAAAGTTCCACCTTAAGTGCCTTCCAAAAGTCACCTCATTAACATAAACCCAGTTGTAGTGGAAGGGGCTTGTTATGAATAACAAGACATTCATTTCACTTTTATGGCTCTGAAGCAATTTCAGTAACTGAGGACAAGAGACCAAATACGATGACAAAAGATGTACCCATTGCTCTTATTTTTTTTTTAATAATTTTATTTATGTATTTATTTTTTTCCCCCAAAGCCCCAGTAGATAGTTGTATGTCATAGCTGCACATCTTTCTAGCTGCTGTATGTGGGACGTGGCCTCAGCATGGCCGGAGAAGCGGTGCGTCGGTGCACGCCCGGGATCCGAACCCGGGCCGCCAGCAGCGGAGCGCGTGCACCTAACCGCTGAGCCACTGGGCCGGCCCCCCATTGCTCTTATTATTCAGGAAATTTCTAGGGTTTTGGGAGCTGTGAGCCAGGAACCATGGACAAAGACCAAATATACATAAGAAATACATTTTGATCATCAGAATGACCAAACATATATTTCTCGTAAATCACATTATCACATCTGGTCACTCACTCTTTCTTAAGACACCTTCTTTACTTGGGTTTGAGGACACCACACAATCTGGACACTCCTCCAGACTCCTTTGTTGTTTCCTCATCACCCTGATCTGTAAATGTTGGCTGCCTCAAGTAGGAATCAATCCTTGTACTCTAGTGCTTTCTATCTACAGTCACTCTCATGGTGAAGTCAACCAGTCTCATGGCTTTAAATATTGTTCATACACTGATGACTCCCCAATTTACATGCCTTCCCTGAACTCCAAACCATATATCCAATTGCATACTCACAACCTCACTTGGAAGCTCACTGGACATCCTAAACTTAACAAACCTCAAACTGAACTTTTGATATGCTCCCCAAAACCTGCTCCTCTGGACGTCTTCCTATCTCAGTAAATGGCAAATCCATCCTTCTAGTTGCTCAGGTTATCAGCGTTGGTGTCACCCTTCTTTCTCACAACCCACATTCAATCCATCAGCAAGTCCTATCAGCTGTCATTAACATACTGCCAGAATCCAACCATTCACCCACTTTCACAGCCACCCAAATCCAAGCCATCATAATCTCTTACCTGAAATATCCAATGGTCTCTGCTTCCATCCTTGCTCCCCATCCCCACTCTGGTCTATTTGCAACACAACAGCCAGAAAGAACCACTCATAACCATAAGTCAGATCATATTACTTCTATACTCAAAACCCATCAGTGGTTTTCCATCTCACTCAGAATAAAAGCCAAAGTACTTACAATGACCCATAAAGCTCTACACAATCTCCTACTCTTTCTTCCTCTCTGACCACATCTCCTACTACTATTCCCTCCTTTCACTCACTGTTTTTGACCATACTAGGTATGTTCCCTCCTCGGGGCCTTTGTTCCACCTGTCTAGAATGTTGTTCGCTCAGATGTTGTCACAACTTGGTAGATCCTCCCTCATTTCCTTCAGATCTTTACTCAAATGTTATCTTCTTGGTGAGGCCTTCTCTATCCAAAACTGCAACCCCCCTCCCAAACACACATACTTCCTATTCCCATTCTCTTTCATTTTTTCCTAAGCAGTTGTCACTATCTAATATACTTTGTATTTTACTTATTTTGCTTATTATTTGCATCTCTCAATACATTGTACACTCCATGAGGGCAGGATTATTGTGTTTTTGTTCACTACAAAATCCCCAGTGCTAGAATAGTAGCTGGCACACATCAGGAAATGAATACATATTTGCAGAATGAACTAAAGGATACAGAGGACAGCAAGGTAATACAAAAAAGGTAAGAGGGTTGAGTATAACTATGCAAAAAAAAAAATTTTACTGAGATATAATTGACATATTATATTAGTTTCAAGCGTACAATATGATTCGATATCTGAATAAATTGCAAAATGATCACCACAATAAGTCTAGCTAACATCCATCACCAAATATAGTTACAAATTTTTTTTCTCGTGATGAGAATTTTTAAGGTTTATTCCCTTAGCAACTTTCACATATGCAATACAGTATTATTAACTATAGTTACAATGCTGTACATTACATCCCCACAACTTATTTATTTTATAACTGAAGTTTGTACCTTCTGACCCCCTTCAGCCATTTCACCCAGCCCCCACCCCGCCTCCGGCAACCACTAATCTGTTCTCTGCATCTATGAGTTCAGCTTTTTTTGTTTTCCCTTTTTTAGGATTCCACATATAAGTGAGATCATACAATATTTGTTTTTCTCTATCTGACTTACTTCATTAGCATAATGTCCTCAAGGTCCATCCATGTTGTCACAAATGGCAAGATTTCCTTCTTTCCTACAGCTGAACAACATTCCATTGTATATATAGACCACATCTTCCTTATCCATCCGTTCATCCATCAATGGACACTTAGGTTGCTTCCATATCTTCGCTATTGTAAATAATGCTGTAATGAATATGCGGGTACATATATCTTTTTGAGTTAGTGTTTTCGTTTTCTTCGAATAAATACACAGAAGTGGAATTGCTGGATCAAACGGTAATTCTCTTTTTAATTTTTTGAGGAACCTCCATACTGTTTTCCATAGTGGCTGCACCAATTTACACTACCACCAACAGGGCACAAGTGTTCCCTTTTCTCTACATCCTTGCCAACACTTGTAATTTCTTGTCTTTTTGATAATAGTCATTCTAACAGGAGTGAGGTGATATCTCACTGTGGTTTTGATTTGCATTTCTCTGATGATTAGTGATGCTAGGCACCTTTTCATGTACCTATTGGCCATCTGTACGTCCTCTTTGGAAAAAATGTCTATTTAGATCCCTTGTCCATTTTTTAATCAGATTGTTTCTTTTTTTGCTATTGAGTTGTATTAGTTCTTCATATATTTTGAATATTAATCCCTTATCAGATATATGATTTGCAAATATCTTCTCCCATTCGGTAAGTTACCTTTCCATGTTGATGATGGTTTCCTTTGCTGTACTGAAGCTTTTTAGTGTGATGTATTCTCACTTGTTAATTTTTGCTTTTGTTGCCTTTGCTTTTGGTTTCAAATCCAAAACATCATCACCAAGACCTATGTCAAGGAGCTTACTGCCTATGTTTTCTTCTAGGAGTTTTATAGTTTCAGGTCCTACATTTAAGTCTTTAATCCATTTTGAGTTAATTTTTGCGTATGGTGTAAGATAGTGGTCCAGTTTTCCCAGCATCATTTCACTCATGGTTGGAAACTAAGGAAAACCAAAGAGTGCTACACTCTTTAGCTCTAGAAAATTGCTGCCATGCCTTGCAACGCATAAGAGAATCTAGAAACCTAGAGTTTTATGAGAAAGCTGCCAGTTTTTAAATGCTGATTTAAAAAGAAGTTTTTAAACACTGTGTAGTCCAAACAAAACATATCCACAGGCCTAATTCATCACAAAGATCTTCAGTCTGTAACCTCTTGGGGTAAGCCAGCAGTGCCTCAAAGCAACTATTTAAAAGAAGTCTCACTTGGGGCCGGCCCAGTGGCATAGTCACACGCTCTGCTTCAGCAGCCCAGAGTCTGAAGGTTCAGATCCCAGGTGCGGACCTACGGACCGCTTATCAAGCCATGCTGTGGCAGGCAACCCACAAATAAAGTAGAGGAAGATGGGCAGGGATTTAGCCCAGGGCCAATCTTCCTCAGCAAAAAGAGGAGGATTGGTGACAGATGTTAGCTCAGGGCTAATCTTTCTCACCAAAAAAATAAGTCTCATTCTTCCCCGCCCCCCGTTACTCTTCTTTTCTGTGATATAGCTTATATATATACGTATATACATATGAGGGGTTTGGCCCACTATAGTGCGGGATGAGAACAAATAAAAAAGCCATAATTCTGAGCAGAACAATTTTTTAAAACAATCTAAGAATAAATCAAAAAGTTTATAAATATATTCTTGATCAACTTCGTTATTTCACACACCTTAAGTCTTCCCTCAGAGAAACTAGTGGAAGCCTCTGGTGTCAATAATCATTTGAAAATAAGACAGTAACCCTTTCAAACCACTATTTTATGATTCAGAGAAATAATAGTCATATTCTAATCAATAACTTCTCGCCTGGGTACACAGAGGTTTTAAAGGCCTCATTTTGTCCTAAGGAATAGTTAAAATAGTTAAAAAGAATTTGAATAATCAGCACAAGCAATTCTATTAGATAAATTTGGAAATGTGTACCCATGCTTAATTTGCAATTAGGATTCCTTCTTGGCACTGGACTAGAAAAACAGGAATCCCAATTCCTGGCAATCTTTCAGACTACAACTTGCATCTGTTTAGGTTGACATATTTCATCAACTTACAGTTACTGACCAACTAATAAAGATAGGATACTCTGGTGTCTTTTTTCTGACACCAAATGTGTAGGGTTTTTCCACCCCAACAACCAATTTTCCAACACCAACTGACTGTCCAACAAATGAACTCAATTCTCACACTATCTACCTGGAGTTAGCATCAGAGCCCGCAAATTAAAGGGCTCAGTCCCACAAGACTGCCCCCACATCAGAAGTCAGCCGCAAAGGGTTATCCAGACTACTCACACTTCTGCCTGGCTGACAACAAATTTGGGAGTTCCTATGAGCCCCTCTCAGGTTCAACAATTCACTAGAATGAACAGCTCACAGAACTCAAGAAAATACTTTACTTACATTTATTATAAAGGATTCAACTCAGGAACAGGCAAATGGAAGAGATGTATAGGGCAGAGTATGGAGGGGAGGGCACAGAGCTTCTGTGCCCTCTCCAGGCACGCCACCCTCCAAGCACATAAATGTGATCACCAGTGCAGTAGCTCTCAGAACCTGTACCTTGTTCTACTTTTTGTAACCTAATCACCAGCTCTCCTTCCTTTCCTTTTGTTCCAAAGAAGCTCATTATGAATAAAAAAGACACTCCCATCACTCAGGAAATTCCAAGGATTTTAGGAGCTCTGTGCCAGGAACCAAAGACAAAGACCAAATATATTTCTTATTATAGTCCAGGTACTATTCTAGGTGAAGGGGGTGCAAAGAGATATAAAATATATTTCCAGCCCTCAAGAGATTTAAAATTCAGTTAGAAAGATAGAGAATTAACCATAAATTTGCAATAGGCATTAAAATGACAGAAGAAGCAACAGGAGGGCTGAGGTAATCGGGATGGCTTTAAGGAGATGGGACTTGAGCTGAGGGTTGAAGAAAGTAGACTTCCACATTCAAAAGCCAGATAAACAAGCACTCCAGGCTGAAGGAGCAGCAGAAGTAAAGGTGTGATTTACAGGGCATCTTTCTGAAAAAAAGACCTGAAGATAATCTGTAAGACCCCTTTTGAAAGAGAATGGTGGCCCCAAAGATATGCCCACGTCTTTATCTCCAGAATCTGTGAATAACATATGGCAAAAGGTGTGATTAACTTAGGGATCTTGAGAGGAGGAGCTTATCCTGGATTATCTTGTTCAGCCCTAAATGCAATCCCATGTATTTTAATGAGAGAGAGGCAGAGTGAGTTTTGAGATAGATACACAGAGGGAAAGGTGTGATGAAGACAGAACCAGAAGCTGGAAGAAGCAAGGAACAGATTCTCCCCTAGAGCCTCCAGAGGGAGGGAGTACAGCCCTGCTGACACCTTGACTTTGGACTTCTGGACTCCAGAACTGTAAGAGAAGAAATTTCCATTGTCTTAAACCACCCAATTTGTGGTAATTTGTTACAGCAACCCTAGGAAACTCATAGAGAAACTTTTCAGATCTAAGTTAGACTTCAACCAGATACAGAACTGGCTTGAGAGTGCTTTGAAAGGAGTAAAGTGTCACATAACAAGAGACTTACTAAATGAACATACATATTATGGAATTGAACAGGTCCATCTATAAGGTCTCCTTGTTTTAGTGCATGATCATTTTAGGGCTTATTGTCAAGCCACAAATAATGGTCAATTTTTCTTCTTTCAAAAATATGTCAGCATACACTTGATTTCTATTTGCATTTTTTTTACTAAAACATTAAAATAAAAGATCCTTAAATTATACCACCCATTTTGATCATGGTTTGTGGTTCTTGGAGACTATCTTTACTTTTAGGAAATACAACCTGAAGTGATTAGGAGTAAATTACCATAATGTGTGCAACCCACTTTCAAACGACTCAGAAAGAAAACCATGTATACTGATAGAGAAAGCTAAAGCCACGTTAACAACTGGTGAATCCAGCTGAAGGATACTGTAATATTCTTCCAACTTTCCCATAGGATTGAAATTTTTCAAAATAAATTGAGGGAGATGTTATTTCACCCATTAATGCAAGGGCCACTGCCCAACATGCTTTCCGATGTACTTGACACCGCTAATCATTATTGTGCACTCACTGCACGGCTAGCATTACAGTTCCTCACGCATCACAAACAGATGCTTGTGTTTAATTGTGATGTCCCAATGCAGAGATTCCCAGGCTGAGGATTATGAAATTACAAGCAAAAGTATGAATGCAATATGCATTTTTCTGGGAAGATGTTTTGTGGCTTTCCTCATACTCTCAAAAGAGTCTGTGAGTCAAACTTAAGAACCATTGCTAAAATGCAGAGAACCACAACCCCTCGGGGGTTTGGTTTAATTAAGACAGCACAAAATCAACGTGGTTGTCAAATCCCGCTAGTAACAGCAATCCGGAACACTGAAAGCATAGATGAAGAAAAACCACAGAAAATTTCTAACCTTTCTTTAGAAGTCTTTCAAAAGTGATTTGACTAAATGTCTAGTAGGCTACCTCATGTAGTAGGCTAACTTATGTTTCAGTTTCTTATCTTCTTGCCAATTGTTTTGTAAAAGTAGGGCTGATAGAAGAAATATGTAATCTCACCTAAGACTGTTGAATGGCTACTGACTGGTTCCAGCATAAAATCTGATTCCTTTGCAAGAACTTCATGGTGATATCATCCCCACCACACCTTCACAGTGCCAGGCACTTTAATTGACGTTTTACATATTAGTGTCTTATTTTTCATAACCACCCTCTAATGTAGATATTATCTTCATTTTTTAAGATGAGGAAACTGAGCTTCAGAGAAGTTAAGCACATGGCCACAATATTTGTCTGCTGCAGAGATCCGAAATCCAGCTCTATCTCCTGCAGCCCAGTGTTGATTCAATTATATCACACTGTTGTCATCATTTTTCCACCAAATTGCTAATTCATGACATTTCCAACTTGGTTATTCTTGCAGAGAATTTTAACCTACGTACAGTTTAGTCACTAGTGCTTTCAAACTTTTACACTAGCTCTTCTATTTCTAAACCACCAAAATTACTCTTCACTTTTTTTTTTTTTTTTTTGGTGAGCAAGATTAGCCCTGAGCTAACATCTGTTGCCAGTCCTCCTCTTTTTGCGGAGGAAGACTGGCCCTGAGCTAACATCTGTGCCCATCTTCCTCTATTTTATATGTGGGACACCTGCCACAGCATGGTGTGATAAGCAGCGTGCAGGTCCGCGCCCAGGATCCGAACCCCAGGTACCAAAGCAGAGTGCGCAAACTTAACCACTACGCCACCAGGCCAGCCTCTATTCTTCACTTTTTAAACTTAAACTTTAAAATCACCTCTTCCGAAAAAAAGACTCCCCTGACAAACCCCTTCTGGGCCCCTCACTCTGTCTCTCCCATGGTGTGACAGAGCACTATTCAAAGCCAGAGAATTTTTTGTTTAGATCCTAGGTTTGCCTTGTATTAACAGTGTAACCTTCCGTAAGTCACAAAACTTCCCAAGTGCATCCATCAGGAAAATGGGAGACTCGGAATTTAAAGGTTACAAATTGTCAGTCAGCTACCAAATATAGCCTACAGAAAAGTTTTACTTGGCCAGCAGCATTTTTTCTTAATCCAATAAAATGCCTTTAGATGAAGAATGCACCCTACTGACTGCCACACACCCTACCACTCTCTCTCCTTTTACACAGCTCACCTCTCCTGGTTCGTTGATTTCTACCAGCTGTCTGGTATCTATATGCAATTAGGTTCCCAATTGCTGAAAAATATGATCTCTAAGATTTTACATGGTCATCATGAACATTTTTTATACCTTTTCTACTTAGTTTTCATATAATCATTTCCCCATTAGAAAGTCCAGAATGGGGATTCACAAAATTATATAACTTCAGAACTAGAAAGAGACTTAGAAATCATGTAGCAAAATCCACCGTCTTGTATTACACAGATGAAAAGACTGAAGTCAAACTGCTTAAGTTACCTGCTCAGAGCTTCCCAGTATAAGTCAGTGCAGGACAATATAAATCAACAAAAATTAACAAAATATTCACTTTGTGCAAGATCCTATGCTGGAGTTACAAAGAGAAACAAGAATTGTCCCTCTGTCCAGGAGATACAAGCTAGTAAAGGGCACAGACACATATACGTGAAGCCATTATTCAAAGAACACATGCTGAAAGGAAGGAGAAATTAATTTCTTCCATTTTTAGTGAAATCTGAGAAAATCTTGTGAAGGGGAAACATTTCCACAGATGTTTGAATAATGAGGACTGCTGTTATAGACAGGAAGTGAGGGCACAGCATGAAAAAGCCAAGAAGTAAGTAAATGCACAGCATTTTCAGAAAAAGTAAGTAAACTGGCATGGCTGGGGTGGAGTGATAGAAAATAATCTAAGAAAGCAAAGTGAAGACGAATTCTAAAGGCCAGTGCTTCCCATTTTCTTCTTTAGCCCACCTCTTCATCCCTGACCCAAGAATCTAGGACAGGGCTAAATATAATGGGAATATATTATATTATATTATAAATATATTTATATTTTATTATTTATTTTTTATTTTATTTTATCTTTTATATTTATTTTATACTTATATTTGTATTATTTTAAATATATTATATTTATATTATAAATATAAAAATATTATAAATAATAATATACAACGACAAAACCACTAATGGCAGCTAGGATTTAAGGTGGGATTATTATATGCCATCCACTATACGAAACACTTCATATGCACTATCTCATGTAATCTCCATAAAAAAATCTATGAAGTAGGTACTAACATTACTCATATAAAAGAACCAAAGCTTAGAAAGGATAAGTGACTGTTCCAAAATTACAGAGTTATGAAGTGGATTCACACTCAACTTTTCTGTCTCCAAAGCCCACGAACTAAACCACAATAAATGCTAACAAATGCCCCGATCAGAATATTTACAATCAGATTATCAATCTCCAAATATCAACAGCTGTACTGCTGACAAGGAACAATGAGAGGGGGGCAGAGAAAGGCTTCTTGCCAGTACTGACTCAACTGCATTTCCTAACCCTAAAGAATGCTTTTGTCCTGAGGTCAAAGAATGCTCTAGAGAGTATAATATAAAGCTTCAAAACTTCCTATGACTGGGGGACCTTGGGCAACTTATTTTACTTTGGGGGCTTCAATTTCCTTGTCTGAAAAATGGGTATAGCAGTACTACACTACGTGGATGTTACGAGAATGAGGTAATGCGTATAAGGAGCTTAACTCAATGTGAGGCACGATGTAAACCGCGGTTGTCTACAATACAGTGCCTGCTCACGTAAGCAAGTAACGAGAGAGGTCACTAGAAAAGCTGCACGCTCCCGACATGGTTGGGAGAGTCTAACCATGTCCAGAAAGATCAGAAGAGACTGTTCAGAAAAAACATTTTCAACGTCCCTTGGATAATGGGTAATCCCGATCTCCGCAGGGCTATGCAACACGGCGGGGAAAAAACGGGTTGGCAAAGCAGAGACTGGCTCTCTTGTTCGCTAGGCCCAGAGCCTAGAGCAGAGCTTGGCACACGCGCTCAGTAATCGACAGACTAGTAAGGAAGCCTCGGGCCCTTCTGCAACTCCGAGGCGAGAAACTTACCCCAAGGTCAGCTTCCCCCTCAGATTCTGCATCCATAACGCACCTGCAATATCAACACAAGCCATCACTTCAGACTCCCACCTCCACTCCCTTCCTCCATCCCTTAACTACTAAAGAAATCCTTACCCAAACGTTCCAGTACTGCCGCCGCCATCTTTGTCCCTCCCTCTACGGAAGCCTCCGAGTTCATACGCCGTCTGGACAAGACGCATGCGCAATTCTCCGGATTTCTTCCCCGTCGGGAGACCCAGCAGTACCTATACCTGTGTTGTCATGGAGACCGTGAACACGCGGCCGGCGCTTAAGTGTGGTCCGGCCAGCCTTGCTTGAGAATGAATGACTTAATAAAGGCCTAAAAGTAGCGAGTTTCCGGAAATTCATCGGGATCCAGAAAAACTGCGAAGCCTTACCTCACAAATGATCTAAAGGATTAGGAAAACAGAGACCGTGAATAAGCCACCTAACCTGGGTGGGCCTCAGTATTCTCGTCGGTAAAACAGTCAGAAATGAGTATCCCTACAGCACAGGCTTGTCGTAAAGATCACTAGAGATCGTGGGAAAGCTCTTTTAAAGAACAAACAAAAAAAAAATAAAAATAAAAAATAAAGAACAAACAGTTCAAATACTAAGTATGACGTCCTAATCCCTGCTAATCTCCAGGTTGAGGTTGATGTCCAAAAGATGAGTTAATATTCATCGGGCACTTGCTACCATGTATGCCCAAAAGGCGTTTCACTAAAACTCCTGTAGTCCTCACAGCAATCCAACAAGGCATGGATTATCATCTTCCTTCTTCAAATGAGGAAACAGATATGGGATAAGTTAAAGTCTCTCAGATAACAACTGGCAAAACCAGTGGTCAATCTAGGATTGGGTGTCTCCAAAGTTAGTGCCGCTGCCCACACCCAAATATCTGTTTGACCTCACTATAATAGGAGAGATATTACAGGTTTCATTTGCTACGGATGTAGGAGGGCTAGATACCCAATGCAAACAAGTGATTCAGAAGGAGAGTCTAAGTGCTGAATCTGAGCATCTTAGCATGTTTGCGTTGGAAGGAAACTTCCATTCTCTTTCCTCCACAGCCTTTACCATGTACAGTGCCCTTCACAGAGCTGGCACTCAATCAATCAAATCAAAAGAGTGTCACTCATTCTGCTTCTCCTTGAGTACCAAGAACCCAGAGCCAGAATTTCCACCTAGTTGCAGACACGCTTCCTTCTCTTTTTGATTTCTGATTTGACCTTTTTATCTTTTGTTAATTGGCTTCTTGTACATATCTTTAAAACATCTCCAGAGCTAGCAAAGGGCCTTGGCACGTAGCGTTAAAAAAAAATACTTGATGGGATAGCGGTTGAATAGGTCCAAAGAATAAACCGGCAGTGCGAGGAGGTGACTCCACCGGTCTAACCCTTTAACTATGTACCTTGCTCTAAGAGGCGAGAATGCCTACCTCAGGGCTAGGCTCAGGCATCACCAGAGCCTTCGGCCGCGGGCGGGGTTGGAGGCAGAGCGCGACGCGCGGGGCCCCGCCCTCCCCGGCCCCCGGCGGCGGGAGCAGAGCGCGCGGTGCGGCCTGGGCCTCCGAGCGCGCCGTAGCGGCAGGCCCGAGGAGGCGGGGCTCCGAGCCAACCCCGCCCCCTTCCCGGCTACGGCGTGGGGCTACGAACCTTCTGCCCCAGCGGCTCCTTCCCTCTTCCCTGGTGGCGGGTCATCATGGAACAGGAGCCGCGCACGCTGCCGCCCTCCCCTAACTGGTACTGCGCCCGATGCAGCGATGCGGTGCCCGGGGGCCTCTTCGGCTTCGCGGCGCGGACCTCTGTCTTCCTCGTCCGCGTGGGCCCGGGCGCGGGCGCGATCCCTGGGACGCCCCCATTTCGAGGTAATTCTCCTTCTCTGGGCCTCAGCCTTCCTGCACTTCTTGAGTTCCCTGGGGGCGCTGAGTGGGCGTCTCCAGCCACCCCTCTCTTTACAGGTGGGGAACTGAGGCTTGGGCAGGGAGAAAGGTCTGCTCGCAGTCACTGAGCTGAGTCGCGTCCAGGTCTCCAAGATTGAGCTACACCACTCTGGCCGAGCGGTCCCGCCTCCCGGCGCTCTCACGTGGGACCGCTCGCTTTCTGAAAAGTTATCCTTGTCTAATTCCAGGCATCTATAACGTCTATGGCCGGCCTGCCTGCCTCCCCCACCCAGTGCGCTCGGGCCCCTGGGAGCCTTCCTGGGCTTGGGGGCTGCCTACATCTCCAGGCCTTAAGCAAGATCCTGCAAATATATTATACTCATTTCTGTAAGATAAGTGACTTGAGCCAGATGCTTTCCGGTTCCAAACTAGGTTTTGATTATGCCTTGGGATATGGCATGCCAGATACTTATTTTATTCCAAACGACCTCTGGCCAGATCTAAATAAGAATCACTTTTACATTGTTCATTTGAGCTGCTTCTCAGCCTGAGAACTGGGCTCATCAAGGGATGTCAACAGCATTTTGCAGTTGGGAAGACTGAGGCTCAAGGAGATAAAATGACTTGTCTGAAGTACGTGGTGGAGCCAATACCAGCACTTGGGGTTTCTGATTGTGAATCCCTGGATATTTTTGTTATACAGTAGAGTAAGTGAGATCCCACTCATCATCTCAGGACAGTATGATTCTGCCAGAAATCTTAGGTAGCGCTCTAACCTGGAGTCTGGTTTTGCTTGAAGTCATAGGGGAGTTGGTGGGACACACCGAAAGGGTCTCTGGCTTCACGTTTTCTCATCACCCGGGTCAATACAACCTCTGTGCCACCAGCTCTGACGATGGGACTGTGAAAATTTGGGATGTAGAGACAAAAACAGTTGTGACAGAACATGCACTGCATCAGGTACCATGGCTTACTGGTTTCTCAGACCGTTATTATCTATCTGTACTGAGGGTTCTTTTGCTTCAAGTATAGTTTTGCTAGCTCATCTGTGCAGGTAACTTTTATAATTGTGTTCATTAATTAGATAAGAAGTTCTGTATTGTAAGGTGCCTCAAAACTTTTTTGGAAGGAGATACGTATAAACCAGGTCAGCAAACTACACTGCTGCCTGCTTTTGCAAATTGTTTTACTGGAATACAGCCACAGTCATTCATTTAAGTATTGTCTACAATTTAAGTATTGGCTGCTTGCATGCTACGATGGCAGAGTTGAGTAGTTGCAACAGAGACAATGTGGCCCACAAAGTCTAAAATATTCACTATCTGGTTCTTTACATGAAAAAGACTCTTGATGTAAACTATAAATGAGTGAGTGAAACATATTTCTAAACCAGTTGATTAATTGATATACCTGCCTTTTGAGATAATGTTGGAAAGGAGAAGACTCACTTAATCTTAGTAAGAACTTTGCATTAAGCTATTAAAGGAAGAAATTTTTTAAAATGGTTCTTTGATCCCCAGTAGCCTAAATTCTCCTATCATTTGGTTAATGTAGTCTTGCTCTACAAGTGGTACTAACAGTATTTATTAAATACCTATCATGTACCTAGTATTGTACAGGTTAAAAACTAAAAATTCAGCATTGACAAATGAGAAGCAAATGTATTTTTGTTTTGTTTTAAAGCATACAATATCAGCATTGCATTGGTCTCCTCGAGTAAAGGATTTAATAGTATCTGGAGATGAAAAAGGAGTAGTTTTCTGTTACTGGCTTAACAGGAATGACAGCCAGCACCTCTTTATAGAACCCAGGACAATTTTCTGTCTTACTTGCTCACCTCATCATGAAGACTTAGTAGCCATTGGGTAAGTACTGTACCCTCTGTATTGATAATTTTTGTTTATGATCATATTTCACATTTGTTTTACCTTCTCCTGTCCTTTATTCCTCAGAGGAGACCATTTGAAGATTTTAACCACTCTCCCTGAGCCCTTGGTATCATTCATTCCTGTGACTTCCACGCCTTTACTATCTCTCCTACTCTCTCTGTTTTTGTTTCCTTTGTTTCCATGGTACTGTACTTTCCTCATTCTTCATATCTGGTTTCTTTAGTCAACCTCCAAATGTGGGAAATACCCTCTTTCACCTTTTTCTCCCTCTGTACTTGTCCATGGATATAACACTTACTCTTAGAGTGTCAAATGACTAAGCTCTGTCTCTCTGGTCCTCAGCTCTCCCTCTACATTGAGAAAGTGATCTGGCATTGGGGTCCGTCTCCTCATTGATCACCAAGGTTGTTTTACAGGAGCTGCCTGAGTAGGCATCTCCCTTTCCTTCACCACTCCATTTACTCCTCTCTCAAACATGTCCATTCTCTGTAGTTTGAAGACTTGACATAAGCACTAGGTATATGGGAGTATTAAATGGAAGATAACATTTCCCTTTATGAAAGGGCTATATTTTTGTGCTGATGGAAATGAGGCAGATGAGGGAGAGCTTGTTGCAGGGATAAACGGTGATAAATATGAATACAGGAGTGATGTTGAGAAGTCATGAGGGGATTGGATCCAGATCACAAGTAGAAAGAACAGCTGAGAATATGGAAATCGGTGCAGGTAAGTTTGTAGATCTGGTTGGAAGAGAATGGTGTTTCTGATGGCTTCTGATTTTCTCAGTGAGGTATAAGTCAGAGAGGTG
Organism: Ceratotherium simum simum; assembly: GCF_057802395.1. Lineage (NCBI taxonomy): Eukaryota > Metazoa > Chordata > Mammalia > Perissodactyla > Rhinocerotidae > Ceratotherium > Ceratotherium simum. The sequence continues at coordinate 23,008,738 of NC_141903.1, forward strand.
AAGTCAAGTTCAG